>NC_061117.1:199479803-199733749 GCF_002878395.1 Capsicum annuum | reverse complement strand
ACTCATTCATATACTCCTTTGATCACCACCCCAAATTTGTGTGGACTATTATATAATTATATGAAATTCCTTCATATGTGTAAAATTCGATAATTTATTTATTTTTTATTTAATTATTTCTTTTTAAATACATGCTAGTGAGGGGTTTAAAACCATGTACATAGAACTACGAGATCAATCATCGATCTTGACAACTGTCAATAATGGACCAAATTTATATGTCTACGGTACACCGTATAAATCGATGGACCCTCAAAGTACAAGTATGTTTTGAGAATGTTGTTTGTTCAATCACTACCCACCCATATACCCCTTCGATCAACACCCCTAATTGTTGCTCAATTTCCATAATTTAGTTTTTTTATTTAATTATTTCCTTTTAAAGTACATGATACAGATGGTCTATCGATTTATTTGATTTGCATGATCATCACCCCTAATTGTTGACCTCTATGAATGGTCGAGAATTGACCAGGGCCAAGTTTGATGACAGGTCTTATAATAGTAGTTGGTTACTCATAGACCGAAAGCTTTGGCTATGATAAGCTATATGTGTGATCTATATGTATTATCAAATAGTTAACTCTTTGTATATTTCATCAAGGCAATTCACTATTATATTTATTAATTGAGCAATATGAATTTAAAAAGGTGGCAGAGCAAAACAAAAAGAATAATCATAAAGAAGAAATTAACCAATATAAAAATAAAAATCACAAAAAAAGAGGGCAAAGATAATGAACAAACTTAAGACATTATATTGATATCGTTCATTGCAAATACATATATTTTACCAATATCAAACTAGCAAAAAGGAAAAAAAAAAGCTTTCTTCTAACAAAAATTCTAAATTAGAAAGTTTCTTTTGTAATGAATAAAAACTAAAACTACTAAACTAGGGGGTTGGTAGGGATGATGTAGTCATTGGCTTCCATATCGAGCCTATCCAGAATTACCCGTATGAAATGATCGATCTGGTGTAGTTCACATTCAAGATAAATATGGTCCTGACCCAGCCCGTAGAATAGGCGATCGAGGTCATTGTGGAGAAGAAAAATATTGTAGTGGCGATGGGTACTCATTCTCCTAAGTAAAATAGATCAACCACAATGAGTAATATCACCTTAGTAAAAGTTTTTCAATTTCAACATTTAGGAGTCTTCTCCCATTCTCCCATCAAATTATCATAAACAAGAACTACCTCTGTAGTAGGCATTCTAGAAGTACACTAGAGTCGATCCTTGATTCTGCTAGTGATATATGTCTGTTCTATGAATGATCGACAACTGGGAAAATATCCTTACAAAATAGTGAAATTGCAAATATGGCTTCTAATCAACAATCGTTGGACTTATGAAATAGAAAAATGAAGTTAGAGTCGCTTAAGCTACTGTAATATACTTTCAAAAAAGGTTTTGAGTAATATGAGTGATTCAAAAGTGTCACGACCCGAACTGGGGCCTGGGTGTGATGGATATCCCAAACCATGAAGGCCAAAATACCCTTCTTTATCTGGTAATCATGCACAACATTCATTTAATAAAAGGAAATGCAGAAATATAATCGAATACAAAAACATGGTCATACTCTGAATTTAATTTAACAATGAATGATAAAACCCCAATATCAACAAAACAACATCTGAACCAGTCTGCAAAATCTCTACTACATTTGAAAATGAAAACTGACTGAAACTGGGACAAGGCCCCCAGTGGACCTAAACCAAAATAAATAACATAATCTGAAAGACATAGGCCTTCTGGAATAAACAAGTCTCACCAATAGCACACATCACTGCTGTTCGAAAACTCTACGGCCTAGAAGGACCTCTGAACTGAGTTTTAGACCCTAGAAGGGAGGGGGATCAATACAAATGCACTGATACGCAGAGCAATCCAAAATAAAGCTTTTTATATAAATAAAATAGTTGAGATCTAATCATAAAACATCATATAGGAAATAAATTTCAAAATACATAGGCATTTTTATAATCATAAAACCTTTCTATCAATGCAATTTCTGATCTTTGAATTACTTCTGAGTTAGGTGGCACTCTCCTACAAGTCTGATATTCCACGGGCTATATAGAATCTGCCATTACCTCAGCGGGAAAGCCCCCAACCTATGTGTGCTGCAAGGGTTGGAGTGTCTGAGTCTAATACTCCACAGGGTCCTAGGCTAGCGTATAATAATATAACCGAATTAGTAAATCACAATTTTGGGCAATGAGTTGTCTGAACTCATGCCTTCTTCGGGGAACCACCTAAGCTCTCTTTATGCCAAATTTTAGTCTGTTCTAAAATATGCATCATTCTAGTTTTAAAATCTGAAAATCTGATTTCAAGCATGCATTCTATTTTGTTCTGAATTAACATGGCATTATCTGAGTTGGTATCGTCACACCAAGACTTGCAAATCCTATTTCTGAGCCGTAATGCATCATGCAAGATTCTTTCATCAAAACCTCAATTCAAACCACCCAAACATACAGATAGTATAAGAGATTTCAGGCTCTGAAACATAAGTCAAAACTATGCAAAAATTCTTCAAACATATGGTGGTCACATGCTTTTGGCAAAACCATGCACTCTTTCATTATATGCATATTCAACATTTATCAACATGTACAACTTTCTCTTTTGAAATCAAAACATAACCCAAATATAACATTACTCAAGACATTTCATATCATGCTTTTCAAGATGCATTTAAAACAATTCATCGCATATCATAAGTAAAGTAAAATCATAACAAGAGAGGGATTTTTCATGAGTCATGCTCTCAATTCAATCATCAACCTTAAAATACATGATTACATATATATATAATTTCAAATCAATTTGGGGGAAGGCCTAAAGGCCAAAACAATATTATCAATACTTCTAAAACATGAATGTATTCATAAATCCAAACCCCTTTCTTAAAATCATGATTTTTATGCCCTTGAGATTTTAGAAAAACACCGCGTACCTCAAATTAATTAGTTTAAAGAGAAGAACTCGAATCTTGATTCATTCCTTGGAAATCTTTAACTTAAGGCCTGATTTTCTTGAATTTCTTGTTCTTGGAGAAAACCCTAGTTTGATTGTATTTTGAGAGTGAAGAGGAAGTTTTTGATGTTGTAAAACTGATAGTGATTGATTAATAACACTTAAGGGGTGATTTAATTCATGTGAAAGGTTTTTGGGGTGAGGGAAAGACCAAAATACCCCTAAGGAACCCAAAAAAAATTGCATAATTGCATCAGTTGACGACCAGGGTTGACGAGCCGTTACTCAGGGGATAACTCATCACCTAGGTCATCACTTTTGGTCTGGTTTTCACCATTCACTACCTTAGGATGACAACCAGGTCTGACGGGCCATCACACAGTTGATAAGTCGTCAGCCTCGTTATCACATTTTGGTAGACAGATACGTCAAAGTAAAAAGAGTATAACTTTCTACTCTGATAACGGATTAAAGAGAAACTAGTGGAGTTGGAAAGAGGACTCAAAGACCTTTTATTTTATATATATTAGTCCACCCAGTTCATCATATACAAAGAGTTATGATTGATTGAAGTTGATTCAAATTTTGACGCTCACTAAAACTTGAACAATAGGAAAGCTTTCAACTAGTCCTTGAGTTAAGGGACCTCTATGATCTCAATTCATGCTCAAATAGGTTCCCACACTATATAATTGATTAACATGCTAAATTTGCATAGGATTTAAATCTTTTGGATTATCTACACATATAAATGACGGTTTTCATTCTAGCCCGAAATACGGGGTGTTACATTATCTCCCCCTTGGGATCATTTATCCCCGAATGATGGGTAGGAATGTTGAAGCTTAAAGGTATGAAATAACGCAAACATGATGTGTCTTCTAAGAAAGGATATAACTGATCTGAAACATTTAAACTTCTATCATGAAATTAAATTTTGTGCTGATTTGACTTTACTTGCTTCAAGGAGTTGATTCATGCTGAGAATTTAGGATTCCCTTGAACTCTTATGAACTGAGTCATGACTAAATAGCTGAATCTAAAACATGATGCTTGGACTGAACTAGATTCGCAATTTACATGCATGATGCTTGGACTGAACTAGATTCGCAATTTACATGGATAGAATAGATTATCTCTTGGGGATGGTCATACGCATGAGACTTCAAATAGTAGGACTGGGTGAAAAGGTGAAAAACAACAGTAACTTGTCTGCCTGACTATTAAACTGAATTGTTGGCTATACAGACTAAATTATACTTGTAAACTTATGCTTAACTGGAGTATCTCTTCAACACTCTTTCTAAGGAAGTTCAAGTAATATTAGGGAGCAAAAGAATCTAGGGCATAATCTACACCAGACATCTGACTAAGGAATCACAACATTGACACTACTCTATAGCATGGAATATAGACATATAACTCATAAACTAGGGTAGAATTACCAGGCCTTACGCAATGAAACTTCTTACTTTCTAGCTTAGCACACTTCCCAAATACTCCCTTAACTATACTATTCCCCTTAAATACCATGCTCAATCGATTCAACTTAAAATTCTCATATGGGATTGATAAATATTTCTACTAATGTCTAAAGTGACTTAAATCCTCTCAACGTGATCAAGCCTAACTCTAAACCACAAAATACAACATGCCGCACAATGATACTAGTCTAAACCATATGATTCAGTCTTCTATATATTTTTAGAGATCACACCCTAAACATAATGTGCCTTATCACTTCAATAATTACTAACTCTAAACTCTTACTATGGATTTACTAGCACATATTACGTTCCTCCACTTAAATCACAATATGTCATTCAAGCCTATCTTTATAACCATATATGAAATTCAAGGCAAACACCCATAAATACATACTTCACATAATCTCTAAACCATTGTCAATATAACTTCTACGCACTATACCAAGAACATACACACACAAATTTTCACTAACTATCACATGTATCAAAGACTGGGCCCCAAATCTTAATTCACACTTATGATCTTATCTAAGACAAGAATACAATGATCTTTCATCAACAAGAAACATATACTCATCACCACTATCATTACATAAGGAGGAGTCACAAAAAGGATAGAACATAAGACCTTGAAACATGGAAGGATATTATATGAGAATTGACACTTAACTGAGGCCTGAGGAACAGTGAATCAACATCAGGGATTCATCAAAGTGATCAGAATTGAGAGTATACCTGTATATAAGCTAAATCTCACCTATCGTTTGGCGTGTAACTTGAGTTATGGGAACTGAGCACACTATAAAGCGTGAGTACATGAGTCATGAGATGCGTGACCTCAACGTGGAGTTCATAACTTATGGAATACGATTTTGACTACGGATATAAACTGGAATTCCTCATGTAGGAACTGGAAGAGCACATGATTTTCTATCATATGTATGAACATGGTCCATGATCATGGAACAGAAATGTAAGGCATAAGTAGGTATTGGGATAACTGAAAAATACTGAGATAAGAATGGGTTGAGTTTGAGCCCCACTTTTTGATGTTCTATATCATATTGACATCACTACTAGAATCTAAGAGCCTGTCTTGGTTATTTGTTCTATCATCTCCCTTAGCTTCAAGCCATCATCTTAAGTTTGAGAGATCCCTTACTAGACTCTAACTGAAATACACTTACTGCACTCTAGGGTCTGGAAAAATAACCATACATGCATATCATAGAACTTAACCCAAATGACTACACCTAAATGTGGAAAACCCACTGTTAATACTACTTTCTGAGATACACTCTATGTTCTATAGCCACCAATAGTCATCATATAATACTTGAACACTTACTAACATCGAATCTTCATGAGTATCCCCATAATTGATGTGCACACCCTCTAGTGCTTCTACTCTTATTTTTATTAGTTCAACGTTCAAAACTCAAACTTAGATTCTAACACTTAACATGGATATCACCAAGCTTTTAATGAATCATACTTCTTCCATCATAACCTACTAATATCACGACCCCAAACTTATATCTCTCTACTATGAGGATCAAGATCATATCAAAGGCTCAGACTAGCAATCAAAACTCCTTAACTTGTCCATTTAGAACACCATGTACCATCTAACTAGTCTTTCTCTACCTAGCAACTCAACGGTACCACTAGCCACACATAATATGTAATAGCCTTAGAAGGAAAAAAAATACCGCAACCTCATATCACCTTGACTAATAACTCCTTATCTACCTTCTACTAAAATAACACACAAGGATGTATCACTTTATTAACAACTCAATCTCATGCAAAAAAATTCGGCTATACATATATTCAACCACCACAAGAACAATAAGTTGAACAACAAGTTTCTATTGAATCAAAATAGGCCTCACACGGCTTCACTAGACTTTGATTTTGTGTTTTGAACAAGAAAATGAGATGAATGACAAGGAAACTATGCTAGTGAATCGAAAGAGCCCCACACAGCTTCACTAGACTTTTAATTTTAACAACATAATGATAATAAGATTACAAGAGATAGAAACTACACACACAATAATCAATGATCTAAGAATACACATCTTACTCTGAATAAATAAAAATCTAAGTCAAACACTTTCCCTACTGACTACCATACAATCCATACCTGTTACTAGCTACCGCATTAGTCTATAACTATAAAAGGGGTAAATCATCCTCAAACATCGGTTATTCAACTAAAATATTTATCTACATAATAGTCACCCTTACTCTGACTTCTAACTTTGTGACTTCATATCTCTAACTTTTTGTTCCAATATCATTACCAATAGTTCATGAAAACAACACTTTAATTCATACTACTATTCAGGTGAAAATATTGTTCCAACATTCTGCTACACATCATTCCCTTTTTAGGCATGTCATCTGCAACATAAATTTTGAAAAGGACTAAATACACTTAATACTGCAGGCTAAAAACATGATCTCATCAGAATCAAAGTTCACACTAGAATCAATATACTCTGAAGCACTAACGGACTCTTTTCAAGCCCTTGCAAAATTTTAAAATCTTATATGGCTCAATCAAAAAGGATCATACCATTTAGACTCTAAACTTCTGCACTTGAATCACCCCAATAATGAGACATATCTGAGCATATCAAAGTAAGGAAAGAATTAGGATAACTTTACTTTCATATGGGCGACACTATAGCATGAATTAGAGTATGAAAGAGGAACATTCTGACTCCATAGCACAAACTAGAACATGAATAAAAGGAGATATTCCTAAATTCCTAGTAGCCTCCTGCTTATAAGTGTAGCGCACTACATATCGATAAATAAGACTCTACCCGATATGATTTTGTAGACACCCTGGGACCATGAACTGTGCTCTGATACTAAGTTTTTCACGACCCAAGCTGGGGTTTGGCCGTGACGAATATCCCAACCCATGAAGGACCAAAACACCCTTCTCTATCTGGTAATCATGTACAACATTCATATAATAAAAGAAAATACAGAAATATAATCGATTACGGAAACATGGCCATACTCTGAATTTAATTTAACAATGAAGGATAAAACCCCAATATCAACAAAATAACATCTAAACCAGTCTGTAAAATCTCTACTATATCTGAAAATGACAACTGTCTGAAATTGGGACAGGGCCCCCAGTGGACCAAAACCAAAATAAATAACATAATCTGAAAGACATAGGCCTTCTAGAATAAAGAAATCCTACTAACTACACACATCACTATTGTTTAAAATCTCTACAGCCTAGCAGGACCTCTAAACTAAGTTTTAGACCCTGGAAGGAAGGGGGTCAATACAAATTTACTGGTACGTAGAGAAATTGATGTGTGAGCCGATGCTAACACATTTAAAGCTTTTAACTCTGAATAATTATGAGGTCTTACGCAACTTTTATTATTTTTGAATGCTTTTAATATGTTAATATAGATACAAGTAATCGAGGAGGAAACCAAAGGAAAGAAGAATAAATCAGCTGAAATCTGGTGTAAATAAGTTGAATATAGTTAATGTCAATTCTGAAGCGCGGTCATACATGGGACAGGCTGTCAAAGTTGTCGTTAAGCTTAGACAAAACCTGAGAAACTGAGATAAAATGTGATGATGTTTAGGATGGGCCATCAAATATGTGACGTGGTATCAAAATCACCATCAACCAAAAGCAGAGAATGTTGATTTCCAGTGAAGTTGTGATGGCAGTTGTCATGCGCCATCAAGAATTTTGACACGCCGTCAGGTTTGCCGTCTGAAGAGTCAGAAGTTAACAAATCACTGGAACCTTTGACAACATCTCACACACGTCGTCAGACATCTAACACACTGTCAAGATCGTCGTCATCCAATCCGAAGAGAAAACTGAAACTTTAATTTTATTTCCTTATTTAGGGCTAACAATTTAAAGACTTGTTTTAGGGTTTTTTAGGGATCGATCATTAATTATCAGAGAAGAACTTCTAAAGAGAAGCACGTAACATTGCTTCATCTTTACCATCAAATATTTTTCTTATTTCTTTACAAAAGAACCTATCAACTATTTTTGGGTTTCTATCTGGTGAGTAAATTGAAGAAACTACTTGTTGTTTTCATCCATTCGTAAGTTTATCCTTGTTATGATGAATTCAACTTGTTATTTCGTTCATCAAATCATGAGCGGCTAATTCCATTAGCCGGAGTTATGGGATCCATGGATTAGGGGCTGATAAATTACTAGGCATTTAACGGATTCAAAGAGTAGTAGAACGTCTTGAAATTATGTTGTTTTAACTAAAATCTATTGGTTGCAAACATTATATTATGCCTTAGGTTTTATTTTCTTCTAACGGAGAAATAGACTAAAGGACGTGAATTATCAATAGGGACTCGGAAGCTACCAACCTTCTATTTAATGATTGATGTCGTAACTAGATTAATCTACCTGAGATAACATTCTATTGGAAACAGATAAGTTATCTAAGTTCGAGATAATTAGATAATAAATTGTCTGGTGAGGTCGAGAGATAAGTTAGACAGTATCATAGTCAGGGATATTCTGTTGTTTCTACTTACTCCAAGAATCCCAAGCATTACCTAGTATTTGTTAACTCCCAATACCTATGGTGAACATAACTCTGGTTCCTCATTTATATTGATTACAACACTAAAATATTGAAAGTGACAATTGACTCTCTGTGAAATTTAGACCCCCATCTTCGAAAATAGTAAACTACCAGTAAAGTATTTCATGAACAAATGGAAGTTCACACCTTATTCCCTATGGGATTTGACCCCAACCTAGTTGGGTTTTATATTGACAACAATCGCTTATACCCATTCAAGAGTGTAATTTGAGTGTTATCAAAAATGGCGCCATTGTCGGGGAATACGATTGTAGACTAAAAGTTTATGTGCAAAAATTTGTTGATAGTTGAGTTTTCCAGATTTATGTTTGGTTTTTATTTTTGTTTATTTGTGGGATCTCTATAGGTTACTCCAAGCACTACTCAATTCGAAACCCTACCACATTAGCAGAATGGAAGAACAATCAGTGCGGTATCATGCTGATTATGATGATGATGTAGATGGATTAGGTGCAATGGGTGCGATCATTCCCCCTTCATTAGCACCTGGAGAAAAGTTCAATATTACAAGCACAATGATCCAGCTCTTAAATCTGAAGGGGGTTTTAGAGGCCTTCCTAGGGATGACCCCAACCTGCATCTAGTGAACTTTGTCACCATTTACAAATCCTTTGACAATTCGGGAGTGAGCCAAAGCGCAATTCAGTTAAGGTTGTTCCCATTGTCTCTATCTGAAGAGGTAACATTATGGCTAAGTGAGTTGATGCCTGACTCTATAATCAACTGGAGGCAGTTGAGAGGAGCTTTCCTAGAAAGGTTCTTTCCGCCATCCAAGAGGGTACAGTTGAGGGATGCGATCAATAATTTTAGACAGCTTCCAAATGAGGCTTTACATAAAAATTGGGAAAGGTTCAAGAATAACCTGCACAGTGTCCGAACCATAGCATAACAGACATACATTTGATGGAGACTTTATACAGAGCCTTTAACTCTGCGACAAAACTAATGGTAGATAATGCTACTGGTAGGTCATTTATTGCTCTGTCATTTCAAGATGCTGCTAATATGCTGAATAGGATGACCAAACTAAGTAGGTCTTGGTACACCAGTGATTCTGTGGTGGCAAGTCCAACTATTCCTATTGGAATAAATGATGAACAGCGCAGAAGAGATGAGGAAAAGGATCAAGACATAGCCCATCTAAAGTCGCAAATGGACCTACTCACCAAGCATTTATTATCAGGAAGGATGAAAAAGGTAAAGGCTGCAATGATTCAGGACCGTGTTGATATAGAACCTGAAGAAGAAGTCAACTATGTTGCGAATTAGGGGGGTTCCGAGGCATTAGCCAAGGGAATCAAGGTTGGAACGGGTATGATAATCCTAATCACAAAGATAGGAAGCAACAAAATTGGAGAAGCAGCAATGACAGAAGTGGGTTGTATGTTTGTGCTGGAAATCAAGAAGCTGCTGCAACTAGCTCGGGAAAGTGGCCTATGGAAGATATAATGAAAGAACTATTAAAAAGAGTAGAGTCTACCAATGCAAAAGTGACTAGCATGAGGAGTGAATGTTCCACTATGAGTCAGTTAGTTAGTTCACATTCAACTTCGATCAAGCAGTTAGAGCAACAGATGAGTCAACTTTCATCAACACTAAACTAGGAAAGAAGTGGTACTTTACTTACTCAAACGTTTTAGGATCAAAAGACAGACGGTTCATGTCTGGCAATGGCCACTAGGAGTGGTAAAATGTTATCTAGCCCTTCTGTAGGCAAATCTATGAGCATTAAAGAAGTTGCAGAGGAACCAGTAGAACAACACCCAATGGAGCCTGAGAAGCCAAAAATTTCTATTGATATGTCAGACAAGGAGAAGGAAGAGGAAGTGGTGTTGAAACCCATCCCAAGGCCACCACCTCCCTTTCCTCAATGGCTGAGAAAAAAGGCAGATGATGTAAAATTCAGCAAGTTCCTAGAAATGCTCAAGCAATTGACTATAAATGTGCCATTGCTCGAAGCACTTGATAAAATGCCAGGATATGCAAAATTCATGAAAGACCTTGTTACCAAGAAATAATCAGTGAGTTGTGAACTAGAACTAAAACTCCACCTTTGCAGCGCTATTTCCACAAGGACCTTGACGTAGAAAAAATTGGATCCAGGTACAGTCACTATTCCCTGGAAAATTAGAACCATTGATTCACTAAAGCACTATGTGATCTAGGGGCAAGCATTAATCTAATTCCGTTGACTATTTATAAAAAGTTGGGCTTGGGTAATCCCACACCTACCAACATGAGGCTGGTGATGGCTGAAAGATCAGTAAAGCAACTTGTTGGCATTCTATATGATGTGTTGGTAAAGGTCTCAAATTTCATATTCCCTGCAGACTTTATCATTCTGGACTGCGAGGTGGACTTTATGGTGCCCATAATCTTAGGTCGACCTTTCCTCACAACCAAAAGTGTGTTGATCAGAGCGAATGAGCTCTTATTCAGGATGAACATAAGGAGGTATGGTTTGATATGGGAAAATCAATGAAGCAACATGAGGAAATGAGTATGTTCTCAGTAGTTGATGTGTATTTTGAGGACGAACAGGATGTGGTCAGAACTGAACATTTTGTTATTGAGCCCGTAGCCGCGGTTGTGATGAACTATAATAGCGAAGGAATTGAGGAGTATGAAGAGACAGTTTATTCCCTGACTGGCCTGGGCTTATATTTTCATGCTCCTAAAAAGCTCAACCTTGATCTGGCTAATCGACCAACACCACCAGCCAAGCCATTTATTAAAGAACCTCCAGTGTTAGAATTGAAGGAGCTACCTGGTCACTTACGATATGTGTTTCTGGGGAAAGAAAGCATGCTACATGTTATTATTGCAGCTGATTTGGAAGAACGACAGGTAAATGCACTTGTTTCAGTACTTCAGAGACATAAGAGAGCAATCAGATGGACCATCGCAGATATTATTGGTATCCCCCTAGCATTTGTACGCATAAAATCCAACTAGAAGAAGATTGTACACCTAGCATTGAGCACCAGCACCATTTGAATCCACCAATTTAGGAGGTGGTTAAAAAGGAGATTATTAAGTGGTTGGATGCAGGAGTAGTTTACCTTATTTCTGATAACAAATTGGTAAGTCCATTTCAATGCGTGCCCAAGAAAGGGGTTATGACAGTGGTTGCTAATGAAAAGAATGAGCTGATTCCACTCAGACCAGTAACCGAGTGGAGAGTCTGCATTGATTACCGCAAGCTTAACTCTTGGACTCTAAAAAACCACTTCCCAATGCCCTTTATGGATCAAATATTTGATCGATTGGCTGGTAGGGGGTGGTATTTCCTCTTGGATGGTTATTCTGGATATAACCAAATTTGTATTGCACTGGAAAATCAAGAGAAAATGACATTTACATGCCCATATAGCACATTTGCATTTAAGAGGATGCCGGTTGGGCTATGCAATGCAGCAGCCACTTTTCAATGGTGCATGATGTCTATCTTCTCTAACATGGTGGAAGACACCATAGAGGTATTCATGGATGATTTCTCTGTGGTAGGTAATTCATTCGAAATATGTCTTGAGAATCTAAATGTAGCCCTGCAAAGATGTGTTGAATTTAATCTAGTGCTTAACTAGGAAAAATGTCATTTTATGGTAAAAAAAGGGTATCATGCTGGGCCACAAAATTTCTGAAAAAAGAATTGAAGTTGATCGAGCAAAGGTGGAAGTTATCAAGAAATTACTGCCTCTTATTTCAGTAAAGGGAGTGCATAGTTTTCTTGGTCATGCAGGATTCTATTGGAGATTCATAAAAGACTTCTCCAAAGTTGCAAATCCACTTTGCAAGCTGTTGGAGAAGGAAATGAAATTCCTCTTCAATGACAACTGCTTGAAGGCATTTGAGTGCATTAAAAAGAAGCTGATTGAGGCCTCTATTGTTATTGCACCAGACTGGGCAAAACCATTTGAAATAATGTGTGATGCAAGTGGTGTCGCGCTGGGAGCTGTATTGGGACAAAAGAGGGATAAATTATTTCACCTAATATATTATGCCAGCAAAGCACTAAATAGAGCACAAAAGAACTACACAGTAACTAAACAGGAGTTGCTAGCTGTGGTGTATGCTTTCGAGAAATTCAGATCTTATCTGCTTGGGACTAAGTGGTAGTTCATACTGACCATGGGACATTGCAATACTTAATGGAAAAGAAGGATGCTAAAGCAAGGCTTATTAGATAGGTGTTGCTACTGCAAGAGTTTAATTTCGAAGTCAAATATAGAAAAGGTTGTGAAAATCAGGTTGCAGATCATTTATCTAGAATGGAAGGTGAACAGGAAGCTAATGATAAAACAAAGATAAATGATGCATTCCCTGATGAGGAGATCCTAGTAACTGTTGTGGAATCACTACCCTGGTACACAGATTATGCAAACTACATTGTGAGTGAGATCATCCCAAAAAATCTTTCATTCCACCAAAGGAAAAAGTTCTTGCATGATGTAACACAGTACTTCTAGGATGAGCCTTATCTTTTTCAGTGATGTACAGACAGTGTCATACGGAGATGTGTGCCTCAAGTAAAGATACTGTGTATACTGGAAGCATGCCATGCTTCCCTGGTCACCATGCAGGTGACTGAACGGCCAAAAAGGTGTTGCAAAGTGGCTATTATTGGCCAACATTGTTTAAAGATGACCACGAGTTCGTGCAAAAATGTGACCAATGTCATAGGCAGGGGTAAATATCTAAAAGGCATGAAGTTCCCTTGACTAAGATGAAGTAGAATTATTTGATGTCTGGGGCATTGACTTCATGGGGCCGTTTGTAAGTTCTTACAGAATGAAGTATATTCTGGTTGTTGTTGACTATATTTCTAAATGGGTCGAAGCTGTTACTTTGGCTGAAAATGAGGGAAAGAGATTTGTTTCTTTCCTCAAAAAGAATATCTTCTCTTGCTTTAGAGTACCACACACTATCATAAGCGATGGAGGATCTCACCTTTGCAATAAATTATTTCGAGCAGCTCTAGCAAAATATGGAGTGAAACAACACAGAGTGGCTACTCCATATCACCCGCAAACCAGTGGGAAAGTGGAGGTATTGAATCATGAAGTTAAGGCCATCCTAGCCAAGATGGTGAATGCTAGCTAAAAAGACTGGTCCCAAAAACTTGATGATCCTTGCAAGTATACCGAACTGATTTCAAGACACCTATTGGCATGTCACCATTTCAATTGGTCTATGAAAAAGCTTTCCATTTGTCAATAGAGCTAGAACACAAGGCTTTATGGGTGCTCAAGAGGTTGAATTTGAATTGGAAGAAAGCAGCAGAGATGAGACTAGGGCAACTGAATGGGATGGATGAATTCTATCTTAGGGCATATGAATGAGCAGATTTGTATAAAGAAAAGATAAAAAGGTATGATGACTAGAAAATAGAGAAATAAGAGTTTAAAAAAGGGGACTTGGTGCTTCTGTTTAATTCCAAACTCAAATTATTTCCAGGGAAGCTGAAATCTAAGTGGTCGGGTCCTTTTAAGGTAAATCAAGTCCACTCATCTGGGGTAGTGGAGCTCAAAAACGAAGATGGCAGTACATTCAATGTAAATGGGCAATGAGTAAAGCTTTACATTGGCCCAGAAGAATCAGTGAAAAGCATCACCATTATCTGTCTCGATGTAGTCTGAGGTAATCAAGACACCTAAGTCATGCCGCGACTTAAATCAAGCGCTGCATGGGAGGCAACCCATGATCCCTGAGAACGACCCAGTTCAGGTATATCCTAACCCTTAGTGCATTTTATTTTTGATTTTAAGTTGAGGGTATAGGGAAACTGTTGTAATAACATGTTCTATAAATAATTAGGAATAGTACAAGTACTTGAGGCAGTTAGCTTGTTTTGTAATTTTTGAGTACCTCTCCAGTGGTCTAATCTGTCATGAATTGTGTGAATTGCATCTATTGTGACCACTGTGTATCTGTTTGTGGCATTAGTGTGGCAAATAGATAACCTGTAGAAAACAAATGCATGAAACGGATGAGTAGTGATGTGCTATATACTTGTGTGCTATGTGCGTGTAAGGTCTTACTCAGTTCCCATTGTGCATTAAATCTATAACTTTCCTAGTTAGTCATACCATTGTCATAGGATAGGCATTAGGAAAGGATCATAGGCCGTTTTTGCATGTTAACCCATTTTAGCTTAAATGACAGTCCAAATGTGAATAATATCCCTTGATCCCTTTTTACGCCTAAATAGCCCAGTTCTTTCTTATATACCTTTCACCTTCCCATTACATCACAATGAACTTTTTTGGTCCCTGGTCCTCCTTGGACAATGTGCACCTCGACTTAGGCAAATAACCTAAGTTGAGGGTGGCTACTATAGGGTGGTGCGTGATGCATTACGAGTATGAAGAGAGGTAAAAAAAGGAAAATGAACAACAAGTTGGGTGTAGTGAAAAAGAAAAAGAGAAAACTGAAAAAGTTAATGTAATGCTTGAACAGACAACACCCATCTTGAGAATGCTTGACAAATAAAAGAGGGAAGCAAAGAAGGTCAAAAGTTGAAACACCGTGAGTTAATATAATGCCAAGGAGTTGTAGTCACTATGAAATAACCATGAATATCATACCATCCCTGAGCCTACATTACAAGCTTAAGGAAATCCCTATAGTGATCCTAACTGACTTGTCTGAAGACTTTGATACTGACTATAAGGGCAAGCCTATGGCATTTGATGTGCAATGTTAGAACTTCGTTGTGAGAGTGAGTCTTACGTTCATCCCTATGTCTATTCATATGAATCTGGGTGAGAAAGGGATTTCTTTGTTATGAGGGCACACCAGGTATATTGCTATTAACTGCTTTGTTTGGATAATGTAATTTGGGTATGTGCTAGGCTGTTATTGCTGAGATTTTTGCCATATCTAGATACATGTGAGTTACATGGGTGTTTTCAAATATTAGACACAGTTGATTTTACTTTGATTGATCATGTAGATGGTGCATGTATTCTGACCTGATGAGAGTAGTGGGTTGCCGAATTATACTTTGTATACTCCTAGTTATGTTTTGGTTACTTGAGGACAAGCAATTGTTTAAGTTGAGGGTGTTGATGTGTGAGCCAATGCTAACACAGTTGAAGCTTTTAAATCTAAATAGTTGTGAGGTCTTAAGCAACTTTTGTTGTTTTTGATTGCTTTTAATGTGTTAATGCAGATACAAGTGATCGGGGAGGAAACCAAAAGAAAAAAGAATAAATCAGCTAAAATCTGATGTAAATAAGCTGAAGTATAGCTGACGTCAATTCTGAAGTGCCGTCATACATGGGACAGGCTGTCAAAGTTGCCGTCAAGCTTAGATAGAACCTGATAAATTGAGATGAAATATGAAGACGTTTAGGACGGGCCGTCAAATATGTGACATGGCATCAAAATCACCGTCAACCAGTAGCAGAGAACGCTGATTTCCAGTGAAGTTGTGACGGCAGTTGTCACGTGCCGTCAAGAATTTTAACACACCGCCAGGTTTGCCGTTTGAAGAGTCAGAAGATAACAATTCACTGGAACCTTTGATGACATATCGCACACGTTGACAGACATCTGACACGCCGCCAAGATCGTCGTTGTCCAATCCGAAGAGAAAACTGAAACTTTAATTTTATTTCCTTATTTAGGATTGACTATTTAAAGACTTGTTTTAGGATTGTATGGGGATCGATCATTAATTATCAGAGAAGAACTTTTGAAGAGAAGCACGTAACATTGCTTCATCTTTACCATCAAATATTTTTCTTGTTTCTTTAAAAAAGCTCTTATCAACTATTTTTAGGTTTCTATCTCGTGAGTAAATTGAAGAAACTACTTGTTTTTTTTTCATCCATTCGTAAGTTTATCCTTATTATGATGAATTCAACTTTTTATTTCATTCATCAAATCATGAACGGATAATTCCATTAGCCGGAGTTATGGGATCCATGGATTAGGGGCTGATAGGTTACTAGGCATTTAACGGATTCAAAGAGTAGTAGGACGTCTTGAAATTCTGTTGTTTTGATTGAAATCTATTGGTTTCAAACATTAGATTATGCCTTAGGCTATATTTGCTTCTAACGGACAAATAGACCAGAGGACGTGAATTATCAATAGGGACTCGGAAGCTACCAACCTTCTGTTTAATGATTGATGTTGTAACTGGATTAATCTACCTAAGATAACATCCTATTGGAAATAGATAAGTTATCTAAGTTTGAGATAATTAGATAATAAATTGTCTAGTGAGGTCGAGAGATAAGTCAGACAGTATCATAGTCAGGGATATTCTACTGTTTCTACTTACTCCAAGAATCCCAAGTATTACCTAGTATTTGTTAACTCCCAATACCCATGGTGAACTTAACTCTGGTTTCTCATTTATATTGATTACAACACTAAAATATTGAAAGTGACAATTGACTCTCTGTGAAATTTAAACCCCCATCTTCGGAAATAGTAAACTACCAGTAAAGTATTTCGTGAACAAATTGAAGTTCACACCTTATTCCATGTGGGATTCGATCCCAACCTAGTTGGGTTTTATATTGACAATGACCGCTTACACCCATTTAAGAGTGTAATTTGAGCATTATCAGCAATCCAAAATAAAGCTTTTCATATAAATAAAATAGTTGAGAGCTAATCACAAAACATCATATAGGATATAAATTTGAAAACACATGGGCATTTTTTATAATCATAAAACCTTACTGTTAATGCAATTTCTAATCTTTGAATTACTTCTGAGTTAGGTGGCACTCCCCTACAAATTTGATATTCAACGGGCTATATGAAATCCACCATTGACTCGATGGGGAAGCCCCCAACCCAAGTGTGCCGCAAGGGTTGGAGTGTCTGAGTCTAATACACCATAGGTCACTAGGCCAGCATATAATAATATAACCAGATCGGCAAATCACAGTTTTGGGCAATAAGTTTTTTGAACTCGTGCCTTCTTCGGGGAACCACCTAAGCTCTCTTTATGCCCAATTTTAGTCTATTCTGAAACATGCATCATTCCAATTTCAAAATCTGAAAATTTGATTTTAAACATGCATTCTATTCTGTTCCGAATTAACATGGCATTATCTGAGTTGGTGTCGTCACACCAATACTTCCAAGTCCTATTTCTGATCCATTATGTATCATGCAAGATTCTTTCATAAAAAACTCAATTCAGACCACCCAAACATACAGATAGTATAAGAGATTTCATGTTCCAAAACATAAGTCAAAACTATGCAAAATTCTTCAAACATATGGTGGTCACATGCTTTTGGCAAAACCATGCACTCTTTCATTCTATGCATATTCAACATTTATCAACAAGAAAGGGACATTTCATATGGTGCAACCCTCTCCTTTGAAATCAAAATCATATCCCAAATATAACATTACTCAAGACATTTCATATCATGTTTTTCAAGATGCATTCAAAATAATTCATAGCATATCATAAGTAAAGAAAAATCATAACAAGAAAGGGATTTTTCATGAGTCATGCTCTCAATTCAATCATCAACCTTAAAACATATGCTTAATATATATAGAATTTTAAATCAATTTGGGGGAAGGCCTAAAGGCCAAAACAATATCATCAATACTTCTAAAACATGAATGTATTCATAAATCCGAAACCCCTTTCTTAAAATCATGATTTCTATGCCCATGAGATTTTAGAAAAACACCGCGTACCTCAAATTAATTAGTTTAAAGAGAAGAACTCGAATCTCGATTCGTTCCTTGGAAAGCTTGAACTTAAGGCTTGATTTTCTTGAATTTCTTGTTCTTGGAGAAAACCCCAGTTTGATCGTATTTTGAGAGTGAAGAGAAAGTTTTTGATGTTGTAAAACTGATAGTTACTGATTAATAACACTTTAAGGGGTGATTTAATTCGTGTGAAAGATATTTGGAGTGAGGGAAAGACCAACATATCCCTAAGGAGTTCAAAAAAATTTGCATAATTGTATCAATTAACGACTAGGGTTGATGGGTCGTCACTCAGGTGATAAGTCATCACCCAGGTTGTCACTTTTAGGCTGGTTTTCACCATTCACTGGCTTAGACTGACGACCAGGTCTGACGGGCCATCACACAGCTGATAAGTCATCATCCTCGTCATCACATTTTGGCAGACAGACACTTTGAAGTAAAATGAGCATAACTTTCTAATTCGATACCGGATTAAAAAAAACCAGTGGCATTAGAAAGAGGACTCAAAAAACTTAATTTGATATATAGTAGGCCACCCAGTTCTTCATATACAAAGAGTTATGATCGATTAAAGTGGATCCAAGTTTTGAAGCTCACTAAAACTTGAACAATAGGAAAGCTTTCTACTAGTCCTTGAGTTAAGGGACCTCTATGATCTCAATTCATGCTCAAATAGGTTTACACACTACATAATTGAGTAACATGCCAAATCTGCATAGGATTTAAGGCTTTTGGATCATCTACACATAGAAATGATGGTTTTCGTTCTAGCCCAAAATGCAAGGTGTTACAGAAAGATTTTTTTAAATGGTGAAAACTATGTCTGAGAATAATAAAAACAAATGGGGTAACACCGGATACATGTGTACTAATTTTGAGCTAATCGTCAAAAAAAAACACCGAAATCATGCCTGAATATGAGAATTTTGGAGGGAAATGGGTGCTTCTCTTTTAAGCAATCAAAGTTTTTTAATAATTATTTTTGGATAGATATTTTAAATATAATTGTGGATGAAGGAATTAGAAACTTGTGTGTTGGATTTGTTAACTTGAAAGGAAGAGATAATGACATCATATTTAGTGGGTATTTGACAAATTTTTCAAGACTTGTATCTTAATTATAGACAAAGTTTTTAAAATGGGTATTTGGCAAACTTTACCCATACTCTACGTATAATAAAGCTTGCAAGGTAGCTGGTTTTTTCCCATGCAATATTTTTGCGATACAAACTTCTGTTGATAGCGATTTCTCTTTATGTCATGTAGTTCTACGTAGAGTTATTGAAGTTGATGTTGTGCTGGACTAGTCCCACTTTTTCTCTGTCCTACTATAGTGACTACTTCCACTATAACCGTTGATCTTATTAGTCAACTAGCTGATGAATTCGACATTTGTCTTTACGTGGGCGTTGCTTATGGCGGTAGTGCATGCATATGTCCAGAGTTTAGACAGTATTTTGATGGAATCAAATGAGCTAACTTGTTGAGTTTTATCCCACATAAGTGGCTGTTGGGTTCAATATGTATGGAAGAAGTGTGAATGGAAAATGGAGAGCAAAAAGGTGGAGGGAAGGAGACACTAACTTAGAAAGTGTACTCCCAAATTGGAAAGTTCACTAAATCTCCCACATTGGTGGGAGAAGAGAACTTTGGAGTGTTTTTAATAAAGAATACTTACTCCACATGGATAGTGAGGCAAGGACAAGGTGGTGCCTCGCGCCGTCATCGTCGCTTGCTCGGTTCGGCTTTGGATTTGGATTTGGATTTGTCAAATGATCGATGAGATCTATATTTTTGGATAAAATTTATTTGATCAAATATCTGATATGAATATACCAAAGGAAAAATGACAGAAACGTAAAAAAAAAAATCTGCGTTTTATCCTCCATTTATATGCATGTATATAGTGAACTGATGCACTGTTTCGAACTGAACTGATGCAATGTTATGAACTGGTGCTTCAGAAAGATGCAACCATTTAGTAAAATGACACACTGATTCGTGGAAAGGCATGCTTGTTAGGAAAAGACACACTGTTTGGACGAATAGATATGATTTTTCAGGAAAGGTTACACCTTTTTAAGTGAACCATTGCCACTTTTCAGAAGAGGCATGTTATGGCTATATAAACCTGCTTTCATCCACAGGTTTAGACATGAAAAAATTTCTAAAACACAAACTCCTCTTGTCTTCAAATATTCTGTGTGATCAATCAAACTGTTGAGTGAGTTCGTAGAATCCGTCTATTTGAGGTACCGCTATTGTTCGGATTGAAGGCCATTTTATCCTGGGAGGAAGATTCCACAACCTCGGGTACAGTGAGGGAAATTATTCCTTAAGGACACTCCGTGAAGTAGGGGGACTTGGTCTAAATTTTTGTTTCATCTTTTTTTTAATATTAACACACTTCTAAGATAGATTATTCATAATCTAGTATTGAAGGTGTTAAGAAACTTCATAAGTTCTTGTCTTGAACTTGAACATTCTTTGAAGTTTCTGTTTCTTATATACAGATTCTTGTACCTGAATACATACAAAATAACAGTGGATACTATTACTTAGACTATTGTTGCACATGGGTAAAAGAACCAAAGGTGCTAGTCTAGGAATTGAGCACAAATCCTAAGTATCTGAGGAATAAACATTCAAAACATGGCTCAATTGTGAATTATAAAGACTGGAAACTTGGAACGGGGTCGAACGTTCAAGTTTCTCAAATTATGGCTCATCATGGGTAGCTACATCGTAGGCAATCTTCAGAATCACCTTAAATCGGATGTCTAAATGGCCAAAATGTTCGAAGGATTCGTTAGGTTCGATCGAAAGTTTGAAATTGTTGTTCCACGACGTTTTACACTCGTGTTCTTCTGGTTTAACCCAGACAAGGAATATGAACCCACGTACACCCGAAGATGGCTCAAGGGTAAGGCTAGTAAAGTGTTTGCTTTAGGCACAAAAGTTTTTATAGTAAATTCTATGATTTAAAATTTACTTAAATTAATATTGAAGATTATAATACATACAAAGTTTATATTTTAAAGAGATAAGCATCCAGTAGTCTCCCGAACTATGGCCATAGTTTTTATGACATGTTGGGTTCAATATGTATGAAAAAGGTGTGAATGGAAAATGGAGGGACACAACCTTTGAGAAAAAGACATATTGTTTTGGAAAAGGAGTGACTATTCAGATAGTTGTGTCTGTTCAAAAAAAGACACAATATTTTGAATGAACAGACATGACTCTTCCAAAGGATACACCTTTTCAGATGAACCATTGCCACCTTTGGGAAGGAGCACGTGATGGCTATATAAACCTCCATTTATCCACAGGTTTAGGCATGAAAATTTTTTTGAATATACAAACTCTTCTTGTCTTCAAAACATTTCGTGTGATCAATCAAATTGTTGAGTGAGTTCGAAGAGATTCCAATTGTTTGAGGTACCGTTACAGTTGATTTGTTTAGTCATTTTATCCTGGGAGGAAAATTCCACAACCTCGGGTACTTGAGGGGAATTATTTCCTTAAGAACACTCCATAAATTCGGAGGACTTGGGCATTTCTGTTTCATCTTAATTTCTGAAAAAATAAAACACACTTCTATGAAAGATTATTTTGATCTTGTATTGAGGGTGTTGTTGTACTTCATAGTGTTCTTATTTTAAACTTGAACAAGTGTGGAAGTAGTGTTGCGAAAATACAGATTGTGTGTACCCGATAAACTACAATCTTAAGGAAATAATTTTGAAAAAAGAAAGAAAAAAATAATTTTTTTTCTTGTTTGGTGAAATTTTCTTTTCACTAAATTTTTTTTTTTTTTAGAATCTGTATTACTTGTTTTTGGAGATTAAAGCTTTAAGCTTTCTACTCCGCTTGAACTTAACTGGTGATTCAAAGATATTAATCTTCATCACAAGTTAAAGACAATCAATTCCTTATGAAAAATGGAAAGGAAGGAAATCCAACTTGAAATATTTCAAAGTGTGGGGGTGTCTAGCAAAGGTACAAGTTCCTATGCCTAAGAGGGTTAAGATAAGACCTAAGATTGTGGACTGCGTGTTCATAGGATAAGCTAAAATCAGTAAAGCATGTCGAGTTTTGGTTCATAAATCCAAACATCCGGATATAAATAAAAATACGGTAACTGAATCAGATAATGCTAAATTCTTTAAAAACATTTACCCGTATAAAACTAGACATGAATAGTCTAGTGAAGGGTGTAAACGACCTCGAGATGAACCAAGTGTGAATGAACATAATAAAAAGAATCCAAGACTTAGTACACGTCAAAGAACTTCTACTACATTTGGATCAGATTTTATAACATTTCTCTTAGAAAATAAGCCTCAAACATTTAAAGAAGTGATGTCGTTGTCAGACTCATCCTTTTGGAAAGAGGCAGTCAATAGTGAGATTGATTCAATCTTAAGAAACCATACGTGGGAATTGGTTGATCTTCCTCCAGGAAATAAACCTTTAGGTTCTAAATGGATCTTCAAAAGGAAAATGAAAGCGGATGGTACTATTGACAAATACAAGGCAAGACTTGTAGTAAAAGGTTTCAAGCAAAAAGAAGGACTTGATTACTTTGATACATACTCTCCAGTAACAAGGATAACATCGATTCGAATGTTAATTGCCTTGGCGGAAATATATGGTCTTGAAATCCATCAAATGGATGTGAAAACCGTATTCCTAAATGAATAATTGGAGGAAGAAATTTACATAGAACAACCTGAGGGTTTTGTGGTTCCAGGAAAGGAGAATAAGGTGTGTAAACTTATTAATTCATTGTATGGACTAAAGCAAGCATCTAAACAATGGCATGCAAAGTTTGACCAAACCATGTTGGCAAATGGGTTCAACATAAATGAATGTGATAAATGTGTTTACATTAAAGACACTCCGAATCACCAAGTCATTATTTGTTTATATGTGGATGATATGTTGATCATCAGTAGAGACATTTCTAACATAAATGCAATGAAATGAATGCTTGAGAGTAAGTTTGATATAAAAGACCTTAGAGTTGCGGATGTGATCTTAGGAATAAGAATTCATAGAACTCCACAAGGGTTGGCATTGTCACAGTCTCATTATATCAAAAATGTACTTGAAAAATTCAAGTATATGGAATTCGGTATTGCCAAGACTCCATTGGATGTGAGCTTTGCACTTCGAAAGAATGAAGGTGAAAGTGACTCATAATTGAAGCACGCAAGAGTATTGGGATGTTTAATGTATATAATGAATTGTACACGAGCATACATAGTATACGCTATTTGTAAGTTGAGTCGGTACATAACTAATCCCAATAAAACTCATTGGATGGCAATGAAAATAGTTTTGGGGTATCTAAAATACACTCAATACTATGCCTTGCATTATAATAAATATCCTATAGTGATGCAAATTGGATCACCGGATCGAACGAAGTAAAATCCACAAGTGGATATGTATTTACTATCGGTGGAGGAGCATTCTCTTGGAAATCATCCAAATAGACTTGTATTGCTCGCTCTACAATTGAATCTAAATTTATTGCATTGGATAAAGCTGATGAAGAAGCAGAATGGCTCCAGAATTTCTTGGAAGATATTTCTTATTGGCCCAAACCAGTGGCACCAATATGTATACACTGTGATAGCCAAGCGGCAATAGGTAGGGCAGGGAGCATGATGTACAACGGTAAATCTCGTCATATAAGACGGAGACATAATACCGTTAGAGAATTTCTCTCTAGTTGAATTATCACTGTTGACTATGTTAAGTCAAAGGATAATGTGTCGGAGCCACTTACAAAAGGCCTATCTAGAGAAGGAGTGGAAAGGATATCCAAGGGAATGGGTTTAAGGCCTAGGAAAAGTCAGCATGGCAGTAACTCTACCTATCAGACTGGAGATCCCAAGAGCTAGGTTCAAGGAGATCAAACAAAGTTGTGTCTGACAGGTTCAACATTGTCAATTACCCAACTCATTCTCATGATGTAGACAATATGTAGTAAACAAGGATAAGACTTAAGGTGAAAAGTCTTTTAATGATTATCTAAATTTAGCAGATTTGACTAAATAGTTTAATCTATGGGATTGAAAGTTTAGAAATCACCTATGTGAGGGAAAAATGGAAGCCGCTTCAAAGAGAATATTAGTAAAGGCCTATTCTCTAAGCTCTCATGAATCTGGGACGTGTTCATGGATGAAAAGAACAAAATTATGAGAACCATAAACTGTAAAAGGCTGGTTGTGTGACATGTGTTGTCTAGGTGTACATTAAAGCTCGACGGTTCAAAGATATCAAATCTACCAATTGACTGAGTGCATCCGATGCATGTTCACTACGAAATGTTCAATGGGAAACCCACTTATCCAGATGCAATCAGTCTTTGCTTGATGATCACATACTTGTCCGTAAAATTTTACGAAAAAATAGCTATTCCCCATTCATGTGGGGGATTGTTGGGTTCAATATGTATGAAAAAGGTGTGAATGGAAAATGAAGGGACACAACCTTTGAGGAAAAGACATATTATTTTGGAAAAGGAGTGACTATTCAAATAGCTGTGTCTGTTCAGAAAAAGACACAATGTTTCGAATGAACAGACATGACTCTTCCAAAGGATACACCTTTTCAAATGAACCATTGCCACTTTTGGGAAGGGGCACTTGATGGCTATATAAACCTGCATTTATCCACAGGTTTAGGTATGAAAAAATTTCTAAATATACAAATTCTTTGTCATCAAAACATTCTGTATGATCAATCAAATTGTTGAGTGAGTTTGAAGAGATTCCAATTGTTTGAGGTACCGCTACAGTTGGTTTGTTTGGCCATTTTATCCTGGGAGAAAAATTCCACAACCTCGGGTACTTGAGGGGAATTATTTCCTTAAGGACACTCCGTGAATTCGGAGGACTTGGGCATTTCTGTTTCATCTTAATTTCTGAAAAAATAAAACTCACTTCTTTGAAAGATTATTTTGATTTTGTGTTGAGGGTGTTGTTGTACTTCATAGTGTTTTTATGTTAAACTTGAACCAGTGTTGAAGTAGTGTTGCGAAAATATAGATTGTGTGTACCCGATAAACTACATGACACACTCCAACTTCACAGGGGTCCTATTAGCCTCATCCCCCCCTCTAAATTCAATTTAAGCGTATTTCTATCACCCTTTTATGCTGACAGGACACTTTTATTATATAAAATGGGGCCCGCATCAAAGGTGTCATGTCAGTTAAAAAGATTGAAAAAAGATGCCACTTCAGTAAAAAAGAATGACAAAAATATGTTAAAATTTAGTTTAGGGGGTAATAAGGACCTGTGAAATTAGGGTGTACCGTAGCAAATTTGGTCATACTTTAGGGGTACTAGATGCTTTATTCTATTTATTTTTAAAAAAAAAAAAAGAATGCAAAACTATTTCTTTTTGTCAAAAATATTTTAAAATTTTGAATTAAACAATTCAAAACTTCATATTAATAAATAAAAATTTTTAACAACATCCAAATTAATATATTGCATAAAAATAACTAATATCTTTGTTAACTAGAATTAATTCTTACTTTTATAATAGTATGTTACCATATAAACTTAAAGGTCTTATGAACAAAAACTTCAAATTATTTTTTTATGTGCATTTATCTAAGCCTCTTATTAAAAAATTGACTTTAGGCTATTAATTTTACAAAGACAACCTTGTGTATACCGAACTTCTAAACAAAAAATTGACTGATAGTGTTAACTTGACAGGTCGAGTTTACATTAGCAGGTGGAGTAGGTGGTTGCATTCACGGAAGACAAACACATAATTTCCGCTTGAACGTTGAATAAGGAATCTGTAGATTCTTTGCTGAAAAGATGTTACTCTTATTATACTTCTGTTTAGGGTATGTTTTTAAATAAATAAAAAAGCATGCTGAAGAAGAAGAGTAAGGGAACACAGAATAAATGTATGAATTGTATGTGTGTGTTTGTGTATAGGCATATTATTGACTTAAAAGGTATCAAATGGTAAAGATGGTATGTATAGTAATTTATGAGTTATTTAAGTTTGAATTTTGGAATTTATTTACCAAGTATTTATTTACAGATGAATAATTTGAAATTAAAACAAGTAATATCTGAAACACAGAAAAAATTAAAAATAAGAAGAGAAAGACTACAATATAATATGACTGTAGGAGTATGTCAAAAATCAATAAATGCACAAAAGGAAGAAATATCACATTTAGAATCCTTAATAGATAGTCTAGAATATATATATCAACATGATCTATACACTATCAAATAAATAAAATGAACAACGAAGAATTTATAATAGAAGAAAAAAATATATGAAAATCACGAAGGATTAAAAATAAAAATAGTATTCTCTAATTTAGGAAGAAGATATAAGAAAATAGGTGAACATTTCTATTTAATGTTAGGAAAAGAAGAATTAAAATTAGAAGATAAGTTGGCAGCCATGGTAAGAATAGAAAGAGAAAACGAAGAAATAGACAGAAAAAAGGAAATAGATAAGATAAAACAACAAACTACAGAAGAAATACGAAAAATAGAAGAAACTAAAAATAACAAGATTGTTGAACTAGAAAAAGAACTACAAATGCTAAAAGACCTGTATGAAAAAAACAGAAAGAAAAAGAAGAAAATGATAAAGAACAAAAATTATTAAACGAGATAGATCAATTTAAAGAAAAATTAGAAATAAAAAATAAAGAATCAGAAACCAATGAATTAGAAATAAATACAATAGATGCTGAAGAAACAGATAATTATGATTAGGAAGATAGTGAAACATATACAAAAATCTTAACAAATATAGAAAAGTTAGAAATTAATGAAAAACAAGAAGTAATTAATAGAGAAAACTTAGAAAATACAAACACAGAAACAAATACTCTTAATAAAGAAGACAATGAAAACATAATACCTAGTACATCAGAAATAAGAACACCTACATATTATTATAAAGATAAGTTTAAAAAATATAACCTAAAAAATGAATATAACAAATGAACACCAAAATAAATAATTAATAAAAATTATAACTTTTTAAATTTAGACTGTGTAATAGACACAAATAAAACAATACAACTATGGGCAGGATACATGTCAAAACAATTATTAGATAATAATATAGATACAACAAATACACCAGAATATATAGAAAGGACATTAATAGGAACAGTAAAATTATGATTTTTAAACCTAACCAAAGCAAGTTAAAAAGTATTAAAATCTAATAAAAAAACAAAAGGAACATCAACAATTATTAAAATATCATCAACAGAAATATTGAAAAAATATGAAGTAGCTATAAAAGATGAATTTAGCAGTATAACAACAGAAGAAAAAGAACAAAATAAAGAAAAAGATATGAACAGGAATTTAATGTTAAAATTAGTAATATGTAATATGTGCTATATAGATGAATGTACATGCGCATTCAAAGAATATTATTATAAAGGAACAAATAATACAGAGGAAAGTAAGGAGATAAGGAAATTATATTTTAGTAAATTACCTGAACCATTTAGTTCAAAAATAATAAAGAGTTGGGATGAAGCAAAAATAGTAGATACCCTAGGAGCAAGAATAAAATTTTTACAACAATGGTATAGAAATCTATGTGAAAAAATATAGAGAAGAAATAAAAATGAAAAAAACACTAATAAAAAATTTAGCATGTTGCAAAGATAAAATAGCACCTCAATTTGGATGTGAAGAAAGATATTATAAGAAAATAAAAAGACATAAGAAATATAAGAAATACAAAAAATCAAAATATAAGTATAAGAAATCAAGAAAAAGATATTATGTAAAAAATTATAAAAATAAAAGACCATATAGGAAAAAGAAATCTATAAAAGAATGTACTTGTTATAATTGTGGAAAACTAGGACATTTAGTTAAAGATTGTAAAATGCCTAAAAACTCAAAAAAGAAACAAATATCATAAATAAAGATAAAAAATATAGAATACATGCAAATAGATTATATAGAATACGAATTAAAAAGTGAAGATAATATATATGAAATTTCGGAGAATGAAACAGATAATGAAATAGATAGTGATTTAGATGAATCAAATGACTGAAGAAGATATAAAAATAAACCAAATGACTGAAGAAGATATAAAAATAATAACAAAGGAAGAATATTTAAATGAAGCAGGAACAGATCAAAAAATAATATTTGATAATAATATATTTAATGAAATAAAAGGAAAGAGTTAGACCTAATTGTAGAAAAAATATTTAAAATACCAACAATAAAAAATATATTTAGTAGAAAAAAGGAAGTATACTACGTAGTAAGCCAAAAGGAACATGTAATAGACTGTAGATATGCAAAAGGAAGAGCTAATATACCATTAGTAACAAAAAGAATAATTAATAAAGAAATAAATGATATAAAAAGTAAAGATCCAATAAAATATGTACACCTTGAAGGAACAGAGATATTGATAAAAATATGTTTTAGAGAAGGAATAGATACACCAATAGAATTATATTTAGCAGATGATAAAATTATAAAACCTATAGAAAAAAGTATAATAACTGCCATAAGAGGAAATTTAATATACCAAAAATTTAAATTTATAATAAGTGCAAATTATTCAGTAGCAATAATAGATAAAAACATAGATAAATCATTAGTATTATATTGGAAAATATCAGGAATAGAACTAACCCCAGGAAGTAAAATTTTTACAGAAAGATGTAAAAATCTATATGTATTAACAACAAAACATAAAATAATGGGAAAAAATAAAATTAATAAAATACAAATAGAAAGTCCTTTCGAACAATTTGTAAAAACAATTGATAATAATAATTATAGTTACAAAGACATAGATATAGAAGAAGATTTAGAAATAATAAATGATAGAATAACTATAACAAAAAGAATAGCTTATGAAAAAACAGAATCATCAAGCTCATCAAAAAGAACAAATTATGAAATAATTTCAACAGTTAATTTAACTCAATATTACATAACAGGAACAATAAATGAAAAAGGATATTTAATACTCTTAAACACAGGACAAGAAGAAAATTATATAGCAAAATATCTAGTAAAAAGTGAAGAAATAATATCAAATAGTAATATATGCCCAGATCTACCAAGGAGTCTAATAAACATTAAGGATATGGCAGAAAAAGAAATAATAATAGGAGTTAGAAAAATAAAAATAGAATTTGAAATAAAGATATGCAAAAAGCAGACATAATATTAGGAATAAAATGGTTAGAACAAGTAAAACCATACAATATAGAACATACACAATTATCTATAATATATAATAAAGAGAAATTATTAATAAAAAGAGGTTTGACATGATATGAAAATATATGTACTTGTAAAAATAATAGTAAAAGGATATTATAATAGGTATTATACACCTATGATAGATACAGGAGCAGAAGCAAACTTATGTAGATACAACTGTTTACCAGAAGATAAATGAGATAAGCTAAAAATACCAATTATAGTCAAAGAATTTATTAATGAAGGAAGTTTAATTACATATAAAGCTAAAAATGTACAAATACAGATATGGGATAAAATAATAACAATAGAAGAAATCTATAATTATGAACTAACATCAAAAGATATGCTTTTAGGAATGCCATTTTTAGATAAATTATACCCACATATGATAATTAAAATAGATTGGTGATTTACAACACCATGTAAACAAAAAGTAAGAGCAAAAAGAGTTATCAATAAAATAAAAAAGAAAAATGATTGGATAAAAGGAAGTGAAAAAATTACATAAAAGTTAGAAAATGTAAAAAAAAATACAGAAGACACAATAGAACTAGTCGTATTTTCGATAAATAAAAAATAAATAACTATATTTTCAATAGATAAGGTAGAAATAATAAAGAAAAGATTAAGACAATTATACAGTGAAGATCCATTAAAAGGATGGGAAAAACATAAAACTACTATAAAAATTGAATTAATAGATAAAAATAGCATAATAACTCAAAAACCATTAACATATAATTTTGACGATTTAAAAGAATTTAAAATGCATATAGATGAATTATTAGAAAAACAATATATACAAAAAAGCAATAGTAGACATAATATCCCAGCGTTTATAGTAAATAAACATAGTAAACAAAAGAGAGGAAAAAGTAGATGGTGATTGACTATAGAAATTTAAATGCAAAAACTATAACATACAATTATCCAATACCAAATAAGATAGTAAAAATAAGAAAAATACAAGGATATGACTATTTTAGTAAATTTGACTGTAAATCAGGATTTTACCACTTAAAGTTAGATGAAAATTCTAAGAAATTAACCGTATTTACAGTACCAAAAGGATTTTATGAATGGAACGTATTACCATTTGGATACAAAAATGCACCAGGTAGATATCAACACTTTATGGATAGTTATTTTAAACAATTACCTAATTGTATAGTGTGCATAGATGATATACTACTATATACAAAAACTAAAGAGGAACGTTTAAAATTATTATAATAATTTATAGATATAATAGAAAAATCGGGAATAAGTTTAAGTGAAAAGAAAGTCAAAATTATGAAAAATCAAATAGAATTTTTAGGAATACAAATAAATAAAAGTGGAGTAAAAATGCAACAACATATAGTACAAAAAATAATAAATTCAAAAGAAGAATTAGATACAAAAAAGAAAATTACAACCATTTTTAGGATTAGTAAACCAAGTTAGAGAATATATATCAAAATTAGTAGAAAACCTAGAGCCATTACAGAAAAAATTAAAAAAGAATGTAGAATACAATTACAACGAAGAAGATAAAAAAACAAGTCAAGAAAATAAAAATACTTTGTAAAGAATTACCAAAATTACAATTTCCAGACGAAAATAAAAAATTTACATATATAGTGGAAGCAAATGCAAGTGAGTATAGTTATGGAGGAGAACTTAAATATAGATATGAAGAAGAAAAATTAGAACATCATTGTAGATACTACTCAGGTATATTTAATGAAACAAAAATAAAATGGAAAATAAATAGAAAAGAATTACATTATATAAATGTTTATTAGCATTTGAGTCATATATTGTATATAACAAGTTTATTGTACGAACAGATAATACACAGATACGTTGGTGGTTAACAAAAAAATACAAAATTCAGTGACAAGGAAAGAGATTCGAAGACTAGTATTGAATATATTAAATTTTACATTTACAATTGAATTAATTAGTACTAACAAAAATGTTATTGCAGATTACATATCAAGACAAAGCTACACATACTGATATAATAGAAGGTGATGCTTTAGAAAAGATACTCAAAACCCTAACTACGCTTTCAATGATAGTGGACAGTATCGGTAACGAAATAAAAAAGCTAAAGACTAATGAAGTTAAACTAAAGTCTAAGGCTATGAATCAGCTAACTCAGCAGTGTGCAAAGCTATGTTGATCGGAAGACATCAAAATTCTAGAGCTAAAAGCAGACGTTGGGACACTCCATAAAACCCATAACATTTATCAATCTACAATTGCAGGTACAAACAAAGGAGTTAGTAGACAAAGACATCAGAACATGAACATGAATAAGATATTTGAAAAACCATTTATACCAAAAACACAAAAAGTCCTCTTGTTCATACCCTCGCAAATTATACATATCGAGAAAGTTTAAACCAAGATAAAAAAGCCTATAACCACATAACCTGAGCATACATAGAAAATATCCACAAAATACAGACTTATCTAAACCTTAAACCTAGAGTCACAGATATCCAAGAACCAAACACAAACTATATAACCCAAATATTACAAGGTTACAACAAGTTAATCGTACTACCGAAAACCAACCCTAGCTTAGTTAAAACTTATTTCAGTTATGGATTATTAAAAACCATATACACCCATGAAGGAAATGAACTAACAGATATATCAGAATTATATAGCGCATTCACCACTTATAAATGATTAGCCAAAGGAAATATATTTTTTATAAAGTTTTATACTGTATCAGCAAAGATATTATATAACGAGATCAAACCTATTATACAAATTGTAAAAATAGGATTAACCAGAGATATGATTATACCGGAAGATATTGTTCAACAACTAGAGATACCTAAAATTGAGATACCTGATTTTTATGCAAATAATGACTTATTGGAATATCTACAATTATTCAAGAATTAGAAAATAATTATATCAATGAAAACCCTATATGGAGATATTATTCAATAGATCATCAAATGATTTATTCAAATTCAAGGGAGCTACGACAGTCATATATGGAAGAAGCTAGACAATGAATTCTGACATTACTCAATCCAGAAAAACAACCAACTACAAGAGCAATTAGGAAGGGATTTATTTCAGAAGAATTATTAACAAGGTATTGCAAGTTAATTGGACACAAATATCCAGATCATTTATGTTCGAGATATAATGGAGAAGATAATATTATCCCAGAAGTTCAACTGGAATAGAAGAAGATAAGGACGACAACTGGGAGATACACGACAAAAGATAGAAAGACACGGAGCAATAATAGAAAGATAAGAAGACAAAAACATTAAAGTAAAGAAAGCGACATATGGAAGATTAAATAACTTTTCTTGACTTATTTACGTAAGTTATTGTATAAAAGGTCATTATTAGCCTTAACTTTTTAGGACCTATTGTATAGGTTTTTCGACTTTTAACATGTATAGTATTATTAGTTCTTGTCATTTTTAGGATAAGTAAATTATTACTTTAGGATACGTGTAAAGTAGAAAACAGTTTACGCGTTTTCTTTTAGGCTATAAATATGTAAGTCATTCGGTAAGATAAAGGCAAGACTTCATGAGTTGAAGCAAGCCTCCTCTTGTACACAAACAACTTTTGAATATTTAATAAAAACAGGTATATTTCAAAGGAAAAGCTATGGATGAACAAAGCCCAGAATTATCAAACCTACCAGAACAGGTATTTTCATTTATGATTATGAATAACTAAATTCGTAAATTCCTAACAATCATAATATTATAAAATAAGTTCATATTAGTTACTATATAGTAGAATTATTCTAAAAATAATATAATACAAAGTTTATTAGTAAAGACGAAAAGGAGAAAAATACGTAAGAACTATGCCATCCTAAAGGTGAAACCGGTGAGGCAAGAAAGCCGTGATAGGGGAGTAACCAGTGTAGAGGTGCTGTTTAAGGGAAAAGTATCCAGATTACCATGCTAATAGTGACAAAGTAATATAATTATTTAAGAATAATCTAGTACATAGTAATCTAAGATGATCATATTTTGTTAGGTATATGATTGGAAGGAATATTTTGAAATAGCATCATATGAAAAAGAATGACTACCTACTTATCCGATGAAATAATAGATAAATTTAAAATACTTGTTTTATATGTACTTAAGGATATAGAAATTATAGATATAAGAAAATCATGTGGGAAAAAATATTTGGCAAATATTTTTTGACTAGAATAAATTACATACCACACCTACCTAACTACTCTTACAAATGCGTACATACCAAACTTACACATCAACCACGATAAATTACGTATATTTAAAATATTAAAAAATGGATATGAAAAATATACAGTTAATAGAAAAACTAATGAAAACAAACAACCAGTAATATATGAAAACTAAAGATACAAAAAAAAATATAGAATTCCTTAATGGAAATATGCAAGAATTATTAAGATTAAAACAAACAACCAGTAAATATTATGATAAAGTATTTTTAATAACCCATAAAATCTAGCATCATATATGGCAAACTATATATCTGATGAAATTAAGATACTTATATATCATTAAAGACTTAGAAATAGAAGATATAAAGAAAATAATATGGGAAAAAATATTTAATGAAGAATCATTAAGTCTAGAATGGTTAGAAGATATGCATGATCTTAGCTTATATTATTCAGATAGTTATTACTCAGATAATATTAGTTATTATTCAAATAGATATTATACAGATTAAAAATGTTAGTATATATTAAAAAAGTTAGAGAAAAACAAAGTTGGCTATACGAAGAAATTAATTATAGAAATCAGCTTAGAAGAGGAAAAGAACAATTAAAAGAAAGATTAATTTAGATAAATAAAACCATGAAACACCTAGAATTAAAAGACAGTTTAGAATATAATTTAGACATAGAATTATTCATAGAAGAAAAAGACAGGATAATTAATGAAATAGATAACCTAAAATTTAATATCAGATATAGTACAATTAGAATAAATTATTACAAAAAAAATTGCAGTATTACAACTACTTTAGGATAAAATGATAAACTATGAATATTAAAATATTGGAGACAAGAAATAAGATTAACAGAAGTACTTATGAAAGAGAATTTAATTGAATATTTTAGAACAAAAGATATAGAATATTTAGAATACATTCAAAATAATATACAAGAATTACAAAGACTAAGAGAAAAAACTAAATAATATTACAGTAAAATCACCCTCAAGAAGTGCATGTTTTTATATATTTTTTTATTTTGATTCAAAATAAATAGTATTTCACATAAAATATTATTACTTTATTTTTGTTTGCTTAATTTGTCTTACTTTTCGTTTTAATATGTCTAAAAGAATGTTTTTTTTCCTTTTTTACAACTTTCTAATTCTAACTTTTCACATGTTGTGACTACAAGATTAAATGACATTTTAGTATATTTTATATATCTTTAATTTAAGACCACAAGATTTAAAAGTCATTCATTTACTTTCTTATAATCCATGACAATTTAAAATCAATCAAATAAATTAAAATGAAAGGAGTACTCTTTTTTGTTCAATTTATCCTTGTTAAATAAATGGAGTTTTACATATCAAGAAACCATTGAAGAGCAACTTCTTTTTCAAGACATTTTGAACCATAAGTTGCTAGGAATGAATAAACAAAAGGCGCCACTAATTATGAAAAAACAAAGAGTAGTATAGAAGCAGCAATATCAGTTCCTTGTTTTGTTGTTCGAAAGCACAATATCCTATCAGTTTTATTCAATTGATTGTATCTTGATTCGAGATTAATTCATCTATTTCATTGTTCAAGGTTAAATTAGATTTACGTTAACCATAAGTCACAAATCTGAAGGAGAGTCTTGGAGTAATTGATAAAGTAATTGTCATGATGTGACTAGAAAATCATGAGTTCAAGTCTTTAAAATAGTCTATTGTAAAAATGTAAGGTGAGATTATGTACAATACACTCATGTGGTGGGACCCTTACCCAGACTCTGCGCATTAAGGAAGCTTAGTGCACTGGCTGCTCTTTCATAAGTCACAAATCTAGAAGTTAAAATTATTCGGCGTTGAGTACATTAATCTTTAGACTGGCATTTTAGAATTACAAAGCATTGTTTAGTAACTTATATAACTAATAACATAAACGTTTTTCACATATCAATGAAATTAATTAACTTGTTATAACTACTTTTGTGGAAGATTATATATGTATAGTTTACCTATGTATTAAGGGACCTGATAGTATAAACAAATTCATATTAAAATATATAGAAATGAAATCATATTTTACATACAAAGGCTGATTTTTTCTTAATGTATATCTAATAGGTTATGAACCCCTGGCGAAAAGCTATACGTCTGAGGGCTTTGAATTTGGACAGTTATAGATCGAGAATACAAGATGTAGCAATAGAACCACCACCAAATACCAACTTTTCAACATGAGTAGATTACTAGCTATCTAGGTTGTTGGCTGTTGAAGGTTTATGGATATGTATTTTACGTGTAAACGAAGCTTAATTTGTGGAATAAAAATGGCTTACGTCGATGATCAAGATGTTATATATAGAAGATAGACATGAACAATGGAGGCAATTAAGTAACAGCTCAACGATAGATTGCCTTATCTGAGTTCGATCCTTATGGAAGGTAATGGGTATACGTGCTTTTGCTTGTTTAATTTGACCGCTTGGATTTTGTTTCGTCTATTGAAAACATTTTTACTTGTTCAGTCTTGATTTGACACATATCTTAAGAAATAATAAACAGAATGACAATTTTACAATATCACTATTTGAATATACTCAGTTCAATATTTTCAAAAACACATCGAAAAATGACTACAGTTAATAATAAGGGTAAATTAAAAACAAGTGATAACAATTTCCTAATTTTCGAAATTAGATAAGTAAAAATGAACATATATTTTAGTGTAGTAAATAAAAAAAATGTAACAAAAACATTTTTTTCAAAATAGACTAAAAAAAAAAAATAATGTTGAGTTAGTTTTATTTTTTTTGTGGAATGATCTTTTGTCATCTACATTTTAACTTAAAATATATGAGCTAATAGAAGCTAGCTCCTCAAATTCGAATCTTCTAGTTTGTTTTTTCAGTTTTACACACCTATAAAATTAATTAAATAATAATTTAATTAAGTTATTTATATTTACTTTTAATCTCAATTTTATACTGTGAAAAACTTCAGCAACAATGTACATTTCAGTTCCTAAAAACAGAGGAAGCATAAGGACAGAAACATCGTTGAAGAAGAAGAAGGAAAGGAAAAATGAATCTGAAAATTCTATTAGTACAATTATAAGTTTATACTGAGTTTACTAGATATTTATAAACCCATACATTTTGTCTATAAATAGCTAGAAGCTTCCTAACAATTCATCCATCTCAGTCTCACCATTGACAACTTATTCACTAACTAAACAACTTGTAACTAACTCAATGTAACAATGGACTAATAGAACAGTAAAAACTGACCAATGTAACGGTAAATATGAAATCTCTAGCAAACTATTAAAACTAATGAACTAACTACTGATATTTTCAACACTCCTCCCTCCCCAAGCCGAAGAGTGCAAAATGTTGAGCACATCAAGCTTGCTTAACATATGCAAATATTGATTTTTTCCTAGGCTCATAGTCAATATGTTAACTACTTGTTGTGTAGGCACATACTTAGTTCTTAACAAATCCATTTTAATGTTGTCTCTGGTAAAGTGACAGTCAATCATTATATGCTAAGTTCTTTCATGAAATATGATATTAGCCCCCTCCCCCCCCCCCCACTGAACAATATATTTTCTATCACTCAAGATGGTAATTGGCTTATTAATAGGCACATTCAGTTCTGCAAACAATCCTTCTAGCCTAGTAATCTCAACAACTACTAAGACCATATTCTTGTATTTAGCTTTAGCTGTACTCTTAGAAATAGTATGTTGTCTCATTGACTTTCAAGACACCAAAGAACCATCAAATTGTGCCACATACTCAGTAACAGACATTTTGGTGTTGGGATACGCAGTCCAGTATGCACCACAACAGCAAATCAAATATGTTCTAGCTTGAGATTTGAGATAATGCCTTGACCTATGTACTTTTTAAATATCTTACTACTCTATGTGCAATGTTAAAATGAGTGCAATGTTAAAATTAGACTTCTTAGGCATTTGCATAAACTGACTCACTGGCTAAACAACATAGTGAATGTCAAATCTAGTGATAATGGCGTACATTAGCTTACCAATCAATCTTTGATGGGAAGTGATGTCCTTCAAAATGGCGCATCCAATAACATCTGCAGCATCCTGATTAAACTCCACTAATATCAACTTAACATTGGACTCCAAGGATGTATGTGTTGGTTTTGCAGCAGCAAGTTCAGTCTCAAAGATAAGTTCACTTTGATTCAAAATGACCCCTTGTGTGGATCTCAACACTCTAATCCCTAGGAAGTAGTTAAGCTCTCCTAAATACTTAAGCTTAAATTTCTGATCTAACACCTCTTTTGCTTCACAAATCATAGTTGCATTGTCTTCAATGATAAGTAAATAATCAACATATACTAAGACTATTATCATCCCTTTTGTGTTCTTTAAAGTTAATAATGAATAGTCATAAGTGTTTTGAGTGAAAACTCTAGTTAATAGTGCTAAAGTGAGCTTAATGTTTTATTGTTTGAAGGCTTGTTTAAGTCCATTCAATGACATAAGCAGCCTACAGACCTTGCATTGTCCCTTCTTTTGAAAACATTCAAACAATTTAATGTACACTTCTTCATCTAAATTCCCTTGTAAGAATGCATTATATGCATTCATCCGATACAAACACCAGCCTTTTGAAACTACTAATGCAATAACACATCTAACAATCATCATATTACCTATAGGTGAAAAAGTATCATGAATGTCCAAACCTTCTTGTTTGCTATAACCCTTATCCACTTGTCTTGCCTTCAACTTTTCCACTTCCCCGATGGCTTTATACTTGATTTAGTACGCCTATTGTGATCCAACAACATTCTTTCCAGGTAGTAAATCAATTATCTCAAAAGTATTGCTATCTTCAAAAGCTTGAATCTCCAGTTTCACAGCCTGAATCATCTCTCATTCTTAGCACCCTGGATAAAATATTGTGGTTCTACTAATGTAGAAAAGATACTCAAATAGCATTGCTGGCTTGGAGTAAATTTGTTGTATGATAGGTAGTTAGTGATCATTCCCAAGTTATACCTTCTATATGAAGGTTATGTAGTGGCTGTCAAATATAGTAATCCAACAGAGGTTGGAGTCGAATCCCAAGGGAATACTATGAATTGTGGTTCTTGCTTACTGTAGTCAGTGGATTAAATAGGAAACATAATTGGGGGGGGAGGGGGATTTATAGTATCAAACAGGAAGTGAGTATCAATTTGATTGTAATCAGTCGAAAATGAACACTAGGACTGTGTTTCCCCTGACTTTTCAACTCAGTAGGTTTATCGAGCTTTATTGAACTAACCCTATACGTTGTATGCAGAATCGAGAAGTTGTGTACCATCAACAGTCATTTGGATCAGCTGACAGATTTCACCCTTTACCTTTTAAGTCTCAGGATGTCGCCTTACTAAACTTTATCTTGATCCTAGTAAACTATTAGCTTTTGAGTCTCTAGTTATTTGAAACAGTTAACAATCATTCATTATATTCTATATTAGCATGGAGTGATGATTATTCAACAAATTATTGTTACCTTACCTTTTCCTAGTCACTACTCCTCTTTTGGAGTATGTAGCAATAATCTCGGCGGGATCCAAACATTTGCAGTCGCTAAGAAAACTATTAAAACAAAGATAAGATAATGCATGTCATGAGTATTAGTTTGGAACAACAAAGCACTTCTCCTACTTGATCAATCTGTTAGGGTTCCCACAACCCTAGCTATAGGTTTTCGTCGCTCATGCTTGTGAAATAACTAACAACATTCATAATTGAAAGCATAAGATGAATCACAAGATTTAACAATTAAAACCCAAAAGTTTCAACAGAATTAATAACCAAATTCAATACAAGTGAATTCTTAGACCGAAAATAGATCTCAAAATCAAAATATATTTGTCAGTAAAAGTGTGAAACCTTAGCTAAAAAATACATAAGGGATATTTATAGTACATGAGGAAACCCTAAAACTAAATCCCGAACGAAAAAGGAAAAATAAGGGTCGGTGATCACATGTGGTGGCCACATACGCCCTATGGCTGATATATGTACAATATGCGGCCTAGGGGTCAGCTCATGTTGGTACCACAAATGGCAGAAAATTTCCTGCAGCCTTAGCACTTTGGGATCGCCACTTCTAACACTTAGGTAGGCCACATGCACCCCACATATGCTACATGTGGTCCTAAGTATGTGTTCGGCCTTCCAAAACACACGACCAAGCATCCGAACTTCATGTTTAAGTCCAACATTTATCCACGAACACCCGATAAGTACCATAAGTGCCAAGAATCATCAATTTAGTATCAAAAACACCCCTTTCATCTCTTTTTGGAACTTTGCATCCAAAATCTAGTTTTCTGCAAAATATACCCAAAATGCATTATATCTAATAAACCAACCTAAGAAACTTTCATATTTTCCTCATTTTAAGCATCGAAAGTGCTATTCTATAGAACATCAACACCTTCAACTTAGAACATTTGAATGTCCTCAGAAACACAACACAAAAAAACTAAAAATGATGCTTAACTAGGAGAAACTAAGCTATTCAAGGCAGGCAGTCAACATATTAAGTTCAAATCAAAACACGCTTTCCTATTTCAAAACATCAAAACCAATGGTGTATCATCATGAAGCACAACCATGTGACACAATGGGATCAAGGTATGGTACTACATTAGCAACAGGAAATCATGCATGTATAAAAGCTACACTACGCAAACAAATATTCAGCTCACAATATGACTCTCATGTTCCCTCACACAAAGAAGTCCCACTCACTCATGTGAAATAAATCATATTAATGCAGGGAAAAACAAGACACACTCACTCTCAACAAAGAAGATTCACTCAATGTGCACCAAATACCATAGGCTTGACCTTACTTTCTTTACCTAGGCTTGTGAACAATCAAGTTAGAATCCCTATAGGAATTTATTCGGCTTATAATGTAGGCTTGGGGGATGGTATTGTACATATGGATATAAAGTGGCTAAGCCTCCTTGGCACTACACTAACTTTTTAGGGTCTTACTTATTAACCAATTTTTTTCTTTTTATTTTCACCCTTATTTCTCCCTTTTTATTTTAAAGCACATCCAGGTTGGGTGTGGTCTTTATTCTTTCTTTTTCATTTTTTCACAATTTTCTTTACTACCACAGCCAATCCTACTTTCTTTTTCTTTTATCTTACCCTTCTTCACACCCTTTTTACATCACACACCCCTATAATAGCCACCCTTAACTTAGGCATTTTGACTTTATCGAGGTGCACAATATCCAAGAAGAACTAGGGCCAAAACAGGTTTATTGTAACACAAAAAGGAAAGGTGAGAGGTGGAAATAAAAAAATAGGCTATAAGGCTCAAAATCAGGGATCAAGGAATATAATGCACATGGGGAAGGTCATTTAGGCTAAAAGTGGACTAAAATAAAAAACTACCTAAGATTATTTTCTAACCAACCATTCTACAGCTTTGGTAAGACTAACTAGGCAAGTTCTAGATTTAGCTCACGAAGGAAACTAAGTAGCGTCTCATACACACATGACACAAAATTAATATCACAAGCTACTACCTAGCCAGTTTATGTACAAGTTAGCACTGATTATCATGTCCCTAATCCTAATGCCATAACAGGATCCACAATGTTCACACATATATGCATTCATACGATTCTCAAAATATCAAATTTAGAGGGGTATCATTTTTCTCAAAGATCAGTCAAAACTTGCCAACTACCCTAAATACTTAAAAATCTCCTAATTATACAAAAACCCATCACAATATGAAATAAAACACAACACGACACAAAATTTATCCTAGACATATCGATTCTACAATTATACCGCAACTAACATAAAAGAAGTATGGCAATAAAAACCTGCGACGACTAAGGTATATCTCATACCTAACTAAAAATTATGTACTATCCTCAATGTGATAAAGTATATAAAACAAAGGGAAGTGAGAACATACCTGGGACACACTAGGCGTCCGTGTCAGTTAGCAGAGGCAGTGGTGGTGGCGGTGCACCGCTAGATGGTACACCCACAGCTATCTGAATATGCCTTTGCTGCTCAATATCTGGGGATGTCATGGAATCATGCTTGGCCATTTTTATGTCCTGGTCATGTGAAAGATTGGGGTCCTACAAATCCACCCTGTGTACTCTTTTAGTCCCATCTATTGGGACCTCCTCCTCATTCTCTGAAAAAACAAAGCTCCTCGGCTCATATAGAGGTGATATCTGAACAATAGAGGTTATTATAGAGGGAATGGCTACTATGTATCTCTCTGTAAGATAGCGTACCTCAGCTCGCAACACATCTAACTTCTCCCACATAGTGCCCAACTGTGGGGCTTATACTGCATTAAGACAGGCTATAACACGCTTCTCAAATGCATCAATTCATTCATGTAGGTCGACACGGAACTCTGTCATAATTTTTGTCTGTGTTGCATCACGTCTGGCCTCAAATAACTCTAATCTACTCTGGACCCATGTCTAGTTTTGCCTATATAGAGTGGTCATCTCAGTATCCAAAATTTGAATCTGAGTGTTAAAGGCTCTCGGACTATCCACCAAGCTCTACAAAAACTCTCTAGATATAATGATCATACATGTAGAAGTAGCTGTAGTGGATGGGCGAGGGGGCAATGAAGAAGTGCCAATCGGCTCTGAACTATAAGTCGGGATTGATGAAGGTGTAACATGTGTCCCCTCACCCTGCATAGTCAACTCACAGGTATCTCTCTGCTCCCCAATGTCAATATTAACAGTAACTCCCATATCATTTCTCTGCACATCACTTGGCTCTGCAGAAGCTACAGGACCATCAGGCTGGCCTTAAGGTGCTATGACAGGCTTACTGGATCTACTAGGAAGGGCCAACCTATTCGTATCTTTTAAGGTCTTTGTTTGCACTGTATCAGTTGTAACTACTCTTTCATCTACTCCAGGCATCTCAGTTATGCCTGCCTCATTGAATAATCTTTAAATAAGATGAGAAAATAACAAGTTAGTTAACTCATCGAAAGCTCCTCCATGGATATCAAGTCGACGAACGCTTATGAAATCTATGTCATAACCAGCCATCATGCTGGCAACCGATACAGCTCCCTCTCATGTCAAATATTATATGAGATTGTAGGGAACAATCTGAATTTGATCAACCACCACCAAAACTTGGTAGCAAATGTCAGAAATCTATTTTTGATGACACTATGCCTCTCAATCTATGGGGTTTCATCACCCTGCGGTGTAATATATTCGGCTATCCACTTAGCCATCCAAATCCTCTCTCGTCTATACTACGTATCTCTCATGGTATGTTTGTCACGTGCAACTCTTAGTTTATAGTCAGACTCTACTGTGGATGCAGGATTGATATAAGATGGGCCAAAAATAACCTAGTGGATAGTCTCTGCTGACAAATTAACTCTGACCCATCTCACAAGGGTTTGATCAAGCTGAGCTACTCCATGAATTTCACTAGGCCTGGATCCCTGCTCATAGGATGGACTGCTATAGCTCGGTAGGATGCATAAAACTCACGCGCCATGGTCAGGCTTTAAGAACTGGGCGGCATAGTCATCCACCCTAATTGATAGGGATTAAATGCAGTCTGTAACTCTGACATTCTGCTTAAACCTAACAAATCAACCTTGTACTCCTCAAATATAAGTCTCTTTGGCCTACTGGTCTTTAAGATATAGTTGTTTGAATCAAATATGGTCGCATTCTCTCCACATACCACCTCAAATTCTCTACCTCAAAAGGCATCTTTGAGATATGGAAAGGGGCAAAACTCTGTCCCTGCTGTCCTATACTCTCCTCAAACTAGGGTCACCCTTCTAGATTAGAATAAATTGTGGTACCCTCATCAGAATGGGGTACATCTGATAGTTATGATCTAACTGTGGCATCCTCGTCAGACTGGGGTGACGTTGATTACCCCTCCTCGGCATGATCATCATCACTCTAGAGGAGAGTATGCGGTGGTGATCTATGGGATGACTTTATCCTCGGCCTAGATACAACTTCTTGGTCATCCTGAATAATTCGTTCAGCCTTAGTACGAGTCCAAGGTCTAGTAAATGGGGGCCTGCTGCCCCACTATGACTGCTCAGGTAAATCCTAGCCAAGATTACCCAATAACAGTATCAGCTACTCGATACCTCAGTCCTTTAGTCAGTTTGCGCGTAACTAAGTCATAAGATACTAGAATCCGTAGAATTACGTACTCCTCCATCGAACCACTAGGCTTAGGGGGTTTATCCCATCTCCTCAAAGTCTCACCCTTCTTGTTTTTTGTAGATTTAGGTGCCATATGTACCTGAAAATCTAGGAGTTAGGTTCCAACAAAAATAATGGAATGTAAAAGTTGAATAAAAACTCAAAATCTAGAATGTTTGAATTTTTACTCCCCATTTACATCCCGCTTACTTAAATTTAGCTCCAATAAGTCCCATGAATACATACATACTAAAAATCATACTTTCCAATGCAAATTTAACATTCTCAACTTGTAATATTATCTTACTAGTTCAAGTTCAACTTCCGATTAGGGGCGGATGCATGTAGTCTTTTCCGGGTGCTTGAGCACCCACTGGCCCTGGTAAAATTTTTATATATTTATATTGAAATATAGTAAAATTGATTCTAATGTATTGTTAAGTATCCATAGACAAAAGTGGTTGTTGGTTGCTTTGGCTTTGGTGTGGAACTTAAGCACCTTGATGCCTGAAGTGACGTGGGTCCGATTCCTGGTAGCAACACACTTTTTTTTTTAAAGAAAGTGAGCATCCACAACCTTTAAATCCTGGATCCACCCCTGCTTCTGGTTAGGGCTTGACTCTTAAAATACAATTTCAAAACAAACTCTACATTAGACATTTAGGCTATTTCAAGGCTCCAATACATAAACATGCTTGTTTCTACATATTAATCAAGAATATATACATATAAACTTGCTTCAATAGTAAATACATCAAAATATAACTAATTGGAGCCAAAAAAGTTACCTCTTTATGACTATCCAAAAGTGAACAATGAAAAGATAAAGTGAAACATGCTTTTGAACTTGTTGGTAGTATAATGAGACAAGTTGGTACCTTAGTTAAGTGTTGGTTTAGCCTTTATCTAAGTGCGGGGTTAGTTTTTGAATTAATAGGGAAGTTTGAACTTTTAAAGAAAAGAGAGGATTTGAGGATTTGGATGAGTTTAAATGAAGTGAATATATGTTCATATAGTCATGGGGGTGGTTTAGAGCTTAAATACACTTTGGTGGGCCCAAAAATTTCAATTTGCGCCTTGGCCTTGGCTATAGAACTTGTGCCACATGTGGTCCGCATGTGCCAGGCGCATGTGGGTCCAAGCTTTTAGCCCAACTCCCATTTTCATGGACTTGGTATTTCTACAGTTACCCAGGTACTTATGGTCCCAAAATGTTAAGTTAAAGTCCTGAAAGTACGATTTGGTGCCAAAGTCCACAATTTTCCATCCTTATCCATAAAACTTCATCTTTTTAGTTAAAATTTACCTTACCTGGCCCAAGTCAAATCCCCTTACCTGGAAATTCATGAACGTAGCATTATTATAATTTTTTCGGCAAGTCCATAAGCTAAAAACCTACAAAATCAAAACAAACAAATGTGAACACTACATCGTGGCAACGCTTGATTTAACATTACGGCAGCACTTAATTTAACATCGCGGCACAACTTGGCTATGTTGGTTACTCAAACTTCACCAACAATCCCATGGGTTGCCTCCAATGCAACACTTGATTTGACGTCGTGGAACAACGTGGATACCTTGACTACTCAGAATTCATCAAGGTACCCATAAGAGTATCCTCCAAGATCATCAATACATTCTATTACTAATACTACTATTAAGTCGGTTGGCTGCTTCATTGTTCTGCTGACATTAAAGGTGACCTCTTCACTATTCACTCTAAACTTCAGCTCCCCTTCTCTATATCAGCCATCACCCTACCTGTGGCCATAAATAGACTCCCCAATATGATGTATCTCAGCATCAACTTCATAGTACAGGATGACAAATTTGACCAAAAAAATAAAGTTGTCTACTCTCACAATCTCATCGAAAGATATGCTAACAAATTTCTTAAATATACAGTCAGCCATCAACAACCGCATCATAGTTGGTTCAGGAGGGCTCAAGCCTAATTTCTTGAATACAACCAGCGATATCAAATTTATGCTGGCACCTAATTCACATAAGGCTTTGCAAAATCAGGATGACCCAATAGTGCATGGTATGGTGAATACTCCGGTCACCCTTTTTCTTTGACAAAGACTTAGGTGTGACTGCACTACAATGGTGTAATCCACCAATGTCCTCATAACTATACCCTTTCTTCTTTGTAACAAACTATTTCATAAACCTAGCATATCCAACCATCTGCTCCAAAACCTCAAGAAGAGGAATGTTCAAGCTTAATTCTTTCAGCATCTCAATAAACCGCTTGAACTTTTCTTATTTTTTCTTTTATTTTAGTATTTGAGAGAAAATAGGGGAGGTTTAGGAATTTGTCTTACCTCTGTCTTATCAACCTGGCCCTTACCTTTGTCCTCACTTACCTTAGTATTATCATTTAAAGCCTTTTCAAATTCTGCAATAAGCCTCTCATCAACAATAATCTCATCATGCTCTGACACTAACATAGTGGGTAATGGGGGTCCATGGTAGTGATAACACTCCCTATGGTGATAGAAAGAACGTGACCATTGTTTTTTAGATTTTGGACTTTGTTGCTTGGAAGGGTACCAGGCTACCTATGATTCAATGTTACTGACATCTGACTAAACTGCTGCTCCAATTGCTTACAAGCAGTAGCGTGTAAGTCAACTTTCTGGGTTAGGCCTAAAATGTCATCCTTGATCTCCTTAAGGTTGTTCTCCTAATTTTCTTGACCTTTCACCAACATCATCAGCATAGCTTTCGTTCTAGATTCTACATCTCCTTAAGGTTGTTCTCCTGATTTTTCTTAACCTTTCTCCAACTTCATTAGCATAGCTTCTATTCTAGATTTTACTTCTTGGCTTCCTGGTGGTATGTACCTATCTTTCTTCTCTCTGTATTAATCTTTCTTATGCCAACCACTATCTCGATATATTTGCAGTCCCTATACCTATCTCTATAGTAGTTTCGACCCTAATTCCCTTTCGCTTGGGATTAAAAACCCGCTATTTTGTGACCAAGATATTTAGCTTCCTACTCTACATCAAACTCATAAACTCTAGAAACTGTCCCCTGTGCACCTACTACATTCACCTTTTCAGCATTCATAGTTTCAAATTGCTTTGTAAGAAGCCTAATATCAAACCTTAGTAGTGAAAGCTCCTGTCCTATTAAATCATCACCAGATTTGTAATCACTAGTTACACCGATAGCATAACCAAATGTTTTCTCAGCCCCTCGAGTTTGTCACCCTTGGTTAGTGAGAGAAATCTGGTCAAGAATGTTTGAAGCTGTCTCTCAGTGTAACCTCATAAATGCTTCTCTGATGATTGTGTCTGCCATAACTTTGGAACTAATAGTCAGGGCTCTATAGAATATCTCCACCAAACTAGGCTCTGAAATCCTATGATTGGGTACCACACTAAGCTTCTTCGTGAACCTCACCAAGGCTCGTACATAGATTTGAACTACAATTATCTGAAATTATAAATTCTATCTTTCAGTTGCATCATCTTAGATAGAGAAAATAACCTATTCAAGAACTACCTGCGCAGCTCATTCCACATGGTGATAGACTCACTTCGGAGTTCTCCTAACCATAATGATACTTCTCCTGTAAGCGAGAATGGGAATAACCTCAGTATAAGTACTTCCTAATTTACCTTTGAATTTGTGTACAAAATGCAGATCCCAATAAAATTAGCCAAGTGTAAATTTGCATCATCAGTAGGTAACCCTACAAATACACCTTTTAGATTCAAAAGATGGATCATTACACTGGTAATGTCAAACTTGACATTTGGGGATAGAACAGGAAGGATAATAGCTTTTGTCTCTATTGGCTTAATGTAACTCATGTATTCTTCATCATCCTCATATAGCTTTAAGTGTTGATATGTAGGGATAACTTGAGCTTGGCCACCTCTAGCTCTATTTTGATTTCTAAAAAAGGACTGCTCGACGGTCTTCTATCTGCTATCTGTCTCTGCTGGGTTAGCTCTGCCTCTTGAGCTAACCGTTGAGCTTCTTCTATAGCCCTCTACTCATTCTCATCTTGATCTAAAAGCTCATTAGTTTGTCGATCAATAATATCTTGTGCTCTATGTTGATGAGGAGGAGGCACTTGGTGTGCTTCATGAAGAACCTTTTTTAGGTTATCATGTCCCTTTGTCTCAGTCATCTTTTGTGGTATTTGAAGGATCCTCTCTGGATTTAGATTCAGTGGGATTAAGGGATTGCCCCTACTCCATGTGCTAGGCATACACGGCGTATCCCTAATTAAAGCAAGGAAATAAAAGCACCAAAGACTGCAACAACCTCAAGTTACAACTCACAACATATTCCCTAGCAACAACACCAAAATTTAATGACACCCAAGCTACACCTCCTATCTAAAAGTTATATGATAGCTGTCAAATATAGTAACCCAATAGAGGTTGAGGTTGAATACAAAGGGAATAATCTGAATTGCCATTCTTGCTTGTTGTAGTCAGTGGGTCAAATAGGAAAAGTAAATAGGGGGATCTATAGTATCAAACTGGAAATGAGTATCAATTTGGTTGTAATCAGTTGGAGATGAACACTAGGACTGTGTTCCCACTGGCTCATTAGGTTTATCATGATTTGTTGAACGAACTCGATACCTTGCATGCAAAATCAATAAATTATGTACCATCAATAGTCTTTTAGATGAGCTAACAAATTTCACCCTTTACCTTTTGAACCTCAGGATGTCGCCTTACTAACCCTTATCTTGAGCCAAGTTAACTATAAACTTTAGAGTCTCTAGTTATTAGATGCAGTTAACAATCATTCATTATATTCCATATTAGTATGGATCGACAATTAATCAACAAATTATTGTTACCTTACCTTTTCCTAGTTACTACTTCTCCTTTGGAGTAAGTATCAATAATCTAGATGGAATCCTAACATTTCCAACTGCTAAGAAAACTATTAAAATAAAGATAATATAATTCATACCATGGGTATCGGTTCAAAACAACAAAGCACATCCCCTACTTTATCTATCTGCCAGGGTTTTCACAATCCTAGTTATGGGTTTTAGCCGCTCATGCTTGTAAAACAACTAACAACATTCATAATTGAAAGCATAAGAAGAAATCATAAGTGTTAACAATTAAAATCCCAAAGACTCAATTAAATGAAGAACCAAAGTCAATACAAGTGTCTAATATCGAAAATAGATCTCAGAATCAAAATATGTTTGTGAGTAGTAAAAGTGTGTAACCGTATCTAAAAAATACATAAGGGGTATTTATAGTATATAAGGAAACCTTAAAACTAAAGCCCAAATGAAAAAGGAAAAATAAGGGTCAGTGACCACATGTGGTGGGCACATGCACCCTGTGGTCGGCTCATGTACAACATATAGCCTAGGGGTCAGCGCATGTTTGCACCAAATGTGCCAGAAATTTTTTTTGCAGCTTCAGCTCTTTGGGATCTCCACTTCTGACACTTAGTTAGGCCACATGCACCCCACACGTGCTACATTCGGTCCACTTGTTGTCCTTAGTATGTGTCCAGCCTTCCAAAACATACGACCTAGCTTCCGAACTTCATGTTTAAGACCAATCTTTTGCCACAAACACCCAGTAAGTACCATAAGTGCCAAGAATCATCAATTTAGCATCAAAAATACCCTTTTTCATCTCTTTCTCGAACTTTCCATCCAAAACCTAGTTTCCTGAAAAATATACCCAAACCGCATTATATTTAACAAACGACCTATGAAAATTGCATATTTTCTTCATTTTAAGCATCGAAAGTGCTATATTTCTATAGCACATCAGTTAGCTACAAGATATCTTGACCTTTTACTTTTTTCTGGTGTTGAATAATCTTTCATTCACATAGGTTACCTAGTCAGTTAAGGTGTTCTACTTGGTGGATCAGTTGTTAATGAAGACTATATATCATCAATGCTTGTGAGATTTGCTTCAGATGATGTATCAACTAATGGAACAATTATTGATGTATTGTAAGGTGATTTCTCTAATATAACATGTGATTACTGTTATAATTTATGGAAGTATTTGAATCTACATCATTACTAGTGTTTGCATATGGCTGAAAATTTTTTAACTCTTTTTATGTGCGAAAGAAAATGCATGCTCGTAAAATACAAAATCTCTGTTGACAAATGACTTATTAGTATTCAAATTCATTAACAAGTAACCTTTCTGTATAATGGAATAACCCAATATAACTGCAAACTTGGCTCTTTAGAAAATTTATAACCTTTAGAAAATACTAAAGCATAACATAAACAATTAATTACTCTCAGATGTTATAAAGAATGGGCCTTAATTACTCTTAGATGAGACTGAGATCTAATAGCTCTAGCTATATTTAAATTCTTATTTGCTTCCACAATATTATTTTGTTATGGTATGTGAGGAAAGTTTCTATGATGAATATAAACAATTCTTTCATTGAGAATTAGCGAACTCTGTGCTATTATCTTAGCTAATTGTATTGATCCTTTAAGTTATTTTCTCAATTCTAGTGTTTTGAGACTATTCACAGTGATCACAGGTCATTCATGAGTTGACAAAATTATTGGTTTAATTATCGGACAGTTCGTTTGAGTTTTAGGCTCATCTCCCAATTTTGAAGCTTTCACTATTAAGGAATTAATCTCAAACTAAAACTCCTAAAAAATGGCCTCAATTGAGTTTTCAACAGTACCACCAACCCCGGATTTCTGTAAAGAATTGTTTAGTATGAATAGATTCTTGGGGAAACTTGGTTATGCTCAAGAAAGGTATGTGCTTTATTGCGACAGTCAAAGTGCTATACAACTTTGCAAGAATTCTACATTTCATGGTCAGTCTAAACAAATTGATGTGAGATACCATTGGATTCAAGATGTGTTGGATTCTAAGTTGCTTGAACTTGCGATGATTCATACGGATGATAATGGTTTCGACATTACAACTAAAGCTTTTCCAAAAGGAAAGTTTAAAGATTGTTGCATGATCGCCGGGATGGTGGTTTCCTCCACATAGTCAGGAAGGGGAGAATTGTTGGGTCATGGGTCTTTTTTCCTTCCTATGTGGATAAATAAAACCCAATTTGGATCAATTCATTTTTTCCCATAGGCCTATTACTATGGAGCAAATATATAGATCTTTTTAGGTCTTATTTCACGATCACAAAAGAGAGTTTTCAGCAGTCATAGCAGATTTTTACACTAAAAATTTCAGCCACAGTTGTCAAATTTAAATTGCAATTTCCGCTTCATTTCTTGTACGATTGAGCTAATTTTTGGATAACTTGTTCTTCTCATCTCAATCTTTAATAAGAAACAAACGGAGTTGGATTTGGTGTCCTGTAGCTCCTGTTTTTCATTTCCAAACAGTAACTGCATTTTAGTATTTGTGCTTCTTTTTATTCTCTAGTTTTGGTGTTATCTTATTGTGTTGTTGCTCGTTGTTTGGCACTTGTTTTGTGGCCAATTTTGAAGATTAATATTGTAACTCTTGCTGATAATAGTGTAGGATTTTGTCCCGTGGTTTTTTACTCTTCACAGCGAAGGGTTTTCTATGTAAATTTGGTGTCTTGGTATGATTGGTTTTATTCTTGTCATATTCATTTCCTCGATATATTTACTGCCTATTTTTATTTTTCTTGCGTTTGCTTGTCTCCTCTTGGTTTAAATTGAAAGAAAAAATTTAGACTTGGGTATTCTTCCCCTGCTACCTTGTCGTGCACTTTGATAGTGCCCCTGTCTTTCCCAACAATTCATAGAATTGTACATAAACATGAAAATATAGTGAAAACTTTTCTTTTGGGGTGTCGGACGGGAACATCCTTTACTTACATATTCATTAGCACACATTTAGGCAAAACTTAGGCCGCCAATATTGACATAAAGAAATTAAATTTATTTAGACGTACATATTCATTAATACACATTTAGGAAAATCTTAGACCGCTAATATTTACATAATGAAATTAAATTAATTTTGATATTTCATCAATTAATTTACACATTTGCATCATAAATATTGCAGTATTTTCTTCTCAAATGAATCTTTAGTTTTCCCCTGTTATTTTGGTCAAGTAAAAAGTATTATTTAAAAATACTTTTCTTTTTTATATTACATAAAAATGCTCTTATTTTCATACATAACAAAGTACTTTTATTTTTCACACGTATTTTGTACATCTTTTCCATATTCTTATATACATATTTATCATAAAAATATTTTATTTACATACTTGATATATATACACCTTTTACATTAGTTAGATTTTCAAAAAATATTTTTTGCCTCCTCCCTCTTTGATAAATTTAGTCTAGTCGGGTACTATATTTTGTGGATCTTGAAGGGTGCCTAACCCCTCCCCTTCGAAATAATCTGAACTCTTACCTAGCATCTAAATCGATTTTCGCAGACTGAAACATAAGTCAAACATGTTAATAATTAAATAGGTTTTCTTATTTACCTTAAAAATTAAGTGGTGACTTATGCAAAATTCACAGGGCATGGCAGAATAGCGACTCTACTGGGGAGTAACAATAGGATTTAACCATGATAGACTCGAATTTTCAATTATAGAGGGTATCTTTACACCTACATATGCTAATTATTAAATTCTTTGATTCTCTATCTGTTTCACACTGCAAATTGTGTGAATTTGATCATAAATTTTTTTACAATATTTGCACAAATTATTTTTGTTGTCTGATCAATTTTTTGATTCATTATTTATTTAATACACTATATCTGTATATTGTAAAAATAGCTACACATTATTTTCACTTTATTTAATCATATTAATGATTCTATCGAGTCTTTGGTCTTACACAAATACCCAGTGAACATACAGGAGTGTCCTGCATCCTCAAACTTTGTTTGAATTTCGCAGTTTCAGAATTGGCACATTTAGTCCTGCTCTAAACTATTTAGTAGAAATTTTTATTCTAGAAATAGGTCATTCCATATACAAATTCACAATTTTTTTTGAACTACGTTTTGACCTGATTCTTGTCCTTGTAAGATACATAGGCAACCCTGTATTAGGGTTTGGTCTCTTCACTATTTCAGAATAATTTCTCTAGTATTTAAATTGGAGCAATTATCCTGTAATAGTTTAAAGACGTTCTCCAGAGGTCTTCAAAGAGCGTAAATAAATAGCTCCTCAAATCCAAATCTCAATGACATTAGTGCTTAACCAGCCTACCTTCAAATCTTGCCCGATTTCTGTTTGAGAACACCTAACTTCTTCTTTCGAACGTCATAAACCATTAAATTTATGACGTATTGATCCTCACATTCAAAAGCAAGGGTTTAACACTCTTTCGATTACAACAATTCTTCCAACTGTTGCAAAATAGTGACCTAACTTCTTAAACATCCGACCTTCTCAATCTTGTTAACATACTGAAGTAGTGTCAAATCTCTACTCATACTAGACATTCGTCCTTTCGATTTTTTGATCGGAGTAATTTTGATGCTATAACCAGTTCCTTCCTGATCGCCTTTTGCATTATTTTCAAGAATGACTACCACTTGATGACAATCATACATACAATTTTACAAATGTGCATGAACTACGTTCTAAATCAATTCTCATCATGATTCATCTTGATGAGATCCATAGGTAACCCTCGTTTGGGTTCAGTTCCATTCCTTTCAAGAAAAAAATTAAAATTTTGACTTGGCTAGTACCAACACAGTTAGGAGTGTGCATGGGAAAGAATAAATTGGTATGATGGGGAAGACCAACTTCATGGTAAATCATAGATTCTTTTGGTACTTTTTAATTACACCTGAGTGTAACTTGAAAAATTCTCTTGCATACATCTAAGACAAGAACGATGTCACGACCCAAAAATAAGGGTCATGATAACACTTTCCATGACGTACCTTGGCTAATAAGCCTATCACCTAAACTAATATGGAAAAGAGAAAAAGACAGAACTGCCCCAAGGTGAGGCTTCTAGAATGAAGCCAAATAATACAAGTCATTACAACAATGCAAAAATTTATAATAATATAGCCACCACTCCCAAAACCTGGTGTCAACAATATAAAAACTACTAATACAAATCATGAGTCAAATATATTAGTAATATCCACTAGGAACAACAACTATCTCTGAATACTAATAAAGATATACTAATACAGAAAGATAGAGGTGAACTCCAGACGCATGAATGTCCAATCGCTACCATGAGTACTCTGAAGACGCTCAAAATCAATCAATCTGAGGCATACCCGAGCTAGGACCTGCATCAAAATGGCACAATAGGCATGACTACGAACCACTTGTACTCAGTAGGTATCATAGGCTGACCTAGCAAAGTAGTAAATAAAGCATAGAAACTACAAACTAAGGGCACGTCACCTACAATCAAAAAATATCCTACAACGGAAGCCTACATCTCTTGCACTAACAGTTCTAATATATCACAATTACAACAACAACACAGTATGTAGAACACAAGTATACATTATATCGCATGCAAGTAGAAACAGAAAAATATGTATATACAAGATGGTCAAGTATAAATAACAGAGCAAGTTGACATATAATAAGTTAATATGGCAATCCAATCACAACATCAATCACAATAAAGCAAATGCAATGTATTAGATAACAATGATGATAATAGTAATAATGCACGAGACCATCACACAGTTCTGATATACACCTACAGAGCTAATGATTCCTGATGTAGAAACCATGGAGGATTCATCAACCCGTATACACCTACAGAGCTAAATCTTTTTGACGTAGGACCCATGGGGGGTTCGTCAACCCGTATACTACCAATATCCATGAAACATCTACATATATCCTTCAAAAAGGTCTATAAAATTTGATGATTCCAATATTTTGAGAATTTCCAATATTTCAAATATTTCTGATGTTTCCAAAGCATATACAAACATCAGACACAAATCAAGTGTGACCAACAACAACAAGAATTAAATACAAAACATACAACAAACAAGTAAAAGTATGTGTATAATGCCATGAGGATGTAATGTTCATAATCACTCCTAATGAGTATTTCCACAACAAACCATATGATGTATTTCCACAACCAACTACAGTGATATATTTACACAACCATGTGAGCCAATATCCACTCATTATTTCCAAACATCCATAAATTTCCACATGTTTAATATGCCTACAAGTATGAATATATCACAATACACCAATCATACAAAAAGAGGCATTTTGAATAAAAACAATACAATTAGTTGCATGTATTCAAGACTATCAACATCATATAGAACCCCACACGGTCACACATATCACATAATATCTCAATTTCAATAATTACATCACATATAGGCTCCCACATGGAAAAAACACATAGATAACCATTTTTCATGATTAGTTCTCACCCTTAACATGCATTTTGTACCATCATTAATTACCTAGCCCAGTCTAAAAGAGTTAAGCCATAACCTACCTTGAAGGTCAAAATCGATCCGCAACACTTCAGCCACAAAGCCCTACTTCTCATGAATGGGCCCAAAATCAGCTAAAACTAATAAATATAGAACCTATGCATCAAAACAAAGATAACGATACCCATATTAACTGCTTTTGGTTTGGGATCAAAACGGACCCCCAAAATGAATTTTTGAAAAAAAAAGGACATAATCATAACTTTACTTCAAAAATATTTTTTTTCATATTTTTAGGAATCTACAGCTAAAAACTCAAGTCAATCGAGTCAAAAATGAGGTTCAAATTAAAGAAAAATCATTAAGTTTTACCAAGTAAAAATTTTTAAAACCATGTTAAAATCAAGAATCGAAGTTGTTTTGAAGGTTAAATTGATGAAAAACTAGTAATTATAAGATTAAAACATTATTCAAGTAAAAACGAGTGAAATTGGGGTTTAAAATCTAGCCCTAAGATTTTTAGAACTTTGAGAAATTAATCAAGGAATTCGAGTAGAAAAGGATGAAATCTCACCTTAAATCTGTAATAGAATTAAGAAATAGATGTTAATCTAGCTTACCAAGCCCCCACAAGCTTCACTTTTAGGTTATCACACTATTTTAGGGTTTAAGTTTCAAGGGGCAAGATGAAGGAATGACAAAATGGGCAAAAAAGAGGGGTATTTATACCGCACCAGCAATCGTAAAAAGCCAAGATTTTTTCGAGTCCAACCTGGACTACGACGGAGTGCTCGAAATTCATTTGGAGTTTGATATACATAATGAACTATGAAACTACACTAAATTCGATATTCCAGACTCAATATATCAAAATTTTGAAAGAACATCATTTTGACAAAGTTGATCTTCGAAATCCAAAATTGCAATTTTCCAAACAGAGGGTGGAAATTAGATTCAAAAGCCGTAAAATCATACCAAACATATTACCTCCCTAAAATTAATATTCTGAACACATTGGTGAAGTATAATTTTTCATTCAAGTCGTTTTGACCAAATGTGGATCCCACATCCATATTTCTAATTTTCAACTTTTCGACCAACAGATTGAAATAAGATTGGTGCATGGGACCCGAACCAAAGGTCTACCTAGCCTAAAATCGATATTTTTGAGCTACTGGCTAATTTGGTTTAGCCATCCATTGCACAAATCAAAATATATCCACATAAGTAAAAAAATAAGGCTCTCAAAACCACAAAAAATATAATATCGCAAAAATGCAACAAAATACATCTGAAACTGTGCCAATCACCCCTACACCCCATAAAGACCACAATGCAAGTTCAGGGAGGGGTAAAATAGTCAAATCACACAAAATCACAAATTTAAAATATTTTATCAAATTTTCAGATTGTTATATCATCCACAACTAAAAATCTAGATCCTCCTCAAACTAATGCAAAGAAATATTTGAATCAACAAAGAGCTGGGGATAGGAACTATACAAATTAGATTCGACTTCTTAAGTAGCCTCATCTATAGGTCAATGTCGCCACTAAACATTAACTACAGGGATAACTCTAGAGAGCCACTACCTAACATCCCTAGCCAAAATGGAAATTAGCTCCTCAAGGAAAGACAACCAACTTATCTAACTAAACTAACTCCCAACAGATGACTTGAGATTCACCAGGAATGTAAAGGTGAAGCATATAAATATGAAAAATTGGATGACCGGTAGATAAATCTGGAGGCAAAGCTAACTCATAGGCCATATCACTATTAGCCAGTAGAATCTTAAATGGACCAATATACCTTGGGCTAAGATTACCCCTCTTCCCAAACCTCATTACACCCTTTAAGGGTTAAACTCAAAGGAAAACATGATCACCAATACAAAATCTCAAAGCATAAATTCTACAGTCTGCATAGCACTTTTTGATACTCTTAGCCACTCTAAGTCTATCAAGAATGATCCAGACTCTGTCCAAAGACTCTCTAAGTAAGTCCGTACCTCGAGGTCTCATGTTTGAAACATAAAACCAACCGTCTAGGGAGTGGAAACGCCTATCATACAATGTCTTCATGCATATGTAGTTTGGTTAGTTTCCATCTCACATACTAGTACACGCAAAGTACTGATCGCATAATCTCTTTCATGCTATGTTGCATTATAACATACGTTCGGATGCTTAGTTCCCAAATTGCATGTAGTCCACTCCCATGCTACTCAATAGCAATTGTGGTGAGTCCTCATCTATTAAGGACTAGTTATCAGTTGTTAATTTTATCTACTTACTTTATTTCAATCAATCAAAGTTAGTTGGGGGCTTGTCCCATCAACTCTCTGTGTCAGAGGCTTTTAGATAGTCAAACTTATTTTGAATTTTTATCAGATGTTCAGACGTATTGAGTATTACCTTCAGTATTATTTAATTATTCAGATTTTCAATTTAGCTTTTGCATATTACATTGTTATTTTCTTCAGTTCTTATAGCAAGTACCAGACCATGGGTTAGCTTGGAGTCACTTGTGACTCTAGGAACCATGTTACGACTAAGACGTAGCCTCGGGTCATGAAAAAATTAGTTTTAGAGCACAAGGTATAAAGTTTCCTAGGGTATCTGAAAGTCACATTAAGTAGAGTCTTGTTCATGGGTGTGAAGCGTTCCACATTTATGGGTGAGAGACTACAAACATTTTTGGAAAGTCTACCTTCTTTCAGTATTCATGTCATGCAAAAGAGTGTGAGATATATTAAACTCCTTCTTCTAAATTGTTATCTACCATTTACTAAAAGAGCGTAAGGACCCTTTGAATGAGCAAGTCTCTTACACTGAACTCAGGGCCACTTTCACTGCCTTAGCCCAATCTGTGGATGCTTAGAAAAATAAGTAGGTTGTTACCTCATCCAATCCTATGAGGAGCAAGAAAGAAATTAGAATTCAAGAATGAATAAATCCCCAGTTTTCTCTAGATCTAAGTTGGAGGAGGATCTATAGGAGGTTTTGGATTATGTGCAGAAGGTGACTGTTATTATGGGTGTTACCCTGAGTAAGAGTGTTTATTTAGCTACTTACAAATTGCAAGGGGTAGTTTACACCTATGTTCAGCTGTGGAAGAAGGATAGAGGTTCTGATGCACAGCTGGTAGAGTGGGATAACTTTGTTGCTACTTTTACAGATAGGTTCTTCCCGCTAGAGTCAATGTAGACCAAGGTACAAAAATTCATTAATTTAAAGCAAGGTAAAATGAGTGTGCAGGTGCATTCACTCAAGTTCACTTAGCTAGAAAGATATGGTCCAAATATGGTGGTTGATTCTAGGGCCAGAATAAGAAAGTTTGTATCTAGAGTTTCTGAGGATGTGGTCAGAGAGTGCAGGACTACAATATTGATTAAGAACATGGACCTTTCTAGATTAATGGTTCACGCTCAATACATTGAGTAAGAGAAGCTTAAGGAGGAGTGAAAGGTGAATAAGAGGGCCAAAATTGGTAGTTTTAACTTCTCTCAGCAAAGGTTAGATGGTGGGAATCATTCTCAATTCTTCCAGAAATCTTTAGCCCCAGACTCATCTTTTTCTAGTTCTGCAATTCCTAATTCTGATAGGATACTCGTGATAGAGCGTCAGGCTCTAAGTCCCAATATAGTGTGAATAACGGTTGTACTAACCCAGTTTGCAGAAGGTGTAGTAAGAACCGCAAGGGTGAGTGCATGATTGACAGTGATTCTTATTTTGGGTATGGTAAGCCAGGCCACAAAATCAAGGATTGCCTAGTGTTTGCCCAGATGGGTAAAGATATTCGTTTGTAAGGTTAGGATAACTCTTCATCAGTTCCAGCTGGTTGCCTGATTAAATAAGGAACCACCTCTAGTTCCAGCAGTGGACAACGTCAAAATTAACTCTATAACCTTTAGACTCGATAGGATCAGGAAGGTTCTCCTAATGTGGTTACGAGTATGTTACAAGTTTTCCACCTTCATGTGTATATATTATTAGATTTCGAAGCCATATTGTCCGTCAAAACTCCTTTTATAGTCATAGACTCTGGTCTTAGCCCAGAAATTCTTGCAGAACCCTTCTAAGTGTCCATTTTCGTAGGTAGTTGCATCATAGCAAAACAGGTGTACAGAAGCTGCCCAATCATAGTATCCCATAAAATTACCTTAGTCAATCTCATTGAATTATAGATGACTAATTTTGATGCCATTCTTGGCATGGATTGGCTCTACTCTTGTTATGCATCAATTGACTATAGAAATAGAATAGTTTAGTTTTAGTTTCCTAATGATCCAGTCATAGAATAAAGGGGTAGTACCTCAATGCCTTTAGGTCAATGTGGCTCTTACCTTAAGGCAAAGAAGATGATATCCAGGGGTTGCATCTATCATCTTATCCAAGTTAAGGGCTTGAAATTTGAGATTCTAAGTCTTGAGTCAGTTTTAGTAGTTATTGATTTTCCAAAAGTAGTTCCTAAAGATCTGCTCAGAGTTCTTCCCGAGAGGTAAATTGACTTTGGAATAAATCTTCTTCCAAATACCCAGCCCATTTTAATTCTACCTTGCAGAATAACTCCAGTTGAGCTTAAGGAATTGAAAGATCAGTTGAAATATATATTAGATAAGGGATTCATCAAGACTAGTGTTTCCCCTTGTGGTGCCCCAGTTCTCTTCGTGTGCAATAAATATGGTTCTCTCAGAATGTGCATTGACTACCGTCAGCTAAATAAAGTCACAATCAAGAATAAGTATCCTCTCCCAGGATTGATGACTTGTTCAACCAACTTCAAGATACACATTATTTCTCTAAGATAGACCTCCGATTAGGCTATAATCAACTTTGAATCATAAATTAAGACATTTCAAAGACAACTTTCAGAAGTCAATATGGTCACTTTGAGTTTGTAGTTATGTCTTTTTTACTAACTAATGCTCATAAGATTGTATGGACTTGATGAATAGAGTGTTCAAGCCGTACCTGTACATATTCATCATAGTCTTCATAGATGACATCATTGTCTATTCTCGTAGTGAAATTGATCTTGCAGACCATTTGAGGATTATTCTATAACCCTTAAGGATCACCAGTTATTTCAAAGTTCAACAAGTGTGAATTTTTGTTGAAATTAGTAGATTTCCTTAGTCACATCATCTTTGGTGATGGCATATAGTTGATCCTCAAAAACTCAAAGCAGTATGAAACTGGCGTAGACCTAACTCTCCATCAAACATTAGGAGTTTCTTAGGTTTAGCTGGTTATTACAAATGATTTGTTGAATGATTTTCATCTATCTCTTCTCCCATGTCTATATTGACTCAGAAGAGAGTCAAATTCCAATAGTTTAATTCTTGTGAGAAGAGTTTTTATGAGTTGATGACTCAACTCACTTCCATTTTATTTTTTACCCTACCAGAGGGCTTATATGGTTTTGTAGTGTATTGTGATGCTTCTAAAGTTGGTCTTGGTTGTGTGTTAATATAGCGGGGCAAGGTTATAGCCTATGCCTGTAGACAGCTTAAACCCCATGAAAACAACGACCTGACTCATGATCTAGAGTTGGTAGCATTTGTGTTTTCCTTAAAAATTTGGAGGCATTATCTATATGGGGTTCATGTTGACGTGTTTACTAATCACAAGCGTTTATAGTATGTGTTTACTCAGAAAGACCTAAATCTTCATCAGAGAATATGGCTAGAATTGCTTAAAGACTATGATATGAGTGTGTATTATCAGCCTGTAAAGAAAATATTATGGATGATAGATTATCTATGGGGAGCATTGTGCATGTTAAGGATGACAGGAAAGAGTTAGTCTGTAAGGTTTATCAGCTTGCTAGATTGGGTGTTCGGTTAATTGATTCAGCCGAAGGTAGTGTTTGGGTTTAGAATGGTTTGGAATCTTCCTTGGTTTTTGAGGTAAAAGAGAAGCAAGATAGATATCCTATTTTGGTTAAGTGGAAAGAGGTTGTTTGGGATTAGAGGGTTGAGGTTTTCTCCCAAAGGGTAAATGGTGTGCTTTATTGTCAGGACAGGTTATGTGTTTCAAACGTGAGTGATTTGAGGTAGTGAATATTAGTAGAGGCTCATGGTTTGCAGTATTCTATTCACCCAGAAGCCACTAAGATATACTGCGACTTGCAGGAAGTCTATTGGTGGAATAGTATGATGAAGGATATTGCGAAATTTATAGCTAAGTGCTCAAATTGTCAATAGGTTAAGGTTGAGCATCAGAGGCCTAGTGGAATACTTTAGGAATTTGACATCCCCATTTAGAAGTGGGAAGTAAAGAATATGGGGACTTTGTTATAGGTTACCTCATACGCATCATCAGCATGATTCTATTTGGGTCATTATGGATAGAATGACCAAGTCAGCCCATTTCTTTCCAGTCCATTTATTATATTCAACTGAGGATTATGCCAGACTCTATTTTATGGAGTTGATGAATTTAAATAAGGCTTCTTTGACTATCATTTCAGATAGGGGTACCTAGTTTACCTCTTATTTTTGGAAGGCTTTTGAGAAGAATCTAGGTACCCAAGTTCACCACAGCATGACTTTTCACCCTCAGACAGATTTTTAGGCAGAAAGGATCATTCATACCTTAGAGGATATGTTGAGGGCTTGCGTTATTGACTTCAAGGGTAATTGGGAAAATCACTTACCATTGATTGAGTTTGTCTACAATAACAGCTATCACTCTAGTATTCAGATGGCTCTATTTAAAGTTTTCTATGGTATGAGGTGTAGATCTCCTATTGATTGATTTGAGGTAGGTAAGGCTACCTTGATAGGGCCAGATTTGACACATGAGGTGATGGATAAAGTTCAGTTGATTCGAGAAAGGATGATGACAACCCAAAGTCAACAGAAATCCTTTGCAGATGAGAGAAGAAGGTAACTTGAGTTTGATGTTGGTGACTTAGTGTATTTTAAAATTTCACCCCTGAAAGGGGTGAAGAGATTTAGTAAGAAAGGAAAGATTAGTCCCCTCTATATTTGACCATATAGGATTTTGAGCTGCTTTGGGAAGGTAGCTTATGAGTTAGAGTTGTTTGCAGAGTTTACATCAGTGCATCTAGTATTCCATGTCTCTTTGCCAAAGAAATGTATTGGTGATCCGTCTTCATTCATTCCTGTGAAAAGTATGAGCGTAAAATATAGCCTCTCCTAAGAAGAAGTCTAGTTAAGATACTTGACCATCAAATTCATAGGTTGAGGAATAAATAAGTTGCTTTAGTGAAAGTTCTGTGGAGAAATCAGTCAGTTTAGGGAACTACTTAAGAAGCAGAAGTTGATATGCAAGCCAAGTACTCCTAGTATTTCTCTTCAAATCTAGATCTAGCTTGAGGTAATGATGTCCTTAATTAATTAGTTCTTTTATTTCCTATCTCATAAATCCAACCATCTTCAAGTCATAGCATGCCTTCATAAATTCAATTTAGTCAATACATCATGTATCAGATTCAGAATGTAGTCATGATTAAGCCCATAAGTGTTTAGTGCATGATCTCAATTTTTCCTAAGAACCCCAACTCAAATAATTTCATTCAGGGAAGAATGATCCCAGGAGGGAGATATTGTAATAGCCCAAATTTTCAAGATTTAAACCCCATAAAATATTAGCCATTTAGTTAGCATTCCAATTCCACAAGCCTTGCCTCGATTTGTCATTATGACAAAAAGTTATGAAAATTTTCCTCTAAGAGTCAGTCAACTACCAGTGATCACGACTCACTTGATAACCCATAATAAGACCTTATGAATCTTTACAAGGAGTCATAGTCACAATAGTAAGGGTCCCAAGTTTTAGCCTAGTGACCATGACTCTACTCAACGATTCATAATCAGACATTACGATTCATTACGAGGGACTCATAGTCACATCAATGTTCAGCCTAGAATCCCTTCCAGTGGTTATAAGTCTAGAACACGACTTTTTGTCAGCCAATATTGGAGCTAAAGTTAATAAACCCTTAAGCTTTTGAAAGCTGGCCTTACAAGCATCGGACCAATGAAAGAAAATTTTCTTTTGAGTCAACTTAGCCAAAGGAGCTGCAACAAAAGAGAAACCATCGACAAAACACCGATAATAACCTACCAAACCAACAAAACTTTAAATCTCAAGGAGTGAAGTAGGTCTAGCCCAATCAAGATCCGCTGGGACTTTGGATGGATTGACCATAATACCTTTCTTAGTCACCACATGACCTAAGAAAGAAACAGACTCCAACCAAAACTCGTACTTAGAGAATTCAGCATACAACTTTTCATCCATCAATCTCTTAAGAACACTCGAAAATGCTCCTAATGCTCAACCTCACTCTTGGAATAAACCAAGATATCATCTATAAATACAATAACAAAGGAATCAAGATACGAGCAAAATACCCGGGTTATCAACTCTATCTTTTTATGTTGTGTTATGGAAATTAGCTTGGTTATTATTTTGTTGTTGTCTTATGGTTTGGTTTGATTATTAGATGGGTTCGAACGGTTGGACTCGGTTGGGTCAGTCTCAGTTATAAACCTATCCCAGAGTCTATAAGTAGACAATTATGCTATTTTGTTATATCCTTAAAGTTCATCCATCTTAGGGTAGGTAGCTGAAGGTTAGGTTGGGTAACGATGGTGGTCTCCGATCCTAGTCAAACTTGGGATGCCTATTATGATAAGGCCCCGGGTTGGGTTAGGTCGGGTCAAGTTGATATCAGAGCTTTAGGTTAATGGTCAATTGGTAGTCCACAAAGTCGTGTCTAGTAAAATATCTTTTAGGGGTGTGTAGCATGCCACACTTATAAGGGAGAGGCTATAATACATTTAGGAATGTTTATCTTTCGTGGCATTCTATATCAAGCTACAAGGTCTAAGGTTCTTTCTAATTCTTGTTTATTTATTTTTTAGATCATGCCTCAATGATCTGAGATATAAGGTAACTCTTCTGTCACAACTAGTACAATAGTGATAGGACACGCTCTACTCAGGGATCCATACTCGGTCTAGGGGTTTAATTCCTGATATTCTAGAATTCCACTAGTTGCTACTATTCCTCCCCAGGGTGAGGTGACTGATGCGGAATTTCGCTAATTAATTCATGTTATTGCTCAGTTAGTTGCTGCTCTGGCTGAGTGGGGTGCATCTAGTGTTTTATCTATTGAGGACACAAATGTTGGCTAGTTTATAATGATGAGTCCTTCTACTTTTACTAATATGAGGGTAGAGAAGGATCCTTAGGGTTTCTTGGATGAAATAGAGAAAACCATAGGGTGATGCAGGCCACAAATATGGAAGGGGTGAATTTTGTGGCTTATTAGCTAAAGGATATGGCATACCAATGGTATGAGGAATGGTATCAGGAGAGGGGTGATGCCGTTGAAAAGTTATTATTATGGGAGACATTCTCCGATACTTTTTTGGACTGTCTCTTTCCTTAAGAGTTGAGGGAAGAAAAGGCGGAGGAATTTGTTAATCTAAATCAGGGGAAGATGTATGTTAAGGAATATACCTTAAAGTTTCACCAGTTGTCTAGGTATGCTCTGAAATTGGTGTCTCACATGAGGACTAGGATGATAAAGTTTACTTCAGGACTGTCTCGGGAAAGAAAGACTACATTTTTTTATCAATGATATGGTATTTCTAGGTTGGTTGTTCATATACAACAGGTAGAGAATGAAAAGAGGAAGCAAGCTGAGTTTGGAAAAGGGCAGGGAAAGAAGTTCAAGCCCTCAGAATAGGGTGGTGCTCAACAGTAAAGTGGTCAAGATGGCGGTAAGTGTCCAAAAAATTATGGGGGAGATCTGGTTCCTTTTCTACAGTTAGTGCTCCTTAACCGAAGCAGTCAGGTGATAAGAATCAGCTGGATGGTGATAATTTTCAAGCACAGGGTGCCCAATCTCAGGCGAGTGGGGCTTAGTCGGCCTCATCATGCCGTCCTTGTCGGTTTTATGGTAGGTTGCATAGGGGTTTCTATGATGAAGGGAGGGACATATATTCTAAATGTGGTCAGCCAAGCCATATGCTGAGAAACTGTCCGATTAGTAAGGGTGCTTCGAGAGAAAGTAAGGCTCTGATTGCTTTATCTTCTGCTCCTGCACCAAAGGGTATTGCTTCTGCATCAGTTTTTGCTCCTGGTACCGGCGCAGGTTAAAATAGTTTACAACTCTTTTCTTGTGACGTGTATTGCTTACTTGATCCGGGGTCCACTCTTTCTTATGTGACCCCATATATGGTTGTGTGTTATGGTTTTAAACCCGAGGTTATTTCAGACCCCTTTTTGGTTTCTACCCCAGTAAGTGACTCTGTGATTTCTAAAAGGGTCTATAGGGAAGTATCTATTGGTAGTAGGCAAACCTTAGTAGATCTGTTTGAATGGGATATGATGGATGTCGATGTTACTCTAGGGGTGGATTAGTTAAACTCTTATTACGCGTCCTTGGATTGTCGAACCCGTAAGGTTATTTTTAGGTTCCTTAGTGAACCGGTTATAGAGTGGGAGGGTGGTTCCCTAGATCCTAGGGGTTTATTTTCTATCTTAGATCTCGAAGGTTAATATTTAAGGGGTGTCTTTACTATTTGGTCCAGTTTAAAGATTCGAACTCGGAAGGTCCTTCTTTTCATTTGGTTTTGATAGTGAATGAATTTCCTGAGGTCTTTTCAGATGATCATCTGGCATTCCTCCGAATAGGTAGATTAAGTTTTGTATTGATTTGGTACGGACACTCGTCCAATATCTATTCCTCCTTATAGAATACCTCTAGCTGAGTTGAGGAAACTCAAGGAACAACTTAAGGATCTTTTGGATGAGGGTTTTATCCATATTAGTATTTCCCCGTAGGGTGCATCGATTTTATTTGTGCACAAGAAGGATGGTTCCCTTCAAATTTTCATTGACTATCGGCAATTGAATAAGGTAATAGTTAAGAACAAGTATCCTCTTCCAAGAATAGATTACTTATTTGATCAGTTGTAATGTGCCAAATTCTTTTCAAAGATAGATCTTTGGTTTCGATATCATCAGCTTAAGCTTAGGGAAGTGGATATCCCTAAGACAGCCTTTTATACATGGTATGGACACTTTGAGTTCTTGGTTATGTCATTCAATTTAACTATGCCCCGGTGATATTTATGGATTTGATGAACAGGGTTTTCAAGAAGTTTCTGGATCTCTTTGTTATTGTGTTTATTTCTAATAATTTGGTGTGCTCTAAGAGTGATGTCGATTATACTAATCACCTCCGAATTGTGTTGCAGACCTTGAAGGAGCAACATTTCTATGCCAAATTCTCCAAGTGTGAGTTTTGGTTAAATGTTGTAACTTTTCTAGGTCATATTATTTCTAGTTAAGAGATCATGGTGGATCCACAAAAGGTTGTGGTGGTGAAGAGGTGGCCTAGACCCACGACTCCAATAGATATTCAAAGCTTCTTGGGTTTGGCTGGGTATTATATACTATTCGTGGAAGGTTTCTTGACGATAGCTGCCCCATTGACTAAGTTAACTCAGAAGAAGGTAAATTTTTCTTTGGTTGGATGTTTGTGAGGGGAGTTTCGAGAAGCTTAAGAATAAGATGACTTCAGCTTCAGTTTGGACATTTCTTGAAGGTAATGAGGGGTTTGTTGTTTAATGTGATGTGTCCCGGGTAGGACTTGGTGGTGTTTTGATGCAGCATGGAAAGGTGATTGCCTATGCTTCCAAGCAGTTGAAGGTGCACTAGAGGAATTATCCTACTCATGATTTGGAGCTTTTAGTAGTGGTTTTACGTTTGAATATCTAGTAGCGCTATTTGTATGGAGTGCACGTGGACATTTTTACTGATCATAAAAATCTACAGTATGTGTTCACTCAAAAGAAGCTAAATCTCAAGAGGAGGGATGGTTGTAGCTTCTCAAGGATTTTGATATGAGTCTTTACTATCATCTAAGTAAGGCTAATATTGTTGTTAATTCTCTTAGAAGGTTGTCCATAGGGAGTTTAACTCATGTGGATACGGAGAAGCGAGAATTGGTGAAGGATATTCACCACTTATCTAATCTCGGGGTCCGTCTTCTAGACTTTGAGGATAGTGGTATGTTCATACAAGAAGTTGTTTGGTGGAGAAGCAAATGATGGATCCTATCTTGATGAAGATCAAAGATGATGTAGGTGGGCAAAAGGTAATGGTATTCAAGATCAGTAGTGATGGTACTTTGAGGTACCAAGGGAGGTTATGTGTTCCTAACGTTGATGGTTTGCAACAAAGGATTTTGTCTGAGGTGCATAGATCTCTCTATATTGCACATCCTAGTTCGACTAAGATGATCATGATCTCAAGGAGATGTGTTGGTGGAGTGGTATGAAGAGGGATGTGGATAATTTTTTGGCTAAGTGCATATTGTGCCAATAGGTGAAAGTTGAGCACATGAGGCCTGGTAGTTTGTATCAGGAAATCGATTTTCCTGAATGGAAATGAGAGGTAATTAATATGGATTTTTTTACTGGTTTTCCTCAATCTTAGAATCAATTTGATTCGATTTGGATCATCATGGATAGTATGACAAAGTCAGCTCACTTCTTGCCATTGAGGACCAACTTTTCGGTGGAGTATTATGCGCGGTTGTATCTTCAAGAGATTATAAATCTGTATGGGGTGCCTATTTTGATTATTCTGATCGTTGTACGTAGTTTTCAGCTCACTTCTGGCGGTCTTTTTAGAAAGGATTGGGGACTATAGTCTAAGTACTACTTTTCATTCGCAGATGGATGGGAAAGTAAGAACACTCAAAATACACCTCTTAATGAGAATGTAAGCGATCATTATCAATATAGAACCCAACTAGGTTGGGGTCAAATCCCACAGGGAATATGGTGTGAACGTAAGTCGTTTGCGATTTAATCAGCTGATAGTTGGATGTTTCCAAAAAAAGGCTGTTTTAGTTAACAAGTAATTGTTGGTCACTTTAGTTTAACTGTTTGTAATCAAGAGTTTATGAAAAACTAGAATTATGTTCACTAGGGGTTTTGGTACTTGACAGATGCTACTAGTGCTTCAAGATTCTCACGGTAGGTAGGACAACATGTTATCCTTAGCGAAGTTATGCTTAAATGTCTCTCGACCTACTTAAGCATTTAATTACCTAATCCTCTCAGACTTAGGGAATTTATATTCACTGCCCAGATTTTACCTCAGGTTAACCAACCTTGTTATTGCGCTAATTATTAAACGGAAGTTTAGTGTTTCCAAGTCCCTGTTGATAATTTACTTCCCACTATATTTGATCTCTTTCTCAAGCAAATCAAAGAAGGTGTATCTATCGTTTGCAACCAACAAATAATAATTAAAACATCAGAATTATCAAGGAGTCCTACCACCTTTCGAATCTTGAACACTCAGCCCCTTATCAAGACCTACCCCTAGATCCCATAATTCAGGTTAAAGGAATTTAGCTGCTCATGACGTAATAATCAAAGGAACTAGATGAATTCATGCTTAGAAAGATGAACTTACCAAAAGATGAATAGAAACTAGAGATTCTCAAATTAAATCACCAAAGAAAATCCCAAAATAATGATGATAGTCTCCTTAAAGTAATTACTTTATCAAGCCAAAAGAAGAGGGAGAAAAATATAAAAGTATCGTATCTCAAAACTCAAGGTTCGGAACTCTTAAGAAAATACTAAACAACGCTTTAAATAGTTCACCCTAATTATGGAAACAAAATAATAAAATTCAGAAATTCCTCGGATTAGGTGACACCATTTGTGATAGCCTATCATGAGGCTGACGACTTATCACAAATGTCATCAGCTTTCTTTATACTTTTGGTACTCACTTCCTAACGCTGATGACAAACGGTGATTCCATATCAGCTCCTTGATGACCTATCACAAATGTTGTCAAGGCTTTTCCTCAGCTCTCCTGCTCTACCTTAGGCTGACGGCAATCTTGATGACTTATCAACTCCTTGACGTCCTATCACAAAATGTCATCACAGCTTTCAACTTAGGCCAATTCTCTGTCTACAGCTGACGATGAAGCTAATAGCTTATCACAGGGTTGATGACTTATCACAAATGTCGTCAGCCACACTTCACCTTTATTTACTTCAGATTTCAGCCCATTTGCTTCCATTCTTGTTGGTTCTCTAGCATCTTAGCTTCTACTGCAAAATCAAACATAATGCAATAAAAAATGACAAAAGTCGCTTAAGACTTTGCAATTATTCTTAGTTAAAAGCCTCAAATGTGTTAGCATTAGCTCACACATCAACACCCTTAACTTAAAACAAATTTTTGTCCTTAAGCAACTCAGCACAACTAAGAGAATACAAAGCACATTTGGCAGTCAATCATCCATATCATCTCAAAACAGTTTCACCATCTCCAAAGTCAGTCAATTTAAGTGCAATGAAGAACACCAATGCAACACACAAGAATCAACATATGGCATCAATTCAGCTATTAAAACCATGCATAGACCATTATTACACAACCCGAACAAGTTAGTAACTAGCAATGTAGCCAGTGTGCCCTCACAGCAAAGAAATCCCTCTCATCTCATATCAAGAATTATAAATGTAACCATGGGGATAATCAAAACACTCACTCTCAGAACGAATTTCCAATCAGTGTACGCCAAGTACTATAGGCTTGCCCTTATTTTCATTACCCAGATCTTTAGATAGGTCAGCTAGGATCACTATAGGACTTCTCTTAGGCTTGTAATGTAGGCTAGGGGCTGGTATGATACTCGATGGTAGTTAAAGTGACTAAGCCTCCTTGACACTACACTATCTTTTTGGCGTTTCACTCATTAATCTTTTCCGCTCTTCTCTTTTCTTGATCACAATTATTTAGGATGGGTGCATTCTTTTCTCAATTACTTATTCTTTTTCACAATTTTTCTTTTTCTTTCTATTTTTATCTGCACCCAACTTTTTATTCTTTTATTTTATTCTACCTTTATTCATACTCATTCTATATCACGTACCCCTATGATAGCCACTCTCAACTTAGGCCATTTGCCTAAGTTAAGGTGCACAGTGTCCAAGGAGGATCAGGGCCAAAACAGGTTCATTATGATCTAAATGAGAAGGTGATAGGTGTCATACAAAGAAATAGAATAATTAGACTCAAAAGAGGGATCAATAGATGTGATACACATAGCGAAGGTCATTTAGGCTAAAGTGAGCTAATATTAAAACGGCCTATGATCCTTTCCTAACCCCTATCCTTCAAATTAGGTAAGAATAATCGGGCAAGTTCTAGCTTTAGCATACAGAGGGAACTGAGTAACATCTCATACACACTCTTTGCGCATAGGTATATCGCACTCGACTACTCATTCAGTTCGTACAGCTGTTTCGCAATGATTATTATGTTACTAGAAATAATGTCGTACAAAGATGCACGGTAGGCACACTTAAATACAAATCACTCAATTTAAAGTAGTAGACCACTTGAATAGGTGTACAAGAATCACAAAAATAATTCAACTGCCTTAAGTACAAGTATTTCTCCTAGTGGACTACAAAATTTTACAACAAAAAATTTACAGTAAACCCTCAACTTAGAATCAAAGAAAATCTAAACTAAGGGTTAGAGTATACCTGTAATAGATCAATCTCGAGGTTCATGGGTACATGACCCTGCTGCCGCATCCCCATTAGGAGCCTCTCTCTGTTCTGGTGCAACTGGTCTATCAGTCTCTGAAGGCCTACTAGTAGAGGTACTTGTGGCTCTCACTCAAATGGCTACCTCCCATCTCTCATTATCCACTAAGGACTCAATTCTCTCCTTTTTTATCTCCTCATTTTCAGACCTCTTTCTTGCCCTCTTTTCTTCTTTTCTTTTTTAATCACTGTCGGGCCTCTCTCTCTTTTTTCCTTTATTCTTCTTTTTCTTCACTGGGTTCTCCGTGAGATCAAGCATTAAGATTTCTCCCTCAGACTCCTCAGCTATTGGATCCACTACACCATAAAGTGGTGCTGTTGTAGCTTTCCAACCTCTGTCTTTACTTTGTCTAGGTCTGATCTGAATAATGCTATCTTTGGAGATGGCCTCTCTCTCGACTACGCATTGAAGTGGTTCTCCAATTCATTAATCCGGCCAGGTAGAGCCTTGTAAGGATCAAGCACAGCCTTAACTCTTTTGCAAACTACAACTAGGAATTGCTTGGCAAAAAGTTTAACCTAAGGCTCATACCACTTGGACTGCTTTGCTACTCTCCTGAAATTCATAGGGTTGAAGGCAAATTCTGTTGTAGGCAATGCAGCTGGAGGAATTATCTCAGTTCTGGGCACTGATGATTCTACCATTGTTGCAGATGTTGGAGGTACAGCTTCAGAATTAGGCACCTCTGCATTAGGTGCTGAGCTAGTACTTGTAACCGGTGGATCAGTTGGAATCTCTGCGCCCCTATCAAGCCTTAGCCTTGGCTGATTTTCCTTATTTCAGATCAAATTATGGAACTTCCTGGCAAAGAGTTCTTCTTCTAACCCTACAATCTTTGGCACATTTGTTTCCCTACACAACCTTGTAATTAAACAAGGGAAGAGATATGTTGTATCAGACCCCGAGACCCAAATTTTAATCTTTTTGGCGATAATCTCTCCAAAATTCAATGAAGTTAGCCACAAAACTTATGACTAATATTGCTCTATCATCCCCGGGGATATTATCACCATCTATGGGCATCAACCACATACGTACAATACCCCACCAAAATCTTACCTCTGAAGTTAGAGAGGCCTTGAAGATCCTTTTTCTTGGATTTGTTAGCCATTTCGGTTCTCTATTAGCTATGAGTGTGGCTAACCAATTCCGCTGATTTTCCCGATGCTTCAACTGGGCATAAAAAGTAGGTAAAGTGGCCTGAGGAGTGAAGTTTGGGCCATGAAGGAACCTCTTGATTGTTGCTTCAAAAATATCTACCATTACACTCCGTACTAAAACTTTATCCAACAAAGGTTGGTCAGCTGCTTTCTCTCCTTCTCTACACATGTTTTCCAAGCGAGCTTAGTAGTTTGTATAGAACCCCCTAATTAGTGTAGGGCAAAATGAATTTCCTTCTCGTGTAGTCCATCCCAAATCATAGCCATGAAATTTCTGCTCCACCTCCGGGTATCTGCTCAACCCCTTAGTGATAATTCTCTTCTCCTCAAAGATTGGCCTCTTGAAAGCTATTCTTTTGGTTCTACGAAACCCATCAAATAAGATTTTCTGAGCTTTGGGAATCTGCTATCTAGTTCCATCTCGGACATCAGGATTCTTGCATTTGACCATAGTTCCCTGAATTAAAGAGTCTTCATCATCTTGTGGCTCAATAGAAGGGGACTCAGTTGATGGTCCCTCAGACTTACGCCTCTTAGAATCAGGATAATCTGAATCATGCTCTTCAGATTAAGCATTTTTAGACTCTTGGTTCTCAGAGACCATCTGCTCAGAAGTTGTATGCTCGGATGTTGTTGGCTCAGTGTCACTTTCTTAACTCTCATTTACCTCAACTGGTGGGGGTGGTGGAGTCTTTTTAGGGCTTTGCTTCTTCTTTTGCTTCCTGAGCAGAGGCTCTTCCTCTTCATAATCAGACTCTTCGTTGAGGAGTCTCCGAGGTACACTTCCCTTGGTCACTTTCTTTGTGGATTTTGATTTCTTTCCTTTGGGTGCCATTTCAAGACCTACAGCAAGAGAAAAACCATTAGTTGACCCTCAAGAGTATAAACACAAACATATTGATCATTGAAATTCCACACCACTTGAAAGGTTTTAGTAATACTTCAGGTCCCAGGTGTGACAAAATTTCTGATAAGCCATTACAGTTGTGATAACTTATCATGAATGTCGTAGCCCTAAACAGAACCCACAAAATTCTTATCGACTTCAGACGATATTTCTGACAAGCCGTCACAGTTGTGATAGCTTATCATGAATGTCGTTAGCTATAAACAGAACCCCAACTTGATTTTAACTCAATTTTTGGTCCTATTTTTTTCTTAAAATCCACTCGATTTTCATTTTTAAGCTAAACTTTTAAACCTTAAGCTTACACAGCAAACCCTAGTTCTGATTTTTAGCCATTTTTGCAAGCTAAACTTGGTTCAAGCTTCTTGGGAACCTGGGTTTTCATCAATTGATCACTTACCACTTGAAAACAAAGGCTAGGTTTCGAGCATACCTGATAGGAGCTTCAATATGGTTACACAAGCAAGAGAAAATAAAGAGAGGTTCTTGATTTTGATTGCAAATCCACACATACAAGGAAAATTTCTTTTGTTTTAGTTGGAGAGACTTTGAAAAGGGAAGAAAATAAACCAAAGATGGAAAGAGAATAACTTAAAGGAAATAAAAAACTAAGCGGAAAGGTGGAAAGGCCAAGCTGTGGGCCGGGTTGGGTCTTTTTAATTTGGCCCACAGTTTCAGCTAATGTTGGGCTTTTTGTGACGACATTTCTGATAAGCTGTCACAATTTTGATAGCTTATCATAAATGTCGTCAGTCTTAAAAAAAAATTGTCTCAGAGCTGCTATTTTTGATGACAAAGCTGACGGCTTATAACAATTGTGACAGCCCATCAAAAATTTCATCAGGAGCACTTGGCTGGATATATAGATTCCACCTTCTTTGAACTAAAAGCTAACTACAAAAATAAATAATTTTCTGGAATATAAAAATTTTGGGTTGCCTCCCAATAGCGCCTAATTTACTGTTGCAGCACAACTTGGTTATCTTGACTACTCAGACTTCATCAAGACAACCTGTTGATACCCCTTTACCATCTTCATAGAATATGTCCATGATTAAGAAAACACTTATCTCCTTTTTCAGTGTCATGGATGAGTGTATTTTGAATCTTGCTTCCTTGTCATTGAACTTGAACTTTAGCTCATTCAGTTCTATATCTACTATCACTCTCACAGTTGCAAGAAATGGTCTACCCAAAATGATGGGCACTTTGAAGTCCACCTCACAGTCCAGGACTACAAAATCAACAGGCAGAATGAAGTCCGCCACCTTTACCAATACATCGTGTAATATACCCACTGGCCGCGTTACAGACCTATCTGCCATCACCAATCGCATGTTCATCGGGGTAGGATCCCCCAAACCCAGTTTCTTGTACACAGCGAGTGGTATTAAGTTTATACTGGCTCCCAAATCGCATAGTACTTTTGTGAAATTCAGGGACCCAATAGTACACGGGATGGTAAACGCTTCAGGATCTACCTTTTTCTACACTAAAAACCTTGCAGAGATAGCACCACAATGAAAGAGATTGTCCTTCGGCTCATGGCTAACATTTTGTTTCTTAGTCACTAGTTCTGTCATGAACTTTTCGTATCCTGGCCTTTGCTCAAGTGCCTCAACCAAAGGCACATTTATTGTTAATTGCTTGAGCATTGCCATGAATTTGTTAAATTTTGCATCATTAACCTTTTACTTCGACCGCTGAGGAAATGGAGGTGGTGGTCTTGGGATAGTTTTTAGAACTACCTTCTTCTCCTTCTCTTTGTTTTTCTCCAGAGCATCATCAGAATTATCCAACTTCTCAGACTCTACTGGACCACTTTTTTCCAGTTCAACATCAACTACAAGTTTGCCCACAGAGAGGCAAGGTAATATCTTACCACTTTTAGTGGTAATAGCCATGCATGAGCCATCATTCCGTGGATTTTGGACCATATCACTTGGTAATATTCTACTCTTCCTTTGGTTGAATGCTGCGGAGAGTTGGCTCATTTGCTGCTCCAACTGTTTGATTGCGGTGGAGTATGAGTGCACCAACTGACTGATGAATATCATATCGGTCTTCATGGTGGTCACACCAGAGTTGGTAGTTTCCACTTCCTTCAACAACTTAGCCATTATGTCCTCCATGGATATCTTTTTAGAACTTATTGAAACAACCTCACGATTTCTAGGAGGAACATATATCCCGCTCCTGTCATTGTTATTCCTCCAATTTCCTTGCTCCCTATCTTTATAACCAGGCTTATCATAGTAAGTCCGACCTTGATTCCCTTGGCTATTGCCTCAGAAACCCCCTTGACTATTAATATAGTTAGTCTCTTCATCTGCATTAGCCTCACTTGTATCCTGAGATCCCACAGCTTTCACCTTTTTAATCTTGCCTGATAGCAAGTGTTTGGTTAGTAAGTCTATCTATGTTTCAAGGTGAGCCATGTCTTGGTCATGCTCCTCTTCTCTTTGCATTGTTCTGTAGTAATACCTATAGAAGAAGTGGGGCTGGCCATCACAAAGTCTCTGGTATGCCATGCCCGACTCTGTTTGGTCATTCTGTCTAGCATCTCTGAAGCCTCTGGGAATGTAAGATCAATAAACGAACTACCACCAGTGTTGTCTACAATTGTCTTTGTAATGGAGTTAAGAGCCCTGTACAAAGTCTCTATCAAATGTAATTCCGTCATGTTCTGGTTCGGACACTATGTCAACTTCTTTTTGAATCTTTCTCAGGTTTCATGCAAGCCTTCAGTTGGGATCTGCCTAAAGTTGTTGATCTCGTCCTTCAACTGTACCCTCCTAGAAGGCGGAAAGAACCTTTCTAGAAAATCTCTTTTCAACTGTCTCCAGTTAGTTATAGAATTGGGTGTCAGCTCATTTAGCCACAATGTTGCCTCCCCAGACAGAGACAACGGAAACACTCTAAACCGGATAGCATTCTGGCCCACTCCTAGGTTATCAAAATATTTCCAGATGGTGACAGAATTCACCAGATGCAAGTTTGGGTAATCCCCAGGAAGGCCACCAAATAACCCCTTCAGATTTAGAAATTAAATCATAGTACTCGTAATGTTGAATTTTGCCCCAGGTGCAAACGGTGGAGGAATGATTGTACCCGTTGTACCTGTTCCATCCATTCCATCATCATCATCATTGAGATCATACTGGACCGGCTGGTACTATTGCCTTTCTAAAAACTGACGATTCCTATTAACATTATGTCGTACTGGTGCAGCTATTTGCTCTGCACGCCTTGGGTTACCAGGATTCATCAACTCCTCGTCTCCTAAATCTTTTTCCTCAGGATTTGGATGTCGTGCTTGTTGCCTGACATTTTGCACATTCACCGGAGCTCTAGCTAAGGCTGCCAATCTATCAGCCTCTTGTTGTTCTGTCATTCTTCCAATTCGTTGTGGTTTCGGATTAGGTGGTAATAACGGTTCACCAAAACTTATGGTTCTTGGTATACACTATAAATATCCAACAAATAAACAAAAATAACAAACAAATGTAAAACTAGGAAACTTGACTAACAGTCAATTAGCGCACATAAACTTCAGTTTTCAACTGTATTCCCCGACAACGGCGCCATTTTTGATAACGCTCAAACTACACCTCTTAACAAGAATGTAAGCGATCGTTGTCAATATAAAACCCAACTAGGTTGGGGTCAAATCCCGCAGGGAATATGGTATGAACATAAGTCATTTGCAATTTAATCAACTGATAGTTGGATGTTTCCAAAAAAGGGGGTTTTAGTTAACAAGTAATTGTTGGTCACTTTAGTTTAAATGTTTGTAATCAAGAGTTTATGAAAAACCAGAATTATGTTCACTAGGAGTTTTGGTACTTGACAGATGGTACTAGTGCTCCAAGATTCTCACGGTAGGTAGGACAACAAGTTATCTTTAGCGAAGTTTTGGTTAAATGTCTCTTGACCTACTTAAGCATTTAATTACCGAATCCTCTCGGACTTAGGGAATTTATATTCACTACCCAGATTTTACCTCAGGTTAACCAACCTTGTTACAACGCTGATTATTAAACAGAAGTTTAGTATTTCCAAGTCTCTGTTGATAATTCACTTTCCACTATATTTGATTTCTTTCTCAATAAAGTCAAAACAGGTGTTATCTACCATTTGCAAACAGCAGACAATAATTAAAACATCAGAATTATCAAGTAGTCCTACCACCCTTTGAATCTTGAACACTCAGCACCTTATCAAGACTTACCCCTAGATCCTATAATTTAGGTTAAAGGAATTTAGCTGCTCATGGCATAATAATTGGAGAAACTAGATGAATTCATGCATTGAAAAATAAACTTACCAAAATATGAATAGAAACTAGAGATTCTCAGATTAAATCACCAAAGAAAATCCCAAAATTATGATGATAGTCTCTTTAAAGTAATTTCTTTCTCAAGCCAAAAAAAAGGGAGAAAAATATCAAAGTATCATATCTCAAAACTCAAGGTTCGGAACTCTTAAGAAAACCTTAAACAAGGATTTGAATAGTTCACCCTAATTATGGAAACAAAATAATAAAATTCAGAAATTCCTCGGATTAGTCAATGTCATTTGTGATAGCCTATCAGGAGGCTGACAATTTATCACAAATGCCATCAGCTTCCTTTATACTTTTGGTACTCGCTGCCTAACACTAGCGATAAACGGTGATGCCCTATCATCTCCTTGACGACCTATCATAAATGTCTTCAAGGATTTTCCATAGCTCTCATATTCTGCCTTAGGCTGACGACAATCTTGATGACTTATCAGATCCTTGACGTCCTATCACAAAATGTCATCATAGCTTTCAACTTAGGCTAATTCTCTGTCTACTAGGACGATGAAGTTGATATCTTATCACAGGGATGACGACTTATCACAAATGTCGTCAGCCACACTTCGCCTTTATTTACTTCAGATTTTAGCTTATTTTCTTCCATTCTTGTTGGTTCTCTAGCATTTTAGCTTCTACTGCAAAATCAAACATAAAGCAATCAAAAATGACTAAAGTTGCTTAAGACTTTGCAATTATTCTTAGTTAAAAGCGTCAAATGTATGAGCATTATCTCACACATTAGAAAGCAGATAGGACTATTCAGATAATGGAGGATATGATCTGGGCATGTTTAATTGATTATGGTGGCAATTGGGTTGAGCATCTACCTTTTTTAGAGTTTGCTTACAACAACAGCTATCATTTTAGTATTGGAATAACGCCTTTTGAGACATTGTATGGTAGGAGGTGTAAATATTCTATTGGGTGGTTCGAGCTAGGTAAGGCAGATATGTTTGGTCCAAATTTAGTTTATTAGGCTATGGAAAATGTGAAGGTGATTCGGGATAGGCTTAACGTTTCCCAAAGTTGCCAAAAGTCCTATGCAGATGTAACACGTAGAGACTTGGAATTTGAGGTTGGGGATAAGGTATTCCTAAGGGTATCTCTCATGAAGGGAGTAATGTGGTTCAGTAAAAAGGGGAGGTAAGTCCCCAGTATATTGGTCCTTATGTGATTTTATGGAGGGTTGGTATTATGGCGTGTGAATTGGAGTTTCCTTATAGTTTGAGCTCCATTCATCCGGTATTTCATGTCTCCATGTTGAGGAAGTGTCTTGGTGAACCTTCTTCGATTGTTCCTTTGGAAGGTTTGGGTAACTCAAATTCTCTGGCTTACGAAGAGGTCCAGGTTGAGATATTGGATTGGCAGGTTCGTAGGATACAGACCAAGGATGCGGCCTCGGTTAAGGTTTTATGGCGGAACCACAAGGTGGAAATGGGTACATGGGAAGCGAAAGAAGACATAAAGTCCAAGTATCTACATTTGTTCTTGGCTCCAGATATTCATGCAAAAGGTATGTATTCTTGAACACATCTTTATTTTCTGTGTTTGCTAGAGGAAAGGTTGATTTCATTGCATCTTTATTTTTTGAGTTTGTTAAAGGATGGATTGATATTTGATAATGCAAATGAATCGTACTTGTGTTTGACCTACCTTTTTCATCATTTGGGGATGAATGTTCCTAGTGAGGGAGACTAAAACACCCTGGGTTTTGACCTTTAAATTTTTTTTTGGATTTTTGGTTTCTAGACCAGGTACGACTTGTAGGTACTAATCTTACCCTAGGGTACGAGTGGTATGCCTTGTTCATATGCTGACCAATGTTGGTTGGTGAGATGGATTGGTCTCTAGAATGGGCACAACTTGGGTGGTACGAGTCGTATGGTAGGGTACGAGTCATGCAATGGACTCGTATGGTGAACAGTGTTCAAACTTTTCTTGATTTTATTCTGTCGTAGGTAAGGGTCAAGGGTACAGGTCTCATACTTGGGTACGACTTGGTTTGGGTAAGTCGTATGTTGGGCAGTGTTAGGTCCAAGGGAGAGGACTAGGGTACGAGATATGGTACTACTCGTATTGGAGGGTATGATCGGTATAGGACAGCCGTACCCTATGGCGGGACTTTTATGCAATTTAAGTAGGGTAATCTCGATATTTGCCTACTTAACCTATTAAGGCCCCACAACTTTTAATCCACTTGGGAGGTTATTTACCTTATTTTTCCATCATTAAACACTTAGAAACTTTCTCAAACACTCTATAATTCTCTCTAAGGATTTTAGGTAAAGGAAGACTAAGGTTTCATCTAGAGGATCAATTTGGGGCTTATTTAGGTGATTTATCTCCATCATCTTCTAAAATAAGGCAAGATACTCCCCCCCTTCATTGTTAGTTCTAACTAAAGGCTTGTTTTATACAATCTAACTAAAGGCTTGTTTTATACAATGTTTTCACGGCATGATTATTGTATGTCTTTGGGGTTTTCAAATATATGTTGGGGTTTTGGTATTAAATGCTTGATTATGGTTTTCCCATGTTTTAATTATACTTTTACATGCTTTAATGGCTATTTGGATAACTGGTTGCATGGGAATGGTTTAATGGTAATTGGATTTGGTTTTGGAAACACTATGCCCCTAGTATGTTTGATAAAATGCCTATGAGAATGCTTTAACTATATTATTGGACTTTTAATGGAACTATTGCATGGTATGGTTTGGTAATGGAATCCTAAATAGTATAAATAGTTTGGAATGGTTTAAACGGTAAGGTTTGGTGGTCATGGTTATAGTTAGTTAAACTTCTTTGTAGGGTACAAAAGAATCCCCCAAGTAAACATGGTAATGGAACACTTGTGGGGGTACATGGGATTCCCCCAAGTAAACTTAATAATGAAACACTTGAGGGGTACACGGGATTCCCCCAAGTTAACTAGATAATGTAGACTATGGGTACATGGGAATCCCTCTACATACAAAGTTTGTCTAAGGACATTACTTGTAAGTTATAATCCATATGACGATACTACTACTCATAGCCTTGGTTAATAATAATGGTATAATGGTTTGGTTGGATGGAAATGGTTTTTATTTGGTAATAATGGCGAGGTGTGATAGCTAACCGTGAAGGTGCAAGTCCAATGGATGAGCACTGGAAACTCATGTCTGCCGACATGAGGGGATAGTCATGGCGACCTTATATGATACTATGGGGTACATAGAAATCCTCTAAGTACACAGTACATATGTATCATAGAGAGCGAAGGGTACTTGGGAATCCCTTACTGTATGGTATCTTCGGTTAGTGTGGCTATGCACATCAGGGCCTGTTTAGGGGGTTACGCTGGACCGATATAGCTTGTGGGTAGTTTTAGGACGGTTAAGCTGCACATACCCAGGTTAATGGTTTTAAATGCATGCTAAATCCGGTTCCTTTTCATGGCATGGTTATATATATGTATGTGTGTGTGTGTGTGTGAGAGAGAGAGAGAGAGAGAGAGAGTTTGTATGCATGTGTATAGTTTGTATACCTATGGTTGGCTTACTTAGTTTTACTGGATGACATTATTTTATCCTTATCCTGAGTTTCTTGCTAGCGTTCCCCCGCTAACCCATCTTCGACTGAATGTATCCCTACGTGATCCAGGATCGGCCATTTTATTCCTCCTGCTTAGAGTTCGGCTTCGAGAACAGCTCATTTGGATCAAAATAGTGAGCTTTCATATTTCAGAAAGCTCCATTTCTGTCATGGATATTTATATATATTTTGGTTATTTTATGGATATTGGTTTTGGCTATGGTTAGGGGTATGTCCCAACCGGATATTATTTTTTTTAAAGGTTTTTATGGAACTACTATGGGTTGGTATAGGCGGGATCACTAGTGGTGTCAGCCTTAGTAGTGGCATTGGTATTAAGGTTGATACCGGTGGACTGGATTTCTCACTGTTCCATCCTTTTATCTTATGTTATGGAACTTGGCTAGGTTATTATTTGGTTGTTGGTTTATGGTTTTGTTTGGTTATCGGATGGGTTCGAACGGTTGGACTCGATTGGATCGGTCTCGATTATAGACCTATCCAAGAGTCTATAATTAGACGATTATGCTATTTTGTTGAATGCTTGAAATTCAGCCAACTCAGGTAGGCGGCTAAAGTTAGGTTTGGTAAAAGAGATGGTCTCCGGTCCTGGTCGGACTTGGGATGTCCATTACGACAAGTCCCCAGGTCGGGTCATGTAAGACACACAGCCTTAAGATTGGCAACATTAAAAACTCGCACACGGCCTTAAAAATGGGCACACGGCCTTAAAATTGGTATACAACCTTCTAGTGTTTCCAGTATTTCCAATGTTTTCAGTGTTTTCAAAGCACATACATAACATAAGACACAAATTAAGTACACATACGTGACAACCAGTATATATAATGTAGTAAAACAAACAAGTGAGATGATGTGTATGATGACATGAATGAAGATGCAATGTTTATAACCATTCAAAATTAATATTTCCACAACCAATCCACAATGTATTTCCACAACCAACCATAATGTTACAACTCCACAACCACGTAAGCTAATATCCACTCATTATTTCCACTATCCATGAATTTTTCACATGATTCATATGCCCACAAAGTATGAATATAGAACAACATCCCAAAGGAACCACAATAGGAATTTCTTACAACACAATACAATTATTCACATGTACTGCAGGCTATCAACATCACATAAGACCCCGCACGGTAACACATATCACAAGATATCTCAAATTTAACAATTACATCATATTCAAGTCTCCACACAATCATAACATATAGATATCCATGTTTTATGATTGGTTTCCATCCTTAACATGCATTTTGGTATACAAATTAACTACCCAACTCAATCTGAAGAGTTAAGTCATAACCTACCTCGAATGTCAAAACCGGTCCGCTACACTATGAACCCACGACCTTAATTTCCACGTACGATCCCGAACTTCACTGAAAATATCAAATATGGAATTTACATGTCAAAACAAAACCAAGGACACCCATATTGACTACTTTTGGCTCGAAGTCAAAATGGACCTCCAGAATGAATTTTCGAAAAAGAAGGGCAAAATCATAACTTTACTTCGAAAATATATTTTTCATATTTTTAGAAATCTACGGCTAAAAACTAAAGTCAAAGCCAGTAAAAAAATGAGGTTCAAATCGAAGAAAAAGCATTTTTAAGCTTTACTGGTTAAAATCTTTAAAATTTGGGTTAAAATCAAGAATTGGAGTTGTTTTGAAGGTTAAATTGATTAAAAACTAGTAATTATAAGATTAAAATATTATTCAAGTAAAAAGGATTGAAATTGGAGTTTAAAATCAAGTCCTGAGATTTTTGAGGTTTTGACCAATTGGTCGAAAAATTACTAAGAAAATGGGTGATTACTTACCTTAAATCCGTAAGAGAATCAAAAAATATATATTAATCTAGCTTCCCAAGCACCCACAAGCTTCACTTTTAAGCTCTCACACTATTTTAGGGTTTAACTCTCAACAGGCAAGATAAAAAATGAGTAAAATAGGCCCAAAAAGCTACTTTAATAGTGCAGATTTTTTTGCACCAGCTATTGAAAAAGTTGTTTTTCTTAAGTCCAATTCGGATTTCGATGGGGTGCCCCGGATTTTTTTGGAGTTCGATATACGCAAACTAACTATGTAACCACACTAAATTTGATGCTCCAAACTCAATGGCGATATCAGATGTTAAAAAAAAATCATTTTCATAAAGTTGACCCTCAAATCCCGAAATCACAATTTTTCAAATTGAGGGTCAAAATGAGATTTAAAAGCCGTAAAATCACACCAAATATATTAAAATCCAAAAATTGAAGTTTCAGATGCATTGATGAAGTCGAATTTCCATTTGAGGTTATTCGATTAAATGTGGGTCTCACAACCATATTTCTAATTATTCAACTTTTCGACCAACAGGTCGAAATGAGCTCAGGTGCGTCAGGACCCGAACCAAAGATCTACCAGACTAAAATTTATATTTCAGAGTTGTTGGTGTATTATTTTCATCCATCTGTCACACGGATCAAAAGATATCCACAGAAGTCCAAAATAAGGCTCTTGAAGTCATCAAAAACCACAATATCGCATGAATGGTACCAAAATGCATTCGAAAATCGTGTAAATCTCCCCATACTCCAAAAATACCATAATGCAACTACAAAAAGAGGTAAAATAGTCAAATTACACAAAAACATATATTTCATCAAATTTTGAGGTCTTTACACAATTGCATTTATTGAACTTCTTTATAAGTGTGAGTATATATCTCTAGATGTCCCTAAATTTAAAAAGAAAAAAAATACTCAAATAGGTGTGAAAATGAGACTTTCTTCTGGAGAGGACACTTGAAATATGAGAATAGGCATATTTTAAAATCTTTGAAGCAAAATGAATAAATCTTTCTGATACTATGGTATGTCTGAGGTAGCACTTGAAACTATAGGAGTTACCTTGAACTCGATCGCAATTGGCTGAAAAGGAGATGGAAATTCTTACACACATTATTAATTGTTGGTACCAACTGCAGTCAAGACACGATTATGCCTTCTCCACCTTTCAGCATTTCTTACAAAGAAAATAAAAAATAATTTTCTTTTTTTTTACGACACTCACCTTCAAATACATGCATTATAATTTTCATTCAAGGCACCCACCTCCAAATATAGGCAATTGACTTTTGTTTTAAAGTTCTTGCCTTCAAACACGAGCATTTTGCTTTTCGGTTAGATGTCCTCTTTCTAATTTAGGTATTTACATTTCCATAGCCCCGTCAGTCGAGAGGATATTACCTTTCAAATAGCTCCATTAGTCGAGAGGTCTTATATTTCCATAGCCTCGCCAGTCAAGAGACTATTACCTTTCAATAGCTCTACCAATCGAGAACTCTTAGATTTCAATGGACCTGCCAGTCAAAAGGCTATTACCTTTCAATAGCTTCGCTAGTCGAGAGCTCATAGACTTCAATAGCCCCGCCAGTCGAGAGGCTATTTCCCTTCCAAATAACTCTGCCAATCAAGATCTCTTTGAGTTCAATAGACCCACCAGTAGAGATGTTGTTTCCTTTCAATAACTCCTCCAGCTGAGAGATCTCAGATTTCAATAGCTCCTCCAGTCAAGAGGTTATTACCTTTTAATTACTCTGCTGGTTAAAAGATCTTAGGTTCCAATATCCCTGTTAGTCGAAAGTCTATTACCTTTCAATTGCTCTGCCAATTAAGAGCTTTTTTATTTTAATAGGACCGCCAGTCGAGAAGGTACTACCTTTCAGTTGTTTCATCAATCGAGAGGCTATTACAAGTGAATCACCTCACTAGTTGAGGAACTTAGTCTTCATAGACAATTGAGGGTGACCATAAACATCAGTCTCCATAGATTTCATGCATCAAGTCTTCGTGGATAATTGAAGACATCACCAACACATAGTCTCTATAGATAATTGGGGCGTCATTTATCATAAACTCTCCATAGAAAATCGAAGATGTCATGCATTAAGCCCCCAAAGACAACCGGAGGACTTTACCACAATCAATATCAATCTCCATAGATAATTGAAAATGTTATGCAAAGTCTCTGTAGATAATCTAAGACATCACTTACCATCAAGTCATTGTAGACAATTAGAGATATCACGTATTAAGTCCCCAAAGACAATTGGGGGATTTTACAACAACCAACACGATCTCTATAGATAATCGGAGAATACAATCAACATTAGTCTCCGTAGACAATCAAAGACAACAATTAACATCAGTCTCTGTAGACAATCGGAGAAAACAATTAATATCAGTCTTTGTAGACAATCGAAGATAATAATCAGCACTAATCCCCATAAATAATTGGAGATGTTATGTATCAAGTCTTCATAGATAATTGAATATATTATTTATTACACGATCTTTGTAGATAATCGAAGGCATTATTTATCTTCAGTCTTTGTAGACAATCAGATATGTCAATCAACATCAGTCTTCATAGACAATCAAAGACCACAATCAACATCAATCTCCATAGAAATTGAAGATGTCATGAATCAAGTCCCCGTAGACAATCAGAGATGTCATTCATCCTCGAGTCCTTGTAAATAATCAAAGACGTCATCCTCAAGTTCCCGTAGATAATTGGAGACATAATTCATCTTTTCAATTGAAAGTAAAATCCACAATAACAAGATATTTTTAAAATTCCTTTCAAAGAGTCCAGGGTTAGCCATTAATCATACATTAGGGAAAATTTTGAGAACTACCTCAAAATTTTCCCTATTTCTCATTTCGAACTACATTGACCTGATTCTCCTGACACTCAAGATATTTAGGAAGCTCTATGCAAAGTTTTGTCACAATTCTATAATTATTTTTTCTCCCGAGCAAGTACACAATCTTGTATTCCCAACATCTCACAGCTCAACACTAGACAATTTCAAAGGAGCATCGGGAATATGTGAAAACTTTTATTCTCAAATAATCCTTCTCTCAATAATCATTTCACACACTTTTAATAATAGGGCAATTGGTAATTTGTCTATTCTTTGAACTACACTCGACCTGATCCTCATACAACTCAAGGTATATAGATAACTCTAAATTAGAATTTGCTTAAATTTTTATCAAAAATAACATTTTGTTTAGAAAAATTAGTTACACATCAATGTTTTCATCTGAAGACTTCTACGTGATCTACAAATAAAAAGGAGCAACTGTTGACGCCCAATATTGACTCTCCATGCTTAAATTAACGCCTTCAAGCTTTCTGATCATTAAAGGGTATAAAATATTATATTCAAACATGTTTTACAATTGTTAATGAATTATTGATAAATATTCTTATTTTAGGATATTATCAATTTATTGTCATATTTTATACTTTTCATAATATTAGATTTTTTTATCAATTTATTATTATTTTCACAATTATCTGCACACGTACACGATACGGTGTTATATTTTTTTATAATTTAAAATGCATCATATTTTAAAATTAATTACATTTTTAATTTTCTTTATATTTTTATGTAATTACATATCGATACTTATGTTTTGTATATTATTTATTACAGTCCGCAAATGATAAGTTGAACTAATTATTTTTATACAGAATAATAGTTAGATCATGTCAATGTCTTGTCACATCCGATAAAACTACATAATGACACTATCTTTTACATAATAACTTTACATGCTGGTTAAAAGGATGAAAAATTCTTTGATTAATAACTAAGGGAAAACATTCTTTTATCCTTTGGTTAATAGGGGGTGCCACTTCCTATTATAAATAAAGGAGGCGGTTAGTTATTTTTGACACAAATAAAATACACAACCAAAAAAATCATATTTCATCTCTTCTCCTCTCCCACACCTCTCTCGCTGCCGCGCACTATTCCATCGATTGTTGGAGCTCCGGCGAACGATCTCCCCACCATAACACCACCACGCCGCCCCTATTTTTCTCTCTTTTTCTCCATCAATAGAGGATAGTGTTACATCAAAAATGGACAGATCTGAGACCGAAGTTTCATGTTTCCAGCTTTGCTCCATTAAGAGTCGTTGAAGCAACGCCACCACTAACTCCCTTTCATTATTATTATTATTATAAACTTGGTCGGAGTTGACAATTCTTTAGCCAAACTCCATGGATGCTGGACTTTCTTAAGATTTCTATGACTTTTCTTTTATCTATTGTTGCTACATTATATCAAAATATTATTTTGTCATCATTGTCTTTACTATTTTTTTGTGTCACTTTAATTTGGGTGAATCTTTGATGTAGTTACTACATCGATATTTTTTAGATTGTTGTTGAGATCTTGCTCTCTGATTTTTCTATTGATTTTGCACTTTTTCGGTGAAATAGCATTGTCCCAACAATATGCTACCTCCATCATTATTGTTGATTATTTTTTGGACTGCTTTTTGGTGATTTTTTTCATTTACTTTACTGTTTTGATACTACACTAACAAGAATAAGACACTACACCATGATCAATGACAATATCTCTTCGTTGAATTTTTAAGGTAGCTCCATAACATAAGACTGATTTTATTTTCTCAAGTTTACTTGTTTTATGTCAAGTATCAATTAATGGACAATGAAAAAACTCCCATCAATTTTTTAGGCCTCCCCAAATAAAAGATGGACATTAAGTATACAAATACGTAAAAAAAAAATCAGGCGATGCTGAAATCGCTATATTATCACAACAATACAAAAGGTTTTATAATTCATATTCCTTGCAAGACGATTTATGATGGTCAATAAATCGAGAAACTACTTAATAACCATGGCACGTCTAAAACTTAATTGGAGCCTATTTTATAATAAAATTTTATTTTTTATATATACATCCACACATACGTATGTTTACACATGTATTTTCATTTATTTTAATGATTATTTATTTATTCTTAATATTTCTATCAAGTGTTTATACATGTTCTCGATAACGCACTCTGAAGTGGTATTTGAAAGGAAGTTCCAGGCTTTATGTTTGTATTTTTATGTTTTATTCAAATAATTGTACATAAAGATGAAAATATAGTGAAAAATTTACTTTTGGGGTGTCGGACGGGAATATTCTTTACTTACATATTCATTAATACACATTTAGGCAAAATTTAGACCGCTAATATTTACATAAAGGAATTAAATTAATTTAGATATTTGATCAATTAATTTACACATTTGCATTATAAATATTGTAGTCTTTTCTTCTCAAATGAGTCTTTATTTTCTACCCGTGATTTTGGTCACGTAAAAAGTATTATTTGAAAACACTTTTCTTTTTATATTACATAAAAAATACTTTTCTTTTCATATGTAACAAAGTACTTTTATTTATCACATGTATTTTGTACCTTTTTTTACATATTTTTATATACATATTTTATAACAAAAGATTTTATTCACATACATGATATACATACACCTTTTACATTATTTATATTTTCAATAAATAATTTTGCCTCCTCCTTCTTTGATAAATTTAGTCTAGCTGGGTATCATATTTTGTGGATCCTGAGGTGCCTAACCCCTTCCCTTTGAGATAATTTGAACTCTTACCTAGAATCTGAATTGATTTTGGCAGAATGAAACACAAGTCACACATGTTAATAATTAAATAGGTTTCTTTATTTTTCTTAAAAATTAGGCGGTGACTTTGTGCGAAATTCAATTGTTTTGGAGTTCATTGGTCGTGTTTTATTTAACCTTGGCAAAAATAGGGCATGACAATTGATTTTCTTCAAAACCTTGACATGTTCTTGATTATTCATTTATGAATTATGCCCTTCAGCATATGTGGAGTTGATTGCTTGTGTCTTTAGTTGGTTTTCCTCCGTTGTGACTATATTCTTCAATAGCATTTCCTACTTGGTTAGGATTTCTTGAGGTGTAGGTTGGCTTTATTATCTTATTACTTTTGAGTTAGTCATATATATATGTGTGTGTGTGTGTGTGTGTGTGTATATATATATATATTCTTGTCTATTCATATTGAATATGTATCATTTGGCCTTGTACTACTACTACATATCCTTCCGTCACTCTTCATTTGTATATTGGCTAGTGATATACGGTATTGCACTTTAGTTCCTGAACACTATTAGAATAGGTCAGTTCTTAGATAGTTGCATGTAATTTATATCCCTGTTTTACCTGTTATTTATACTTGTATTATCTTTGAAGCTCAGTCGGTCGATCCCTACTGAGTATCACATATTTTGTGCTCATACTATACTTCTTCAGCCTGTAGATCATAGTACGATTTCTCGCCGTTGACATGTATATCGTGCAGAGCAATTATGAATTGGAAACTTGGGGTGAGCTCCTGACGTTTGCAATATTTTTGCTTTCCCTTATATTGATTAGACTTATCTCTATTTTGTATACTAGAGATACTTTGTACATGTACATTTGTTCTGTATTTCACATTTGTACCTTTATTGTATTAGAAGTTTTTTCACTAACTTCACCAAGTTTTGGGGATATATTTACTTTTTTTTTGCTTTCTTTCTCCGCGTTATTTTCTTTTACTTTCATCTTTCTTATTAGTCTGCTACTAGATTATTTTAAGCTATGAATTGACTGACCTATTAGTGGATTATGGTAGGTGTTATCATGACCTGAGAAATCGGATCACGACATTTATAGTCTTGAAAATAGTACCAGACCGAGTCTTAATCATCAAAAGAAAGCCTTGAGAGCTATAAGTGGATCCAAATATATCTGCGACAATCATTCATAGTTGTCAAAAAATAGAACTTTTAATCAAAAGTTGAAATTTTAGATGGTTTGCATAAATACATATTTACAATATCAAGGCCCTTAGTTGCTCTAGACCTCTAGTAGAAAAAGTTAGTCTAGTCAATGTAGATAATGGACTGATGCCAATTATTAAAGGATTCAATATTCTTATTGTGTTGTAAAAAGTTTAATGACCTCAAGACTCGAGTAGAGGGATGACGAAGCCTTCTACACCATAAGCTCATATCCTACACAGTTGCTCCTGCCACTAAGTTCTCTTGACCTATATGTGTTTACTTTCTGCTACACTGCAACGCCCCAAAATTTTTCTTAGCTAAATTTTATCCCTAAAATATCAAGCATTAGATTCTAGAATAATTTATACTTATTTCCCTGTGGAATCCCTTAGATTACAACTTTTTATTACGTAGATGACTGAATAAGCTTTCCATCGATGTAACATTCGTCCAAAATGGATACTCAGTGAAGAAGTTATGGCTATTTTATGTGCTAGTCATAAAACATCATCATTCTGGTATTTAGCGCATCACGGAGAGGGTTTAATTAGCAATTGTCAAATTCCAGTGGGACCTCATGATAGTGGCGCATCGCAGACGATCCCAATTTTCCATTCGTCAATTTCCAATGAGCCACCGCGATAGTGGCGCGTCGTGGTGGCCCATAAAATTGGGTTCTCAGTTTAATTTTTCCAGCTTCGTTCAGAAGTTAACAAGGGTAATTTGAAATTTTTTCAAGCCTCTTAAAATGTCCAAACAGTAGATTAAGACCTCTACAAGTAGAATATATGACATTCTCAAGATTTTCCTCAAAACAAAAACTCTAGTTCATATACTTCTCCTCCAAGAAACTCAAGATTCAACTGTGGATTTTCAAAATTTACTGAAGATTTGGAATCCTCAAACCGTAGGCTTAAAGAATCATCCCTTTTTCTTTGTAATTGAGGTACGTGGGGTTTATCCTAAAAACTACATGGGCTTGAAATTGTTAAATCGTGATTTAAAGGTTTTGATGCATGTATTTTATGGGGGTTTTGAAAACTATATTATTGATTATGTATTTCAAAAGTTTCAATGCTACTATTGCTTTGTCCTTGTGGTCTTTTCCCCTAAATTGATTTACATATATATGTATATGTATGAATTTGAGATTTAAGATTGGTGAGAGCATAAATTATGAACTCCCTCTCTTGTATTAAATTAAAGATTATGGTTTTGTGATTTGAAAGATGCTTTTCCAATATCTTGGCATTTGAACATGATTTGAAATTGTTGAGAGGGTGTTTCTTGTTATCAATATGTTCTTGTGTGTATGAGAAAGAATTGCATGGGTTTACATGAGGTTTGAAGAAAAAAAAGATTCATTGAATTGAATTATTAAAATGTTGGTCTCAAAACTTGTGTTTTGAATACAGAGATTTATGATAGACTAATAATGGATCAGATATGTGACTTGCAAGTCAATGGTATAACGATACCTTATGTATTTATGTCATAACAGATTATGTTTTTAGAGCATGTTTTCAGAGTATGTTTTCAGAGACTGTATGTTTGATAGAGTTTTAAAAAGGGGCTTAAAGAAGGTTAGGTGGTTACCCGAAGAAGGCACGAGTTCAAGCAACTCTTAACCTGAAATCGTATTTACCGATACAGGTAGATTATTATTGTATGCTGGCGACGGTCGTGTGGCGTAGTAGATTTAGAGACTCTGACCCTTGCGGCACACTTGGGTTGGGAGCTTCACTGCCGAGTTAATGGCAGTTTCCATATAGCCCATGAAATATTTTAGAGTTGTAGGGTATACCACCTAGCGCAGGAGTAAGACAGATTTCTCAGAGCTGAGATGATTTTTATAGAGTCTTTAAAATGCCTATGTGAATTCTTACTGCATAATATACTTATGAACTGTTTTAAATTGCTCTCATATATATTGATTTATAAATGATTATTTTGGAGATGCTCCGTATACTAGTACATCTGTATTGACCTCCTCTCCCCTACCTCTCAGTTTCTGAGATTCAGTCTAGGTGTCCAGATAAGTAGTAGATAATTCAAAAAGTTGATCAGATTGTGCAGTGGTGAGCCTTCTCTATTCCAGAAGATTTTTCTTCTCAGATTATGTCACTTATTTCAGTTTTGGTCTACTGGGGGCCTTTTCCCAGTTTTAGATAGTTGTCAAATTTCATGTAGTAGAGATTTCGCACATTGAGTCAGATGTTATTTAGATGTAATTGATTTACAGTTTCCATACTTATGTTGAATTCAGAGTTGACCATATTTTCATAGTAGATTATGTTTTCGTATCTTCTTTATTATATGAATGTTGTGCATGATTACCAGATAGAGAAGGGTGTTTTGGGCCTTCATGGTTTGGGGCGTTCGTCATGGCCAGGCCCTAGTTAGGGTCATGACAAACTTGGTATCAGAGCACAGTTCATGGTCCCAGAGTGTCTGCAAAATCATATCGGGTAGAGTCTTGTTAATGGGTGTGTAGCGCACCATACTTATAAGCAGGAGGCTACTAGGTGTTTAAGAATATTGCTACTAGGTGTTTAAGAATATTCCTCTTCTTTGTGATTTAGTTTATGCGTTAGAGTCTAATCTGTCCCCTAATCAATGACCTCTTGCTTTATAGAAAACTAGTGATGCCTCCCCGTCGTACCAACGTTAATGCTCAAGATGATGAAGTCCATCCCATCCATGGCATGCGTACCCATAGTAGAGCTCATACCTCAGAACCTGTTCCTACTCTAGAAGTACCTCCTATATCGACCAGTCCTCCCAGAGCTCCCCGGACGGGGGCCAATCATACTCATCCTCATGAAGGAGAGGTTTCTAATGCTGAATTCAGACAATTTATTCACATGCTTGCATAGCTGGTAGCCGCACAGACTTAGAGGTTGGAGGATACTAGGTCTGCGTTTGTCACTTCTGAAGTTACTAGAGTGGGACAGTTCATAAGAATGAACCTGCCCAAGTTCTCTAGCACTAAGGTAGAAGAGGACCCACAGAGTTCGTAGATAAAGTGGAGAAGATTTTCAAAGTAATGCATGTTGATCAGCTGGAGGGTGTTGATCTAGAATCATACCAGCTAAAGAATGTAGCGAACCAATGGTACAACGAGTGGAAAGATACGAAGGGTGACAGTTCTGAGCCCACAGTTTGGGATGAGTTTATGGAAGCTTTTCTTGACCAATTCTTTTCTTTGGAGTTGAGGGAAGCTAAAGCAAAGGATTATGAACTTTAAGTAAGGTAAGATGAGTGTTCAGGAGTATACTTTAAAGTTTAACCAGTTGGTCCGTTATGCTCCTGAGATGACGAGTAGTTTGAGGGCTCGAATGAGGAAGCTTGCTTACGGCCTTTCATATGATCTGGTGCTTGAGTGTTAGGGAGCTATGCTAAACAAGGATATGGACTTTGATAGACTGTCAGTCCATATACAGCAAGTTGAGAAGAAAAAGAAGAAGATTGCCAAATCTAGGGAAAAGAATAGGCAGGCGAAGAGAGCCAGAGCGACAGACCAGAGTCATAGTTAGCAGTAGAGTGGTAATTGGGGCAGCAAATGGCAAAAGAAAAAGAATTAGGGTAATGCACAGTCGGCAGCTAGTGCTCTAGTATCCAAACCCACAGCTAAGCAGCGCACCTAAAATTTTCAGTCTAGTCAGGGGACGAGGATGTAGGGTACACAGTCGCAGGGAAGTGTAGCCTAGACCTCTCAGTCCTTTCTGCGCTGTGGGAGATGTGGGAGGAATCATCCAGGGAGATGTCAGTTTGGCATTTTGGTGTGTTATTCATGCGGCCAGCCAGGCCATATCCAGAGAGACTGTCCGGCAGCAAAGAGTAATGTTGGAGAAGCTAAGTCGCAGGCGAATTTATCTGCACCACCACCTCAGAAGGGTACCACTTCAGCCGCTGGAAACGTTCAGAACCGGTTGTATGCTTTGACCAACCGCCAGGAGGAAGAGGCCTCACCAGAGTAGTCAGTGGTAAGTTGCAAATCTTTTCTCATGATGTATATGTATTACTTGATCCCAGGTCTACCTTGTCTTATGTGACCCCATACGTGGCTGTTGGTTTTGGGTTTGAGCCTGATATGATTGCTGAACCTTTTTTGGTTTCCACTCTGGGGAAGATTCTGTTGTGGCTAGAAGAGTGTATAAAAATTGTGTTGTGTCTATTTTCAGTCGGGATACTGAGGCAAATCTCATAGAACTTGATATGGTTGATTTTGATGCCATCTTAGGGATGGACTGGCTCCATTCGTGCTATGCCACCTTGAATTATAGGACCCGAAAAGTCACCTTTTCTTTTTTGAATAAGTCGGTGATAGAATAGGAGGGACATTCTTTAGCACCTAGAGGACATTTCATATCTTATCTCAGGGCCCGTAAACTTATTTTAAAAGGTTGCTTATATCATCTTATTCGGGTTAAAGATTTTAGTGCCGAAAGTCTTCCTCTTCAGTCTGTCCCCATAGTGAATAAATTCTTAGAAGTCTTTCCAGATGATCTCTCAGGAATACCACCTGATAGGGAGATAGATTTTGGTAGTGATTTATTCTCAGATACTCATCCTATTTCTATTCCTCTATATGGGATGGCTCCTGCAGAGCTAAAGAGTTAAAAAAACAGCTAGCAGATCTTCTAGATAAAGGTTTTATCTGCCCCAGTGTGTCTCCCTGGGGTGCACATGTACTTTTCATGCGAAATAAAGATGGTTCCCTTCGTATGTGCCTAGATTACCCCAGTAGAATAAGGTCACGATTAAAAATAAATATCCCCTTCCTAGGATTGATGATCTTTTTTATCAACTTCAGGATGCTAAATTTTTTCCAAAGATAGACCTTCATTTGGGATATAACCAGTTGAAAGTTACAGAGTTAGATATTCCCAAAATAGCTTTCCGAACCAGATACGACCATTATGGATTCTTAGTCATGTCCTTCAGGTTGACTAACGCCCCTGTAGCTTTCATAGATCTAATGAATAGGGTTTTCTGTTAATTTTTGGATCTGTTTGTCATTGTATTCATTGATAACATTTTGGTATATTCTAAGAGCGAGGAGGACCATGCCAATCACCTCCAAATCATCCTTTAGACCCTTAAAGATCATAAATTGTATGAAAAATTTTCCAAGTGTGAATTCTGGTTGAATGCGATTGCGTTCTTGGGGCATATTGTGTCTAGTGAGAGGATTAAGGTTGATCTCCAAAAGATTGAAGCAGTGAGAAAATGGCCCAAACCCACGACTCCAACCGACATTCGGAGCTTCTTGGGTTTGGTGGGTTATTACAGAAGATTCGTCGAGAGTTTTTCTTCCATATCTGCACCACTTACTAAGTTGACTCAGAAAAAGGTGGAGTTTTTGTGGTCTGACTCTTGTGAGAATAGCTTTGAGAAGTTGAAAGACGAGTTGACTATTGCTCCTGTTCTGACTCTTCCAAAGGGTACAGAAGGTTTTGTTGTATACAGTGATACATCCCGAGTGGGACTTGGGTGTGTCCTTATGTAGCACGGTAAGGTAGTGGCTTATACATCTAAGCAGTTGAAGGTGCATGAGAGGAACTACCCTACTCATGACTTGGAGTTAGCGGTTGTGGTTTTTACACTTAAGATCTGGCGAAACTATTTGTATGGGGTACACATTGATATATTTACTGACCACAAGAGTTTACAGTATGTTTTCTCGCAGAAAGAATTGAATCTCAAGCAGAGGCGATGATTGGAACTTTTAAAAGACTATGACATGAGCCTGCACTATCACCCGGGCAAGGCGAATGTGGTAGTCGATGCCCTCAGCAGGTTATCTATGGGCAGTCTTTCTCATGTGGGGAAAGAAAAGAGGGAGATGGTGAAGGATATTCACCGACTTGGAAATCTAGGAGTGGGACTTTTGGATTCCGAGGATGGAGGAGTGGTTTTTCATGAGATAGCTAAATCTTCCCTTTGTGCAGAAGTTAAAGAGAAGCAGGTTGAAGATCCCATCTTGATGCAGATCAAGAAAGATGTGGGTCAACAAAAGGTATTGTCTATGGAAATTAGTGTTGATGGTTTTTGGAGATACTAGGGTAGGTTGTGTGTTCCAGATGTAGATGGTCTGAGGAAGAGAATCCCTGACGAAGCTCACACGTCGAGGTATGTTGTTCACCCTGGCTTTACTAAGATGTATCAAGATTAGAAAACCATTTATTGGTGGAATAATATGAAGCATGATGTGGCTAACTATGTTGCCAAGTGTTTGAATTGTCAACAAGTTAAAGTGGAACATTAGAGGCCAGGTAGTTCTTCTTAAGAGATAACTTTGCCTATGTGAAAGTGGGAGATGATTAATATGAACTTCATTACAGGACTTTCGAGGTCCCAAAACCAGTATGATTCTATTTGGGTAATTATAGATAGGTTGACCAAGTCATCTCACTTTCTACCTGTCAGGACAAATTATTCGAGAGAGGATTATGCCAAGTTATTCCTTGCAGAAATAGTTCATTTGTATGGGGCACCTGTGTTCATCATATCTAATAGGGGTATACAGTTTTCTTTATAGTTCTGGAGATCGTTGCAAAAGGGTTTAGGTACCCAAGTGAATTTGAGCATGGCTTTCCACCCTCAGACAGATGGGCAAGTTGAGCACACCATCCAGACCCTTGAGGATATGTTGAGGGCCTGCGTGATTGATTTTAAAGGTAGTTGGGTAGAATACTTTCCATTGATAGAGTTCACATCTAATAATAGTTTCCATTCCAGTATTAAGATGGCACTATTTGAGGCATTGTATAGGAGAAGATGTAGGTCACTAATAGGGTGGTATGAAGTAGGTGAGATGCAGATATTTGGGCCTGATCTTGTTCATCAGGCAATAGAGGATGCAAAAGTCATTGGAGAATGACTTAAGATAGCTCAGAGTCGTCAAAAGTCCTACGCTGATGTTAGGAAAGAAGATCTAGAGTTTGAGGTTGGAGATTGGGTGTTTCTCAAGGTTTCTCCCATGAAGGGAGTCATGCGATTCGAGAAAAAAGGTAAGCTGATTCCTCGCTATATAAGACCATATCGGATTGTGAGAAGGATAGGTGGAGTTGCGTATGAGCTAGAATTGCCAGTTAGTTTGGATTCAGTTCATCCGATATTTCATATATCTATGTTGAAGAAGTGTATTGGAGACCATTCTTTAGTATTGCCTGTCGAAGAGATCCAAGTAACAGACTTCTTATCCTATGAAGAAGAGCCTGTAGAGATTTTGGATTACCAAGTTAGAAGATTGAGGAACAAAGAGATAGCCTCAGTTAAAGTGTTGTGGAGAAACCAGAAAATTGAAGAAGCGACTTGGGAATAAGAAATTGACATGAGAGCTAGATACCCAAACCTTTTTTATCCAATTGATGACGAAATGGAAGGTACAATACTTTCCTTATTCTTTCTATGCCTTAGTATGCTTGACATTATAATTCTTTGTATCCTGCGTCAACATTCGGGGACGAATATTCCCAAGGGGGGATATTGTAACGCCTCAAAGTTTTTCTTAGTTAAATTTTATCCCTAAAATATCAAGCATTGACTTCTAGAATGATTTATACTTATTTAGATGTGGAATCCCTTAGATTTTAAATTTTCATTACGTAGATGACTGAATAAGTTTTCCGTCGATGTAAGATTATCCAAAACGGACACTCGGTGAAGAAGTTATGGCTATTTTATGTGCTAATCATAAAACATCATCATTCTAGTGTTTAGCACATCGCGGAGAGGGTTTAATTAGCAATTGTCAAATGCCAGTGAGTCACCGCGATAGTGATGTGTCGTGGAGGATCCCAATTTTCCATTCGTCAATTTCCAGTGAGCCACCGCGATAGTGGCGCGTCGCGGTGGCCCATAAAGTTGGGTTCCAGTTTAATTTTTCCATCTTCATTCAGAAGTTAACAAGGGTAATTTGGACTTTTTTCATGCCTCTTAAAATATCCAAACAGTAGATTAAGACCTCTACAAGAAGAATATATGACATTCTCAAGATTTTCCTCAAAACAAAAATCCTAGTTCATATACTTCTCCTCCAAGAAACTCAAGATTCAACCGTGGGTTTTCAAAATTTATTGAAGATTTGGAATCCTCAAATCGTAGGCTTAAAGGATCATCCCTTATTCTTTGTAGTCGAGGTATGGTTTATCCTAAAAACTAACTGGGCTTGAAATTGTTAAAGCATGATTTAAAGGTTTTGACGCATCTATTTTATAGGGGTTTTGAAAACTATATTATTGATTATGCATTTTGAAAGTTTCAATGGTACTATTGCTTTGGCCTTGTGGTCTTTTCCCCTAAATTGATTTACACACACACACACACACACATATATATGTATGAATTTGAGATCTAAGATTGTTGAGAGCATAAATTATGAACTCCCCCTCTTATATTAAATTAAAGATTATGGTTTTGTGATTTGAAAGATGTTTTTTCAATATCCTGGCATTTGAACATAATTTGGAATTGTTGAGAGGGTGTTTCTTGATATCAATATATTCTTGTGTGTATGAGAAAGAATTGCATGGGTTAACATGAGGTTTGAAAAAAAGAAAGATTCATCGAATTGAATTATTGAAATGCTGGTCTCAAAACTTGTGTTTTGAATACAGAGACTTTTGATAGATTAATAATGGCTCAGAGATGTGACTTGTAAGTCAATGGTATGACGATACCATATATATTTATGTCATAACAGATTATGTTTTCAGAGCATGTTTTGAGAGTATGTTTTCAGAGACTGTATGTTTTGATAGAGTTTTAAAAAATGACTTAAATAGGGTTAGGTGGTTACCCAAAGAAGGCACGAGTTCAAGCAACTCTTAGCCTGAAACCGTATTTGCCGATACGGGTAGATTATTATTGTACGCTGGCGACGACCGTGTGGCGTAGTAGATTCAGAGACTCCAACCCTTGCGGCACACTTGGGTTGGGGGCTTCGCTGCCGAGTTAATGGCAGTTTCCATATAGCCCATGAAATTTTTCAGAGTTGTAGGGTATGGTGCAAAAGTAACACAGATTTCTCAGAGCTGAGATGATTTTTACAGAGTCTTTAAAATACCCATGTGAATTTTTACTACATGATATATTTATGAACTATTTTAAATTGCTCTCATATATGTTGATTTATAAATGATTATTTTGGATATGCTCTGCGTACCAGTACATCTGTCTTGACCCCCTCTCCCTACCTCTCAAGTTTTGAGACTCAGTTTTAGGGTCTAGATAAGCAGTAGATAATTCAGACAGCTGATCAGATTGTCCAGTGGTGAGCCTTCTCTATTCCAGAAGGCCTGTCTTCTCAGATTATGCTACTTATTTTAGTTTTGGTTTACTTGGTGCCTTGTCCCAGTTTCAGACAGTTGTTAGATTTCATGTAGTAGAGATTTCGCAGACTGAGTCAGATGTTATTTAGATATAGTTGATTTACAGTTTCCATACTTATGTTGAATTCAGAGTTGACCATGTTTCTATAGAAGATTATGTTTCCGTATCTTCTTTATTATATGAATATTGTGCATGATTACCAGATAGAGAAGGACGTTTCGGTCCTTCGTGGTTCGGGGTGTCCGTCATGGCCAGGCCCTAGTTTGTTTCGGTCCTTCGTGGTTCGGGGTGTCCGTCATGGCCAGGCCCTAGTTTGGCTCGTGACATACACTCCCTTTTGAAGATATATAATAGTTCTCTTTCTTCACCAATCTCCTCATCCTACCATGGAAATTTTGGTGGCTTTGCAGCCATTTTATTAATAATCAATAAAACAAAAAAAGTTTATGGCCCAATGCCAAAAAGAAAACAAATCCTGAAAATTATTGCAGGTCAAGCCCAATTTCCTATTTGACCTAGCTATAAAAATGTAAGAAATTCCTATTATTTCCATTTCCATCTTTGGTCGCCTCTCCACCTTCAACGTGCTTCTAAGATGTTGCCGCCTTAATTCCAAACTGATTCTACTTCTTCTGTGGGTGATAAATATTGTTCCATCCTTGTGTTGTGTGTCTTTTTTACAAAAAAGGTTGTCAAAAAACAAAGGTAACATTTGTAGAGATTTGTCTTTACACCTATCCACTTTACAAACTCTACCAAGTTTCAGGTGGTGGGGTTGTTTCTGGAGTGAAAGAGAAAGGGGAAACGTCCAAGGTTTGCAGTTCATCCATAAGTAACCTTTCTGCTCTTCATTATCACTTTGAATCTAAGATAAAAATCTTCTCTTCCTTTTTCTATTAGATATGCATTGAAGATGATGGATCCATTGCTAATATAGGCTTATGACAGACCTCCTAGGCCAATGGACATATATGACGCATTTCTCCTTTGTTTTTGGTGATAGTTTTTGTGAGCTAACATAGATTTGGCTATCGTATTTAGCAGCAGTGTTGGTCCTTGTATAAGGATTTAGTTCACTGTAAATGCCTTTGCTGCTCAGAATCTTCATTTTGCATGTGTTGCATAGGCCGAACATTTTTTAATATAGATTTATCATCTTAGTTAATTCTCAAATTAGGAATTTGCATCTTATCCATATTAAAAATCTTCCTTTCTACTGGTGGTAATTGCTAAAATTTGTTGAATGTTTTTGTATGTTCTGATTGAGTAGCTAGATTAGCTAGATAATCTACAAATGTATTCTCCTCCCTGTAAATGTATGTGATTGTAGCATTTATATTAGACATCAGGTTTCTTATTTCTTCTATTGCTTCAATCATTTCCCATGGGATCTGTCACACATTTCTTACAATATTAACCAAAGCCAAAGAATCTGATTCTATTTCCATGTCCCTAAAATTCCTCAATGCGCAAAATCTTACTGCCTTCAAAATTGTTGTCATCTCTACTATCATAGTAGTAGTAATGCCCAGCCCACCTTCTTGAGCATATATTAAGTTTCTATCATCTCTCCTCACAATAAATCCATATGCTCCTTGTCCTAGATTTCTCTTAGAGGCACCATCTGTATTGTACTTTAACCTCTCCTATGTGGATAGTGTCCATTTCACTGCATAGCAATACAACCTTGGTTTATATCTCTTGAACTAGGTCACCAAATCTGCCCAATTGTTCCCTGTATCCTTTATCAATGGGAATTTTAACTTTATCACTTATTTGAGCAATGTCATCACTTGATTGTTCATGCTTTCAAGACTTTGACTCTCTCTATGCTTCAGTTTGTTTCTCCTTTTCCCACAAAACCCATATAATAATTGCTGGTAACTCCCTGTAGATTTGCTGTAATTTTGTGGGTGCTTCTTTAAACCACCACATTCTGATCACAAGTGGTAATTATGCTCTTTCAATTTTAATAACTAGAAAATTAGCAAACTGCTTCCATAACTTAGTAGTTATGGGAGTTTTTAGAAATAAGTGTTCCATAGTTTTCTGTTTGGGTTTCTCACAGCACTAACACCTTGATACTATATGAATCCTTAGTTTAGCAAGATTGTCATCTGTAGGTATCCTTCCCTTCAAAGCTCTCCATGAAAAGAAACGTAACTTTGTAGGCAAAGTTTTGTTCTAGATCAATTTGCACTCCTCATTGGTCCTTCTTTTCTTCCTTAATACCTCATGTGTATCTTTGATACTGAATTTACTATCTGAAGTAGGCCTCCACCAAGCTTTGTCCCTGTCTATCTCATTTTTATATGATTTGATGGTATCCTTTATGTGTTGTATTCTCTCTTCTGAAATATACTCTTTCAGCTTTTCCACATTTCAGGAACCATCTTCTATTATAAATTATGTGACTTCTATCTCCTTCTCAATATTATTTTCTTCATCAGTGAAATATAGAGTGTCTAACTGAGTCTAGTTGTCAAACCAAAAGCTGACAACTCCATTATTAAACTGCCAAAAGATATAGTGTTCTATTTTTTCCTAACCTGTATTGTTTTTCTCCAAACTTGTGAAATTTCAAAACCTTGTGGAAATACAGGATGTTTTTTCTTGCAATACTTGTTCCACATAAAGTGGCTCCACATAAAGTCTATAGATGTTTTGAAATTCCACTGCCAACAAAGCATCAGAAACTGTATGCAAAGATCGAAAGCCAATTTCCTCTTCTGTCTTTGGATAGCACAAATCATCCTATGTGGCCCATTGCTTCTCTTTTGAACCTCCTATTTTACCCCAAAAAAACCTAGCTATCAGCCTATGTATTTCATCTATAACACCTTTCGGAGGGTTCATTACAAATATCAGATATATGGTCATTGATTACAGGACATTACATAATAATACGTACCTTCCCCTATAAGTTAACATCCTGTAATGCCTTATGATCTCCTCAAAATATATCTTCTTCTGCCTTCTATAGAAAATTGGGCATCCTAGGTATGTGAATAGGAGATGTCCTACATCAATGCCTGTTAATCTTCTCAGTTTGTGCTTATCTGTTATAGAAACTTTGTTATGTATATATGTAGCTCTTAGAAAGGATGATTAACTGGCCAGATACTTTCTCATAATCATGTAGTACCCTCATGATTTTTTTCACTGAACCTTTATGACCTGAGCAAAAAAAGATTGTGTCATCTACATAGACAAATTATTGAAAATTAGCATATATCGATTGAAAATTGTCCAGCTGTGACTTTCTCTCTAATAGGATTTATTCCCTTATTTCTAGAATAATGTATAGGGACAGATTAGACATTGTACTAGTATAAATAGATAGGAAAAAGGACATGGTATAACTATTTAAAAAAAAAAATGGCCCCCATCTGAAAAGGTGGACATGGGTTGTCCAGTCGGCTAAACTAATCCTTTTTTCAGCCATTTGGCCTAATTTGGTACATGCAGTCTCTATAATCAATTGATATACTTTTATACCAAATTGATACACTTTTATATTATATTGATACACTTTTTAAAAAAGAGAAAGGAAATTCTATGCAAGCACATTCAGTCCCTATTCCTAATTGGTACTCTTTTATACCAAGCACATTCAGTCCCTATTCCTAATTGGTACTCTTTTATACCATATTAATACACTTTTATACAACATTGATATACTTTTATACTACATTGATACACTTTGATACCGCATTAATACACTTTTATACCACGTTGATACAGTATATATATCATATAAATACACCTTTTACATATAAAATTTGTGCAAGCATAGACCTCCATTGAAAGTTTTGATCAATTTATGTCCTACACCAATAACTTTGTCGACTTCAAATTAAGCATGCAAATCCACAACGCTACCATTAAAACACAGTGAAGCTTAAAGATAGAAACAGAGAAAACTCATTGAATCATGTGTCAAGTATCTCAATAATCATAGTAGTAGCAGAAATATCACGTAAATGATTAACGACAGAAACGAAATCACAAAAACGAGCATAAACCCAAAAGAATATTTCACTGAAAAAAATATTGTACTTACCGAGGCATTTGGTTGACAAAGGTAACTAAAGAAGTTACTTTGCCAGTGCAATAGTCGAATTTTGTGTACAAGTTTTTCGCCGACGTACTGTTACCGATATGAATGTTGATTAATCGGACGAAAACAAAATCACAAAAACGAGCATAAACCCAAAAGAATAGTTCGCTGAAAAAAATATTGTCCTTACCAAGGTATTTGGTTGACAAAGGTAATTGAAGAAGTTACTTTGCCAGTGCAATAGTCGAATTTTGTGTACAAGTTTTTCGTCGAAGTATTGTTACCGATATGAATTCGGATTAATCGGACAGAAACAAAATTGGAATTCGGAATCCTTGAGTGAAATTCAGTAGGAAAGGGAAGCTAGTCCTTGAAAGACTACTATTGGATTGAAGCCCCTAGAAGGTTCAATTTTGGTGTCTGAGATTAGGAATTGGGGTGAAATTGATTGAATTTTGGTGGGTTGAATTTTATTTTTTTCTAATTTCTATGTGAAATTCATATTATATGGTAGGAATGGAGAAAAGTTGAGAGAAGAAGATATAATACACATATGCGAGTGACGAGGCTATTTATCGGGTGTAAAACCCAATTCGCGAGTGGCTATTTATGGGTATTAAAAATTTGGGTGCTAATTTTGTAGAATTAGTTTATTTTAGATGTTATTTTTGTCTTTTTCCCATAATTTTTTAATTTCTTTTTATTATTAAGTTTGGTACATAGGGTAGATTTTTATCCATGTCTGTTACATAGGATAAATTTCTTGCGAAGTAATGCTTTGTATATATATCGGATCACGATTTACAGAATATACACAAGAAATAAATACAAATCCTGTTATTCTTCTTCTTTTTCATGGTATCGGAGCAGGTGCTATAAGAATCTTCTCTTCATTTTTTTTCACTTCAATGTTTTCTCAAATGACTATATCTGATGACCCAAAATCTTTTGAAACTAAAGGAACTCCTATGAATTCAGCATCCTTGATTCTAATTAAATCCACTCACCCCTACTTTCTTTCTTCCTCCTATAATCCTAGCATGACACTAATTAATATAACTTTTGATGAAACTTCTTATAACAACTGAAAAAGAGGAGTGTTGATTTCTCTTTTAACCAAGAATACACTTGGTTTTATTAATAGATTTTCTTTATCCCCAAATTCAGACTCACCCTTGTTTTTACAATGGCAGTGATATAACGACAGGCTGATATCTTGGCTACTGAATACTCTCAGTAGAGATATTGCTGAGAGTGTGATCTAATCTTCAACTGCCAGAGAATGGTGGAGTAAACTAGAACAAAGCTATGGACATGCTAATGGTACAAAGCTCTTCCAACTGCAAAGGGAATTTAACAATATTAATCAAGCCAATATTACTATAGCAGGTTACTTCACTAAGCTAACGAGGATCTGAGCTCAACTGAAACTACTCAATACTTTTTTGATATACAGTTGTGAATGTAAATGCGATGCCAAAACTCACAATATTAGGATAAAACTCACTGTCACTCATTTTATTAACATATTCCCTTCTTCAGTGTTAAAACAGAAATCACCCTATCAAGTTTTTTTTGTCAAAATTTCTGATTATGTATATTTAAAACCTTTTGGTTGCTTATGTATTATCTCCACCCTTTCCAAAAACACGGACAAACTTGCACCAAGAGCCCTTCCTAATATTTTTGTAGGTTATCCCTTTGGAAAGAAGGGTTATAAACTTTTAAATCTCACAAACAACTAGTTTTTTTGTTTCGAGGGATGTTAGATTTATTGAGTATATATTTCCTATCTCTTTTTCTACTACCAAGACAAAGTTGTTTATGTTTTCTACCTTAATATCACAAGATCTTTCTCCTACTCCCTCTCCATTATCTGTAAATATTTTTTCTCCTTAAATGCCTAATATTGCTTCTGATCAGTCTCATTCTTCTTCACCAACAGTCGATCCACAGGAACAACCTCAGTTTAACTCTAATGATATGTTACCAACGACACCAGAGGCCCAGCCCAAAGGTCTCAATGGACTCATATTCCTCCTATGTCTTTTTGATTTTGTTTGTGAGCATGTTTCTTCTGTTATTTCTCCTAATCCTCATATTCATCCCTTTTACGTTGCATCTTTTTCTGTTTTGTCATCACAATATAAGCATATCATCAATTTAATTAGTTAAATTTATGAGCCACATTCTTACCGTCAAGCATTATTGCATCCTAGATGAAAGATGCAATGGACAAGGAATTTAAAGCTTTGGTCTCTAACCACACCTAAGACAGTTGATTTGCCATAGGGTAAGAAAGCATTGCCCTGTACATAGGTATATAAGGTAAGACTAAGATCAAATGGGGCACTTGACCCATTAAAGGCTCGTCTAGTAGTATGAGGTGATATTCAAAGAGAAGGAGTCGACTATACTAAGACTTTTTCACCTGTCGTTAAGATGACCACTATACGTTGTTTACTCTCAATTGTTGTGAAGAAAAACTGGAATTATTTTAGCTTGATATTAATAACACATTCCTACATGGTGATTTAGATGAAGAGGTTTATATGCATTTTTCACTGGGATTTTCTGCCCCTTTTCCTTCATAGGTTTGCCAGCAACGCAAGTCCCTTTATGGCTTTAAATGGGCTTCGAGGCAATGATATTCGTGTCTTTCCTCTACCCTCAAGACAAGAGGTTTTACTCTTTTCTAAATATCCCGGAATCTCATCACCATCTTAATAGTGTATGTTGATGACATTATTCTCACTGGAAACAATTCCCATGAAATCAATGAGATCAAACTTTTTTTTGAATCTGAGTTTCGAATCAAAGACTTGGGACTTGCACATTAGTTTCTTGGCATCGAACTTATTCGTAAGAATGATGGTCTGGTCATGACTCAGAGGACATTTTCTTTATAATTGCTCTCTGAATTCGAGTGTTTGGACTCAAAATATGTTTCTACTCCTTTAAATCCGTCAATCAAACTCACAGCCAAATTCAGTACTCCTCTTGTTGATTCAACTATCAAATGTTGATTATTAGGGAAATTAAATTTTCTAACAAACACCAGTTTAGACCCTACATTCATTGTTTAAACACTTAGCAAGTGTATGTAAGATCTCTATTCAGGGCATTATCAAGTGGTTATCTACATGCTATGATATTGTAAGACCCCGCAAAATTCTAAGCTCAACTCAGTCTTTTAGGCTTGCTAAGGGGTCCCAGACTTAGAAAATTCTAGCTAAGTATTCAAACTTAGTATTATTTTGGCCTTCGTAAGTTGGCAACTTTATTTCACGACTCCTATGACCTTAAAGTATTGATCTTTAGATTGATTCATGATCAGGAATGTCAGTAAGTGTTCCCGAACAAGTTTTGGATTTTTCGAACCTCGTTTAGACCACGTTTAGGTGACTAAAACAGCGAGTCGACGCGATCTCGATGCGTCGCGTTGACAGGTAATTTTTTCCTCCACTCAGTGCAAATTTCAGTGAACCGACACGAACTCGACGCGGCACGTTGGTCATCGCGTCGATGCCAATAATACGGCGCGCCGGTCTGCGCGTCGACAATTCGGTTTTTCAGTCATTAAAAGCTTTGTCCTTAAGGGTATTTGGGTCTTTTTCCCATGTCCTTCAGCCCCCAAAAATACGAAATTTAGCCTTCTATGTGCAACATACACTCAGTATTTCACAAATTGTTCAAGAACATAAACCCTAGGTGATTGAATTTCAAACTCAAGGCTCAAGATTCCACCATTAATCTTCAGGAATTTAGCAATCAAGGTATGTCAAGTGTTCATCCAAGGGTCCCTTCCACCCTTAGAGTCCAAGAAACTCTTTTAAACTTCAAGTAGCTTGATTTCATGCTTCCCATGATTTGAATTTAAGTGTATTCATGATTATAATGTTGATTAGATTTCTATTCCATGATTAAGTGAAAGACTTATGTAAAAACAACTATTATGTATGTAGTATCATGTGAATTCATGTTAAAGCCTTGAAATTGTGATGCTCATGTGTTGATTAGTACTATGTGCATATAACATGCCTTCCAAGTGTTTGATGAGTTGTTCATGAGAATTAAATAATGGAATTATATCATGTTAGCATGTATTCAAGTTTATGTCATGCAAGTGTTTGCTAGAATGTCCCAATGAATGAATGATGATCAAGTAGATTATTTATCATGTTTCAAGATTGAACCCTGTCTTACAATTTATGCTATCGAGTCCTAGGGGTATTTAATACCCGACAATTTAGCTGATTACCTAGATCCATGGTCAGTCTCAGGATAGTATCAATCATGTCATGATCAGTAGTACTCTCAGTCAGTTGCAGAACTCAGGAAAAACTCAGTAGACTCATTATCAGTTTAGTTCAGTATTCAGTTCAGACCTCAGTAAACTTAGTCAGCTAACAGAATTCAGCAGTATTTCATCAGTCAACGAAACTCAGTAAACTCAGTAACAGTTCAGTCAAGCCTATTATGAACTAGGAAAATTAGTTTAGTGTTTATTCAGATGGGAGTAGGATTCAACACCGAGTCAACCCAGGGATGAGGGCATTCCTGCCAACAGAGGGCTTGACCCTTAGTAGCAATCCCTACATTACAGAACTATGTAGCCAACGTAGGTTGAGATATCTTCCTACCAGATATTATGAGGGTTGATACATCTCATTCAAGGTTTTTCTGCCAGCGAGGGTTGACGAAAGAGCTTCCTGTCAGACCGGGTTAACTCATAGCTTATGTTTATCTGTGGCACGGTATTGACACTCTTCCAACTAGGGTTACAGGTTGGACCCCAATCTATTTAGAAATGGGCATGTCGGTTAGATGATTATCTCCCACAGTCTCATTTTCAATTCAAGTCTCAAAATAGAACTTAGTTCAGTTCTACAGGTTAGGATTGTCAAGCACAGTCACTCAGCTCAGTACGAAACTCAGTATAGTTCCACAAAATCAAGACTATCAGATACAGGCATTTAGTTATTAGTAATTCAGTATCAGTATACTCAGATATCAATCAATCAGTATTTAGACTCAGTATTTAGTGTTGTCACGATCTCAGTTATAGTTTACGTATTCATGCATGTACTCTCATTTAGCTATATTCATGTCATTTAGTCAGTATTGTTCATGCATATGAACCCATGCATTTTAGCCTACCTCATTTAGCATATCAGTACATTCAAAGTACCAACGCATACTTTTCTCTTGCGCTATGATGTTTTATATCATAGGTTTAGACGCACGGGCTCCGATCATCCCTAGCAGTTACAGATTTTCAGCCGTCAGAGTTAGTGGCGAGTCCTCATAGTTCGAGGACATAATTATTATTTCAACATCTCATTTTATTTCAGTAGCCGGAGTTAGTTGGGGATTTGTCCCATCAACTCCCTATTTCAGACAATTTAGAGGCTTTCCAAACTAGAGTATTTTCAGACAAATGTTTCAGTTTTGGTATTGTTATATCGCATTCAGTTTTATTTCAGTATTGAACCTTATGGAAAGTTTCTACATAATTTCTGCATATTATAGTGTTATTATTTAGTTATTGCAGCAGGTACCAGTCATGGGTTAGCTTGCGGTCCTTTGGGACAATAAGCACCGTGTAACATTCGGGGTATAGACTCGGGGCATTATAAACTTGGTATCAGAGCCTAAGGTTCAACAGAGTCCTAGGAATCCTGAAAGTCGCATCTAGTAGAGTCTTGTGCATAGGTGTGTAGCGCGCCACACTTATGGACAAGAGGCTGTAAGGTGTTTTAGGAAAAGTTTCCCTTCTTTCGGTACTCATATCGTGCGAGTGAGAATGAGCTCTAGTTAAACTCCCTGTCTAATCCAAATTTCTCTTTCGTTTGCAGAATATGCCTCCAAAGAGGACTAAGGGAAGAGAAATGGGAGACCAGTTAGAACCCCAGCCTGTCCATCCAGATCCTCTGGACGAACACGTATCCCATGCTGAATTCAGAGCAACTTTCACCACCCTAACTCATTCTGTGGTAGTCCAGAATAAATGTTCAACTATTGTTCCGAACAACCCAGTGGCCAATACTGCTGCAGCCAGGATTCGGGATTTCACCCGAATGAACCCTCCATCTTTTACTGGGTCTAAATTAGATAAGGACCATCAGGAGTTTCTTGATCAGGTGCAAAACATTACAGATATTATGGGAGTGGCTGTTGTTGAGAGAACTGAGTTGGCCGCATATCAGTTGTAGGATGTGGAACACTCATGGTTTAAACAGTGGAAAGCAAAAAGAACCGCAGATGCAGGGCCCATAGAATAGGAGGATTTTGCTGTTGCTTTTCTGAATAGGTTTTTCCCGTTGGAGTTGAGGGAAGTGAAGATTTTGGAGTTTATAAATGTAAATCAGGGAAACATGATGGTACAAGAGTATTCTCTTAAGTTTACTAAATTAGCCAGATATGCCCCTCATGTGGTAGCAGATAGTAGATCTAAGATGAGTAAGTTTGTGTCCAGCATGTCTAATAGTGTGGTCAAAAAGTGGAGGACCGCAATGTTAATTAAGGTAGTGGACATATCCAGGATCATGGTCCATGCTCATCAGATAGAGGAGGCTAAGAATAAAGAGAAGGAGAGAGAGAATAAGAGAGTGAGAACAGTTAGTTTCAACTTCACTCAGCCTGAGTCAGAGGGTGGGAATTATTCTCAGTTCTGCTCAAAATCCTCAGTTCCAGCTCTGTCCTCAGCCAGTGCTCCTGTGCCGAAATTCAGAGATAGAAATAGAGATAGGGCATCAGTCCCTAAACCCCAGGGTAGTATTAGCAGTGCTCGAACTAATCCCCTTTATCAAAAGTATGGTAGAAACCATTAAGGTATCTGCAGAGCTGGAAATGATGTGTGTTTCAGATGTGGCAATCCAGTCCACAGGGTCAGACAGTATCCTTAAGTGGGTTCTCAGAGTTAGTAAAATTGTCCCCCAGCTCAGTCTGGTCACCCAAATTAGCAGGGTGCCACATCCAGTGCCACCAGTGGGCAGCACCCAAACAGACTCTACGCACTTCAGTTCCGATAGGATCAGGAGAGTTCTCCTGATGTGGTCACTGGTACGTTACAAGTTTTATCATTTATATGTCTATGTTTTGCTAAATCCAGGAGTTTGTTTGTTCTTTGTTACTCCTTATATAGATGTTAACTTCGAATTCAGTCTCGAAATCCTAGTAGGAACTGCGGGTATATAGGAACTGTCCGGTTATGGTATCTCAGAAAGTCACTTCAGCAGACTTAGTCAAATTAGAGATAACTGATTTTGATGTCATTCTTGGTATGAATTGGCTTCATTCCTCTTATGCCTTGGGCGATTGCAGAAACAAAATCGTCCAGTTCTAGTTTCTGAATGAACTCGTCCTTGAGTGGAGGGGAGTACTTCATCACTTAGGGGTCAGCTTATTTCTTACCTTCGGGCAAGAAAAATGACATCTAAGGATGCGTCTATCATCTCATTTGAATCCAGGACTCTAGTTCATAAATCCCTACTATTGAATTAGTGTCTGTAGCATGTGAATTCCCATATGTTTTTCCCGAAGATCTCCTCGGAGTTCCTCCTAAAAGGGAAATCGACTTCGGAATAGACCTTCTTCCAAATACTAAAACCCATATCTCTTCCGCCATACAGAAGGGCACCTGCAGAACTCAGAGAATTAAAAAAATAGTTAAAGAATCTCCTAGATAAGGGGTTTATCAGACCCAGTGTGTCCTCATGGGGAGCCCCAGTTTTATTCGTGCGTAAGAAAGACGGTTCTCTCAGAATGTGTATTGTTTACCCTCAGCTAAATAAAGTCACGGTCAAGAACAAGTATCCACTTCCCAGAATCAATGACTTGTTTGACTTGGGGAGTTTCTTCTAACCGACATAAACTATGTGAGTTGACATGGAGTCCAACGTCTTACCCATGTTGGGGAGAGCTATACCCTTACCATCGGAATAGAACCTTAACTTAAGTGATCACTATCTTAACCCACTATGGGAAAATCAGAAACCTACGGTGGTACATAGTTCTGGGGCATAAGACCTTGGAATCATACCCAACTCGGTGCTAAATACTACTCTCATACTTATTGCCCAAAACTTTTAGGAAATCCACCTTAAAACAGCACAAGGGTTTTATATAGAAAGACAATTATACTTCTCTTTGCTTTAAATCATAAACTGTATGAATAATGTGGATTCCTATCTTTGCTTGGATCAATAGATCAACTTTATTTATCAAAATCTGAAAATAGCTAATCATGGGATACTTAAAACATAGTCATTCTGGAAATGTCAACATACAAACTATGGCATAATGACCCATGCTTCAATTTCATGTCAAACACCATAAGGTTCATGCTTGATAATACAAATATTCATAATTCAGCTTAAAATCTGGAAAATATGATCATACGCATTAATTTTCAAAGGTAGACATGTAATTCAATATCCAAATTACTTAAAATCTTAAAGTCATGCAATTAGCAATGTTGGGTATAAACCCTAATTTAAATTTCATGAGAAATCATACAAAACTCAGCAATTTGTAATTTAAGGTAAGATTTTGGGCACAAGGATTAAAGATTTATCCTTGTTCAAAACACCACATACCTTGGATGATGAACTAGATGAACAAGCTTGCTTTTGATATCCTATTTGTGCTCTTGAATTATGATTCTTGGAATTCTTGAGTAGGGTATCTTGAATTAATTTGAAAAAAGGATGGTGAAATCTTGGGATTCTTGAGGTTGAATGATGAAGCTTAGGGTTTTGGTTGAGAGAGATTTTGAGAAATATATCATAAGATGCTTTTAATAACCTTTAATCTCATGTTTGGACGGAATTGGGGGCTGGGAAAAAGTCCAAAATACCCCTTTTAACTTCTAAACAAAACTGAAAAAAATGAACTATGGCCCCGATTTTATGGGCCACTGCGATGCGTCACTATCGCGGTGGATCACTGGAAACTGACGAATGGGAACTGGACTTTCTCCGCGATGCTCCACCATCGTGATGCCCTAAAGTTTTGTCATTTTGGACATTGCCACAACGTGCCAGAATCGCGAAGTCGCACTGGAATGGGACAATTGGGAAAATGGACCACTTCCCAATGCGCCAATATCGCGAAGGTCCACTGGAATTGACGATTTCCATTTTGCTTAGCTCCACGACACGCTTAGAGTCCAGGTGACAAACCGTCAACTTAGAAATGTCATAATCCTTCACTGAGTGTCGGATTTAGGTAAATTTGGTATCGATGGAAAGCTTATTTAATTTTTTAAATAATAAAAAGTTGAAATCTTGAAAATACCTCACGAAATAAATGGTATTCATCTTTAAAGAAAATTCTTGACATTCTAGGGATGAATTTAATCTAGAAAAAATATGGGGTATTACAATATCTCCCGCTTGGGAATATTCATCCTCGAATATGGCTAATTAGGCTGAAATTACTAAGGAATCTGAGGCTATAAGATATCATGCTCAACTTAAATAAATTGTATGAATGAATCCCAGCGTAGTGGGCTACTGAACTGACCTGTGAGTGCATGAACTTTCATAAGAATAGTCATATGGCTGAGATAGAAACAAGAGCGTCAACTTATAACTAACCATTACCTTAGGCTAGATCTGATTTCATGAGAAAAGAATGAGAGATTTATGATATGAAAACTTTATGAAAACTTGGGGCATTACAATATCTCCCATTTGGGATCGTTCGTCTCCAAATGATAAGGATTTGGTTGAAATGCTAGGAGAAGACAGAGATGATACGCAGGATACTTATGAACTGAATTGTGGCTTTGGCTTAATAACTGAATCAAAAACGGATGCCTGATGCATATACTAAGATGGATCTACAATTTACATAGATAAGAACAAATTACCACTTGAAATGTCCATACTCACGAAATTTCAGGTAGTGAGACTGAACTAAATTGAAAGATGGAAAAACTATAGAGATTCGTCTGTCTGACTATTAGACTGGATTTCTTGCTACACTGACTAAATCATACTGAATGCTCATACTCGGATGGAGTATTTCTTCAGCACTCTTCTATAAAGTTCTAACGATATTAGGGAGTAAAGGACTCCGGGCATGATCTGAACAAAACCTCTAAATAAGAGATTACAACAGTGCTACCATTCTATAGCATGGAACATAGACCCATAAACCATACACTGGGATAGAATTGATTTGCTAGGCCTTAAGCAATGCGACTTCGTATTTTCAAGCTTAGCAACACTTGTGAAACACTCCCTCAACTATACTATTCCCTTAAATATTATAATCACTTGATGCAACTTATAATCCTCACATGGCATTGATAACTCCATAATACTAGTCTGAACCATGGATTAAATACCCCAAGCATTGTTGTAACTACTCATCTCTAAGATAATTCTTCTTATCACTTCTATAACAAATTCAACCTCTTACTAGGAAATTCATTAATACACTACTCGCCTATCCTCTTATACACCAACATAAAATTCAAGCCTATTTTCATATCCACAGATGCACTTCTAAACAAATACCCATAAGAGTATCTCTCTCATATTCTCTAATACCTCTATCAATAACAACCTTTATGCACCATTCAATTGTTAGAATGATACACATGAAATATTCTCAACTAACCGAGTCATACACATGAAAATGAACTTCACCTTAAAAATTCATTCTAACTTATAGACTTACATAAAACCAGCTTACAAAAATCTTTCCAGACATAACACATATAATTTCATCTAACCATGACATGTATCAAAGACTTGGCTTCAATCTTACTTCACATTAACTATCTTAGCTAGGATAAGCATACAACCACCTTTTATCAACAAGAAACATTTACTCATCACTACTATCCTTACATAAGGAGGAGTCACTAAAAGGCTGGAACATGAGACCTGAAATGTAAAGGGATACTATGTATAACTTGACACCTTATTGAGGCCTGAGAAATAGAGTATTCACGACATGGGTTCATTAAAGAGATCAAATCTGAGGACGTATATGATATAAATCTGAATTTCACTGATCATTAAGGTCTTATAACACCCCGCATTTTCCTAGCGTAATCTAAGTCCCTATACATGAGTATTTATATATAAAATATTTTAAACACTTATTATTTTGCAGTTTATAGCCTACCATTGCATAGGAAATTCAGTTATCTTTCCAATGATATAAAATTCGCCTAAATCCACTAACCGGGTAAGAAGTTATGGAGATTTAAAGTTTTAGTCGTAAAGCACCATCATTTTACCCCTTAGCGCGTCACGTAGGCAGCCCAAATGACAATTGTTTATTTTCAGTATGACTCCACGATCATGGCGCATCGTGGAGCAGGACAATATCCCATTTGTCAATTTCCAGTGAAGCACCAAGAAACCACCGCGTCGCGCCGTCGGCCAAAATCCCAATTGTTTTTTTCCAATGTCCTATCGTGATAATGGCACATCGCACTAAGGGTTAATTTTAGAATCAAAAGGGCACTGTGATTCCTCCGGGTTATGCCATGCCCTCAGTTCCCAGTTGTCCTTTTTCCAGTGGCTTGGCGCGATAGTGGTGCACGCGCCAAGGCCAAAAATCGGGATGGTCAGTTTTTAGCTTCTATTTTTAAATTTATTTAAGGGTATTTGATTCTTTTCCACGGCCCTAATTAACCTAAAAGAGGAAATTTAACCCCTAAACACCCTAAGTAGTCATCATTATTCAATTGTTCTTCAAAAATTAAAGATCCCTTTTCTCAAGAACAAGAAACCCTAGCGTTAGTACCTGTGGTACGGTATTAACACTCTTCTAACTAGGGTTACAGGTTGGTCCCCAATTAGCTCAGATCAGGGAATGTCGGTTAGATGATACCTCTCACATTCTCAGATATAGTCTCAGTTCTAGTTCCAATTCAGTTATTCAGTCTCAGTATTGTTTGACCAAAGCATACAGATTTCAATTATTTCAGTATTTAAGTGATTACAAATGTTATTCATTTCATGTCATATGTTTGGTCATGCATCTTCAGTGTCTATAGATTTTCATACATTTTTAGTATTTTACAGACTTTCATGCATGTTTAGTATCTATAGATTTCATATTCTCTATTTAGTATCCCATGCCTTACATGTATACTCAGATAGATCATTACTCCTATTCATGAAACCTTGCATGTTAGCCTACCTCATTTAGCATATCAGTACATTCAAAGTACTAATCGCATACTTTTCTTTTGCGCTATGATGTCTCGTATCATAGGTGCTAACACTTAGTTCCTGGATCGCACCTAGATTTCCAGATTCCCAGCTAGTATAGTAGCAGTAGTGAGTATTCATTATTTAAGGACAGATCTTATCATTTCATGTCTTTATTTCAGGAGTTAGTAGAGTTAGTTGGGGGCCTGTCCCATCAACTCTCAGTCAGTCAGTCTTAGAGGCTTTTCGAACACTACAGTCAGTTAGTTATTTAGTTTATCAGTATTTTCTCAGATTCAGACAGTTGTCTTTCCTAGATTTATATTTAAGTATTGAATCCAGTTGATAAACCTTAAGTCAATGTCAGTATTTTTCTATATTTATGATGTTATTATTCAGTGCTCACAGCAGGTACCAGCTCATGGGTTAGCTTGTGGTCCCTCGAGACCGTAAGCATCGTGTAATAACTAGCGGGTAGTCTTGGGTCATTACAAACTTGGTATCAGAGCCTATGGTTTTAAAGTGACCTAGGAAGTCTGAAAGCCGCATCGAGTAGAGTCTTGTGCATGGGTGTATAGTGCGCCAAACTTATGGATGAGAGGCTACAAGGCGTTTAGGAAAAGTGTTCCTTCTTTCAGTATTCATATCGTGCGAGTGAGCATAAGCTCAAGTTAAACTATCAGTCTAATCTGTTTCCTCTTTCCATTTACAGAATGTGCATCCCAAGAAAAATGAAAGAAAAATAGGAAATGAGCCATCCCCTCAGCCCGTCCAGGTAGATCCTTTAGACGAGCATGTCTCTCACGCAGAATTCACGACTGCGTTCACTACTCTAGCGAACTTCTTAGCAGCATAGAATGAATGGATAGCTACTGTTATGGCTAATCCAGTGGCTAATACTACTACAAGTAGAATTTGGGATTTCACCTAGATGAATCCTCCTTCTTTTACAGGGTCCAAGTTTGAAGAAAATCAACAGGAATTCTTAGATATGGTTTAGAAGGTAACGGATGCTCTAGGATTAACATCTAGTTAGGGTGTTGAGTTGGCTGCATATCAATTGCAGGATATAGCCTATACTTGGTTTAAGTAGTGGAGAGTTGATAGAGGTGTTGATGCAGAACCTATAGAATGGGAAGAGTTTATTAACTTGAGGCAAGGAAGCATGAGTGTAATGGAGTATCTCTCAAGTTCACTCAGATATCTAGGTATGCTCCTCATGTGGTAGCTGACAATAGGTCCAAGATGAGTAAGTTTGTGTCTAGCGTGTTTGATAGTGTGGTCAAGGAGTGTAGGACTACAATGCTGATTAGTGAGATAGACTTGTCTAGGTTGATGATCCATGCTCAATAGATAAAGGAGAAGAAGTTTAAAGAGAGGAAGAGAGGAAACAAGGGAGCTAGAACGGGTAATTTTAGCTTTAGTCAGCCAAAGTTAGAAGGTGGTAACCGTTCTCAGTTTTATCAGAGGTCTTCAGCCCCAGTACCTTCTTCAGCTAGTGCCCCAGTACCCAAATTCAGAAATGATAATAGGGATAAGGCACCAGGCTCTAAGTCCTAGGTCAGTGTTAGCAGTGCTCGTACTAATCTTATATGTCAGAAGTATGGCAAACACCATCAGGGTGAGTATAGGGAAGGTAGTGATGTGTGATTCAGGTATGGCAAGCCAGGCCATCGAATTTGAGAGTGTCGAGTAGTTGCCCAGAAAGGTAGGGATCCACGCCAACAGGGCCAGTCCCATCAGTCATCTGTTCCATCTGGTCGCCTAAATCAGTAGGGTGTCGCTTCCAGTGCTACCAGTGGTCAGTGTCCGAACAGATTATATGCTCTTCAGTCCCACCAAGATCAAGAAAATTCTCCTGACTTAGTTACTGGTATGTTGCAGGTCTTTCACATACATATTTATGCTTTATTAGACCCTGGAGCTTCTTTTTCTTTTGTAACTCCATATATAGCTGTCAATTTTAGAGTCAGTCCTGAAACTCTAGCAGAGCCCTTTTCAGTGTCTACCCTAGTGGGTGTTTCTATTGTATACAAACAGGTATACAGGAACTGTCCGGTCACAATAGCTCAAAAAGTTACTCCAGTTGATCTCGTAGAGTTAGAGATGATGGATTTTGACGTCATTCTCGGCATGGATTGGCTCCACTCATGCTATGCCTTAGTTGATTGTAGAAATAGAATAGTTCATTTTCAATTTCCAAATAAACCAGTCCTTGAATGGAGGGGTAGTACTACAACACTTAGGAGTCAGTTGATTTCATACCTTAGAGCTAGAAAGATGATATCCAAGAGGTGTGTCTACCATCTTGTGTGAGTCAAAGACTCGAACTCATATACCCTTACTCTTGAGTCAGTCCCAGTAGTAAATGAATTCTCAGATATTTTTCTCGAAGAGCTTCCCGGAGTTCCTTTCGAAAGGAAAATCGACTTCAGAATAGGCATTCTCCCAGATACTCAGCCTATATCTATTTCGTCATACGGAATAGCTCCAGCTAAACTCAAAGAACTAAAAGAATAGTTGAAGGATCTCTTAGATAAGGGATTCATAAGACCCAGCGTCTCCCCGTGGGGCACACCTGTTTTATTTGTGCGTAAGAAAAATGGTTCTCTCGGAATGTATATTGACTACCATCATTTGAACTAGGTCACAGTCAAGAATAAATACCCACTTCCTAGAATTGATGACTTGTTTGACCAACTTTAAGGTGCCATTTACTTTTCCAAGATATACCTTAGATCAGGCTATCATCAGCTTAAAGTCAAGAATGTGACATTCCAGAAATAGCTTTCCAAACTCAGTATGGTCACTTCAAATTTTCAGTCATGTCCTTTGGTCTTACAAATGCCCCAGCATCCTTCATAGACTTGATGAACTGAGTGTTCAAGCAATACTTAGACATACAAAACTCAGCAATTTGTAATTTAAGGTAAGTTTTTTGACACAAGGATGAAAGATTTATCCTTGTTCAAAACCCCCACATACCTTGGATGATGAACTAGAAGAACAAGCTTACTTTTGAGATCCTATTTGTGCTCTTGAATGATGATTCTTCCAATTCTTGAGTAGGAAATCTTGAATCTTGAATTAATTTTGAAAAAGGATGGTGAAATCTTGGGATTCTTGAGGTTGAATGATAAAGCTTAGGATTTTGGTTGAGAGAGATTTTGAGAAATATATCATAAGATGCTTGTAATAACCTTTAATCTCATGTTTGGATGGAATTGGGGGCTGGAAAAAGTCCAAAATACCCCTTTTAACTTCTAAACAAAACTGAAAAAAATGAACTAGGATCCCGATTTTATGGACCACCACGATGCGCCACTATCGTGGTGGCTCACTGGAAACTAACGAATGGGAACTTGGCTTTCTCCGAACGCACCACCATCGCGATGCCCTGAAGTTTTGTCATTTTGGACATTGGCGCGATGCACCAGAATTGCGGAGTCTTACTGGAATAGGACAATTGGGAAAATGGACCACTCTGCGATGCGCCAATATCACGAAAGTCCACTGGAATTGACGATTTCCATTTTTCTTATCTCCACGACGTGCTGAGAGTCCAGGTGATAAACTGTCAACTTAGAAATGTCATAACTCCTTCACTGAGTGTAGGATTTAGGCGAATTTGATATCGATGGAAAGCTTATTTAATTTCCCACAAAATAAAAAGTAAAAAATCTTACAAATACCACACGAAATAAATGGTATTCATCTTTGAAGCAAATTTTTGACATTCTAGGGACTAATTTAAGCTAGGAAAAATATGTGGTATTACAATAAAGGTACCCTGTTCACCTCTCATTTCTGGAATGCATTCCAAAAGGGTCTTGGTACCCTCAGTACAGCCTTTTATCCTTAGATAGATGGTCAAGCAGAAAGGACCATTTAGACTTTAAAAGATATGTTGCGAGCGTGTGCGATAGACTTTAAAGGTAGTTGGGATGACTACTTGCCTTTGATTGAATTCGCATACCACAACAGCTATCATTCCAGTATTCAGATGGCTCTATTTGAGGCACTTTATGGAAGGAGGTGTAAATCTCCTATTAGTTGGTTTGAAGTGGGTGAGGCCGCAGTGGTAGGGCCTGAATTGGTATTCGATACCTCAAAGAAAGTTCAGTTGATCAGGAAAAGGCTTAAGACAGCTCAAAGCCGACAGAAATCATATGCGGATGTATGCAGAAAGGATATCGAGTTCGAGATTAGTGATTTTATGTATTTGAAAATCTCTCCTATGAAAGAAGTGAAGAGGTTTGGCAAGAAGAGGAAACTCAGTCCCTGATATATCGGTCCTTATCGAATTCTCAACCGTTTCAGAAAGGTAGGTTACGAGTTTGAGTTGCCTTCAGACTTAGCTTCAGTGCATCCAGTATTCCATGTATCCTTGCTAAAGAAATGCATAGGTGACCCAATAGTCGTAGTCCCTATAGAGGGCATAGATATTCAGAACAGCCTCTCTTATGAAGAGATCCCAGTCGAAATCCTTGATTATTAGTTTCGCAGACTGAGGAACAAAGAAGTCCCTCTAGTCAAAGTTCCTTGGTAGAAGCAGACATGCGGACCAAGTATCCTTACCTCTTCTCCACAAGCTCAGACTCAGTCCAAGGTAACAATTTTCCTTTGAGTTTACCAGTCTTATGTTCAGAAATAGCTACCAACTTAGTATCAATTAACGTTGCACACTCAGTCATGAATTCACGAATCAGTTTAGTCATGTACTCATGCATCAGACATGTGTGTCCAGTATATAAGCTTAGTTTATCAAGAATCCAGTCATGCATTCATGAATCATGTTTAGCTATACACTCATGCATCAGATATGCTTGTTCAGTATGATAACTCAGTATATCAGTAATTTCAGTCATAAAATCATGCTTCAGTGGTGCATGTCCAGTGTCTAAATCCAATCTATTAGTATTCTCAGTCTAATCAGTCTCATTCGAGGATGAATATTCCCAAGGGGGAGATATTGTAAGACCCCACAAAATCCTAAGCTCAACTTAATCTTTTAGGCTTGCTAAGGGGGTCCCAAACTTAGAAATTTCTAGCTAAGTATTCAGACTTAATATTATTTTGGCCTTCGTAACTTGGCAACTCTATTTCACGACTCCTATTACTGTAAATATCGATTTTTAAATTAATTCATGATCAGGAATGTCAGTAGGTATTCTCGGACAAGTTTTGAATTTTTCAGACCTCGCTTAGACAATGTTCAAGTGACTAAAACAACAAGTCTACGCGATTTCGACGCGTCGCGTCGTCCATCGCATCGACAGATAATTTTTCCCTCAACTCAGTGTAAATTCCAGTGAATCAATGTGGACTCGACGCAGTACGTCGGCCATCTATTGATGCCAACGATGCGGTGCATCGGTCTGCGCATCAACAATTCAATTTTTCAGTCATTAAAAGCCTCATCCTTAGGGGTATTTGGGTCTTTTTCCCACGTCCTTCAGTCCCCAAAAATACAAAATTTAGCCTTCTATTTGCAACATACACTCAGTATTTCACAAATTGTTCAAGAACATAAACCCTAGGTGATTGAATTTCAAATTCAAGGCTCAAGATTCCACCATTAATCTTCAGGAATTTAGCAATCAAGGTATGTCAAGTGTTCATCCAAGGGTCCCTTCCACCCTTAGAGTCCAAGAAACTCTTTTAAACTTCAAGTAGCTTGATTTCATGCTTCCCATGATTTGGATTCAAGTGTATTCATGATTATAATGTTGATTAGATTTCTATTCCATGATTAAGTGAAAGACTTATGTCAAAACAACTATTATGTATGTAGTATCATGTGAATTCATGTTAAAGCCTTGAAATTATGATGTTCATGTGTTGATTAGTACTATGTGCATATAAAATGCTTTCCAAGTGTTTAATGAGTTGTTCATGACAATTAAATAATAGAATTATGTCATGTTAGCATGTATTCAAGCTCATGTCATGCAAGTGTTTGCTAGAATGTCCCAATGAATGAATGATGATCAAGTAGATTATTTATCATGTTTCAAGATTGTGCCATGTCTTACAATTTATGCTATAGAGTCCTAGGATATTTAATACCCGATAATTTAACTAATTACCTAGAGCCATGTCAGTCTCAGGATAGTATCAGTCATGTCACGATCAGTAGTACACTCAGTCAGTTACAAAACTCGAGAAAAACTCAGTAGAGTCGGTATCAGTCCATTCTAGTTCAGTATTCAGTTCAGACTTTAGTAAACTCAGTCAGCTAACAGAATTCAGTAGTATTCTGTCAGTCAACGGAACTCAGTAAACTCAGTAACAGTTCAGTCAATCATAGTATGAACTAGGCAAATCAGTTTAGTGTCTATTCAGATGAGAGTAGGATTCAGCACCGAGTCAATCCAAAGATGGGCGCATTCCTACCAGAAGAGGGTTTGACCCTTAGTAGAAATCCCTGCGTTATAGAACTACGTAGCCAGCGTAGGTTGAGATATCTTTCTGCCAGATATTATGAGGGTTGATACATCTCATTCGAGTTTTTCTGCTAGCGAAGGTTGACAAAAGAGCTTCCTGTCAGAGAGGGTTAACTCACAGCTTTTCTTTAGCCGTGGCACGGTATTGAAACCCTTCCAACTGGGTTACAGGTTGGACCCCAATCTATTTAGAAAGGGGCATATCGGTTAGATGATTACCTCCCACAGTCTTAGTTTCAATTCTAGTCTCAGAATAGAACTTAGTTCAATTCTATAGATTCAGGACTGTCAAACACAGTCACTCAGCTCAGTATGGAACTCAGTATAGTTCTATCAAATCAAGACTGTTAGATACAGTCATTCAGTATTAGTATACTCAGATATTAGTCAATTAGTATTCAGACTCAGTATTCAGTGTTATCATGATCTCAGTTACAATTTACGTATTCATGCATATACTCTCATTCAGTTATATTCATGTCATTCAGTCAGTATTGTTCATGCATATGAACCCATGCATTTCAGCCTACCTCACTTAGCATACTAGTACATTCAAAGTACTGACGCATACTTTTCTCTTGCGTTATAATGTTTTATATCATAGGTTCAGACGCATGGACTTCCAATCATCCCTAGCAGTTACAGATTTTCAGCAGTCAGAGTTAATAGTGAGTCCTCATAGTTGAGGACATGATTATTATTCAGCATCTCAGTTTATTTCAGTAACCAGAGTTAGTTGGGGACTTGTCCCATCAACTTCTTATTTCAGACAGTTTAGAGGCTTTCCAAACGAGTATTTACCGCATTCAGTTTTATTTTAGTATTGAACCTATAGCAAGTTTCCACCTAATTTCCACATATTACAGTGTTATTATTCAGTTATTGCAGCAGGTACCAGTCATGGGTTAGCTTGTGGTCCTTCGGGATTATGAGCACCGTGTAGCGCCCTGAGTACAGACTCGGAGCTTTACAGATATTTTTGCAAGGACATTGGGTTAAACCTTTTTTCTTATATCTGATCCATCTTTTAAACTATAAGCTTATTGCGACTCTGGTTAGGCATCTGACTCTCGCCGCTCAGTAAGTGTGCTTTTTCTCAATATGGATTGGTCTTCAATATCTTAGAAATCCAAGAAGTAGCAGGTTGTAGCAATTTCTTCTACTGAGATTAAATATCGCTGAATGAGACGATTAATTGCAGAAATTACTTGGATTGTTCATCTTCTCCTTGATCTCTATGCCTCTCTAATTTCGCATGTGCCTCTTCATTGTGACAGTCAATCCGCTATTTACATCGGCAAAAACCCAATTTTACACGAACGAACAAAGCATATTGAACTTGATTGCCACATCGTCTATGACAAATTGCTCAATAGTTTCATTTTCCTCTCTTTCATACCTTTTGCGACTTAACTTGCTGATATGTTTGCAAAGGCACTCTCCAGTCCAGTTCATCATTTTTTGCCTTACAATTCGGCTGTCCGATCAACGGCTACCCAATAGAAGGGGGTGTTGCCGGAGAAGATAAAGATAAATAGGAGATAAAAATGGGTGTCTCAGTCGCCAGAAGTAAACGACGAATGCATACAGAAGAAATTTATAAGTTGGTCTTCTTTTTTTCTTTATTAAAAATTCGAAACAGGCTCAAAAATACCCCTGAACTATCTGAAATAGCTCAAAAATACCCCTAGTTAGATTTTTGGCTCAAAATATTTAACGGAGGGGTATTTTTTAGCCAAAAATCTAACGAAGGGAATTTTTGAGCTATTTCGGATAATTCAGAGGTATTTTTGAGCCTTTTCCGTTAAAAATTAGCAGGTGTTGGTTGAAAATTGTCCAGTTGTTACTTTTTTTCTGTAGGATTTATTGGCTTGTTTCTCGAATAATGTACAAGAATAGTTTAGACATTGTACTAGTGTTAATAATTTTCTTATTTCTTTTCCTTATTAAGTTTGGTGCATAGGGTAGATTTTTCTCCAAGTTTGTTACATATGATAAATTTCTCTCTAAGTAATCCTTTGTATATATATAGGATCATGATATACAGAATATACATAAGAAATAAAAAATTCATTCCTGCCTGTCTTTTTTTTTTTAGTAACTTTCATATAAATACTTGATATTTTTATTATTTTAGAAATTTAATTGTACTTTTATTCTACTTAATTTTTAAGGAAAAAGGACATGGCATGACCATTCTAAAATAAAATGGCCCATAATTGAAAAGGTGGATATGTTGTAGTCAGTCGGCTAAAGTAATCCCCTTTTTTGGTCATTTGGCTCAATTGGGCACATGCAGTCTCTATACTCGATTGATACACTTTTATACCACATTGATACATTTTTATACTATATTAATACACTTTTTAGAAAAAGAGAAAGGAAATTTTATGCAAGCACATGCAATCCCTATACCCAATTGATACTCTTTTATACCACATTAATACACTTTTATACTACATTGATACACTTGCAATGTCTATATACTCAATTGATACTCTCTTATACTAGATCGATACATTTTTAAAATGCATGTAGAAACTATATAGAGTCGTATAAAATATGTATCTAAATAATAATTGTAGTTAAAAATTGTATAGAACGTTTATATTTATTTTCTTTTTGATGTTTGACTTGTTTTATTTATAGTCCTCTTTTGGACTTGCAATAATATTGTGGGTTGGTTTTCGGATTTGGGGAATTGCAGTTGAACTGTTGAAGAAAGCTGGAGTTAGGTTCTCCATTTTGAGTTTGAATTGCATTATCTTCTCCTCAAAATCCTATGTATTTGTTTTGGTCAAATAAAGTTTCTTATAGTAAAGCTTTCACAGGGCTTTTTTGATAGTCAATGTCATCATTCCATAGATATACATAATGCATGTTTCAACGTTAACAATTGTGGTTATGCTAATTTCAAAAAGAAATAGATTTAAAAAAAAAAATTACAAAAAAAGGAGTATAAAAATAGTGAAAAAAAACATAAAAGAGCAGTAATTTTTTTTTATAATAGAATGAAACATCAAATTTTTTTTTTTAAAAAAATAGAACATAAAAACAACAGCAAAATTTAAAAAAAAAAAAACTAGACTACCCCAACATTTATCTACCACCTAAACTGCAATAAAATAATTCGATAAAATGGATATTAAACAATACAATTAAACTTAAATTTTACACACAAAAATTTCTCAAAGTCAATCAACATTCATCTACGAATTGCAAACTACCCCAAAATAATAAATTAATAGACTACCCCAAAATAATAAAGTAATAGAGATATTAAGATAATACAATTAAACCTAACTGTTACAAGCCGAACGATATTCATCTACCATCTATAAAATAAAATAAAATAAAATAATAAGATAATAAAAATATCAAAACAATACAATTAAATCTAACCTTTATACAAAAAATTCTTTAAAGTCAACAAATATTCATCTACGACTTGTAAACTACAATAGACAATTTAGTTGGGATCACAAAGCTTTGATTTTGATCAAACTAATTCTTGTCTGAGCGAAAATTTTGACCCTAAAGAATGATAAATGAAAACAAAGAAGATATATATATATACACATGTTAAATTCTATTATGTTGACAAAAACACTGAAGAAGTTGAGGGTTAGAAAATCAAGCATCCATCAATTTGGACATGCAATCGAATCAAGTTAGATGAGTATCAATCATATTCTGAAAACAAACAAACAACATAAGAAAAATAAAAAACAAAAAACAAAAAACATTGAAATTAGAACAACATGGTATATAACTAATGATAGAAATCAAAAAGTCTAAGAAATCGACAGGGTTACCAACCTTTTTTTTGGGAGAAAAAATTAGAAGCTGAATATAAAGTATGAAAATATAATAATTACGTAATGTATAAAGTAATATATAAAGGGGTTTTCTTTATTTTAATTTTAATTATTACTATTGTTTTTATATTTGAAAAAGGAAGAGTCTCCCTTAGGTGGTGGACACCTCATGCCATGCACGTGTTTTTACGAAAGCTTTTTTCCCCTTTTCTATTTTGACTCCTTATTTTGGGTTTTGTTTTTCTTTTTCTTTTTTCTCATTGGATAAGAAATTATGATTTTGATGATATATTCAAACCATTAAAATATGTACTTTTGATCTCTTTGATTAAGTTGGTGGTCTTATACATGTAATTTTTTATTTTTGATATTTGTTGTTTATTGTGTTTGTTTTTCCTTAATAGAATTTCGTATTTCTTTAATAGAGTTCTATTTTAGGAGTGTTTTTTCTAATTGAATAGTAGAAAAGAAAATATTAATTAATTCTCCTTTCATATATTTTAGGAGTCCTATATATTTTAGGAAGTCTAATTAATATAATAAAAAATAATTAAATAATAAATTTAAGAAAATAGTGAAAAGACAGTTTTATCAAAAGAAGAGTCTTTTAACGAAGGATAAAAAGTTCAAATCCCTCTTCTAAGATCTTCACACTTTTAATATATTATATAATATAATATATATATATATATATTACATATTATATATAGAATATAGATATATAGATATAGATAGATTACAGATAATTGGCTTCAAATTAGAGTTTTCTTTTTTCAATTTTAAGTTCAAAGTTAGATCCTAAGTTCAAAGTTCAACCCTAAATTCAAAGTCCAAATATTCTTTTAATTTAGTTCATGTTTTAACTTATAAGACTTGTCTCCAAAATTTAAGATTGAATTTATATTCGAAACCTCAATTTAAAATTTTTCAACCAATGCATTAATTACCTTCAAGAAGATTCAATTTCAATTTAACAATTCAATAATGCAACTATCAATTCAAAGTTCAATGAACCATTGTAATTTACAACTTAATCGTTTTTTTCTCATCAATCGGCCAATCCTTAATGAATCACTTTTACCTCATATACTTATCTATAAATAATTACAGAGTTCAACAACTGATGAGATTAAATATACTAGTATTCGTTCTCGCTCTATCGCGACCATCGATCAATATTTACAAAATTAGTTCTAGATTTTTTTGTTTTTTTTAATAACATTATTAAATTGTTTTAATTAGCACGTAATTTACCTTGTTCTAACGTTAAAATAATATTTCTATTGTAACTATGATTACATACAATATTAATTTATGAGAAAATTAATTGAACTTTTGGTAAAGCCAATTTTTGTTTGAAAATTAGCAATTGACTTGTATTCGTTCTTTCCTTGTAGATGTAGATATATAGATATTGAAGATAAGATTTAGAATTTTCATCGAGACTGTGTTACGGCAGCCACCCAAACTGTCCCATTTTTCCGATTAAACTGTCCCATTTTTCCATTTTTAACTACTCAGATTTTTTTTCAAAAAAAAAATACTTTTCTTTTTTGTCAAAAAAATTTTCAACATCTCTAATAATTTTCATTAATTAGTGGAACTACTCCATTTTTTATTGGGGGATGCAGATTCAAAAATATAGCTGAAGGACTGTTCTTATCCTTTTTTTTTATTCAGTTTTGTTTTTCGATTTCATGCTACTTTAGTTTCAAGAACACAAGTAAAATTAAGATTAAAGTTGTAACAACTCATTTAGAAAAAGAACGCATCTAACTTTCTTATCAGCTACGAATCCAATATTTTAGTTAACTAGTTTAGGGTTCGCGTCCTGCGCATGTATCTCGCTTCAATGAATTTAATTTTATAAAATAACTTTGACATTATAAAAGAATATATGTTTTGATTAATTAATAAATTGATAATTTTATTAAATACGAAAAAGACTTTAATAAAAAAATAATATATTCATTCGAAATCATATAAAATCATTAAAAATTACTTTAAACTAAATTAAGAAAAAATTCTAAGGCTATATATAGAACGAAAAAAAAAAAGCAAAAACTTTTCGATATGACATGGAGCAATTCATATGTGGCTAGCAAGTGTTAGAGGACAATAAATTAATATTTTTACTATTATAAAGTAAAATAAAATGTTATGGTAAGAATTTACCTAAAGTATTCCTATTAGACACTTTTATTTTTGAAAAATTATTTTTCTACTTATTCTTATGCGTCTCTTAAGTATCTATGTCAAATCACACAAAATTTGTCAGAAGTGTCAATTCAATATAAACACTTTATTATGCGTTCTGGTGATCGATTGAATCAAATCATAATTTGAGTATTTAAATAAAATTAAGAGAAAAGACATGTTTATCCCCCTAAAATTGTCACGAAAACTTATTTTAGCCATTAAACTTAACATGCATGTAATTATTTACCCCCATTATGAACTTTAAAATGTATTATTTTGGTCCCTTCATGGTTGAGTGTAAACACAGCCAAACAAGGCGCGTTAAGCTCTGAACTTAACTCGAATTAATTTATTAAAAAAAAAACAATCATTTTCTTTTCCTTTAAAAACCGACCTCTTAATTCCAATTTCAAAACCTTAGATCCTCTTCTCCTTTATCTTCAATCAACTCAGACCTTAATTTGATTTGAAATTGCTTAAAAATTCAAGACCGTTATTTCATTATTTTTGTTAATTTTCTCTTATTTTTCCTTCTTCTTCTGTTTTCCTTTCTGATTTCTCCATTCCTATGAAAAAGGTAAACTTCTTCTTTTGTTAGGTAGATTTTATTGTCCTTTTTTTGTCTGAAATTTGTGAACTGAATTATTTTGTAGCATATCATGAGATCGGTTAACTTGTCTAAATTTTGTATGGAAGAGAATGATTTTTCTTTGAACCAAGAAGTTCGTTGCAATCATGATTTTGTAGTTCGTTTGAAGACATCTTGGACTTCAACTAATTCCGGCAGAATATACTGCGCATGTCTTTATTATGGGGTAAATATGTGAAATTTTTCTCTTTTTTTTTTTCTCGATATATTCAATTGAACACTAATCCTTTATTTAAATTGTTGAAGTCCAAGATCTTGTGACTTTTGGTGTTGCAGGGACAAAGAGGACGTTGATTCGAAAGATTCAAACTTTATAAGCTATTGGTTTAGAATGATTTATGTAAAGAAAGATTCAATAGAGTTACCTTAGAATTTTGGTGCGTATAACCTTTACTTTCATTAGATCTTTTGTAATCATCCTTGAAGTATCTATGTAATTCTTCGTTGAAATTTCTTTTTTGTTTGTGTATTCTATTTGCAAGTTCATAAGAATCTTGTTTGAATTTTGTTATGTTGTTATTCTATTTGCAAGTACACAGAAATAGACACAAAAAATGAATGACAATGATAGAAATTATATACACCCAAATCTGCAATCTTGGCTGCATGTATTGCTAGAAATATTCATGTGACACAACTGCATACTTGTTTGAAATAAACACTGCAATCACAGCTGCATAATATATCAAAATATTGCAGTCACAGTTAAATAATTAAGAGATCAAAAATTATAGTTACAGTTGCATAATTATTTTAAAAAAATCAAACATCACAAAGCAGTCATAGCTGCATAATTGTTTTACAAAAATTTATTATCCAGGAACAACTACATAATTTTTTGAGCTAATCAAACATCAAATACATGACACAATTTAGTGGAACAAATCAGACTTCAAATACTAGACAGCTGAAAAACTTGTTTGGCTCAATTGATTTATTTCTGCAGCTTTAGTACTTGTCTTCATTCTTTTTTGTGTTCTCATTTTTTGAAATCCTTGCTGAGTGACAACAGGCTTTCCTTTTCATTTCACACCTGATCTTGATTTATGGTGTCCAAAATTTTCAGTTTCTAGAGAAGAGTTCAGAAGCATTTCAGGCTGGAATAAAAAAATGATTAGTCTTTTGATGATCAACTTGAATATTGTAAAATGTAAAGTCACTCAAGCACTTGCATTGTGGATTTTAAAATCACTTTGTGTATGTAGAACTCCCATTTTAATCATTTTTTATCTTTTAAAACTTGTCCCTCGACACCTACTAGTAATACCGCCAAGATTAGATGCTGAATCAACAACTCTTCTACCCTTCTACTGACATCACTAGAATTTGATGTAGTAGCAACACTCCCTCTACTCCTTACAATGACACCAACAGTATTAGCTGCAACAGTAGTCCCTCTACCCCTAAAAGTACCTCTTTCCTTTTCAGAGGCACCACCTATATTAAATATAAGAGTAGTACCCCCTTTGCCCTTACCAATCTCTCTTTTTCTTCCATTGATACTATCTATATTAAATGCAAGAGCAGTAGTTCCTCTACCCTTACTAGTCCTTTTTTTCCTTTTCAATGCCACAAATCACATTTGAAGTAGCAGCAGCAACTACTTCAGCAACAGCTGCTGCAATAGCCTAACAGTTAAAATAAGAGATATCAAAATTTAATAGCAGCTGCAATATCTTAACAGTAAAAATAATATCAAAATTTAATAAAACTTAAGGTGAATTATAAATAAATTTTACCTGTTTTGTAGATCCTTTTGGTTTTCATCTTTCTTTATTTGTACTTAGTTGAGACTGATTTGAAGCTGCAGAAGAATCAACACTTGAACTTGTTCCCTTTCCTTTACCAATTGTAGTTTTTGCATCAAAAGGACAACTCCTCTTATTATGACCCTTTGTATGACAAGTGTTGTAGGTCATTTCAATACTTGTTTTGGATAATTTACCTATCTTATTTTTATTTTCCTCTTTCTTTCTTGATTTAGGGGGCCTGCCTGGCATTTTTCTAATTTCTGATGGTATAATAGGAAGGTTGGCTGACTATGGCAACATTTTTATTTCAGTAACAGGTTGATAAAAAAAATATAAGTTTTCTGGTATGTTTCCTTTTTATACCAATGTGAGACATAGTTAATAGGTTCCAATCTTCTAAAATGAAGTGCAGCTATAGCATGACAACAAGGTATGCATTTTAGCATCCAGAATCTACAAATACATGTTCTATTATTCAGCCACAGTATAAATGTACTGCCCCAACCGTCCTTAACCTCAAAAGCATACTCACCATTTCATTCAAGGGTACACTTCATTGATTTTGAAGTGTTCTCATCCCAATACCTCTAAAGTCATTGGAGGAATGTCAGTTATTCAAGTTTCAGAGAACTAGCTCAACTTCACTATTCTTCTCATTACTTTGACCCTTATTTCCTCAAGCATTGTGATAATAGTCTTGTATTTTGTCCCCAGAATTCATGAGTTAAAACTTTCAGTCATGTTATTATCAACACTTTCACAACAACTAAAAATACTAAAATAAATCTTGGACCACCTTTCTATATTGTACCACAGAAGTTCTTCACAAATTTTACTACCTAACATCTCCATATGATTTAGATTTTTTTTCAACTCTTACTCATATGTTGACTTGACATATTTTCATAAGCAATTTCTTCTTTCAATGTCTCTCTAATCTTTAGACCAATTAGCTAAAATATGTCTTGCACATATTTTTTGTTCTGCATTTGATAGAAACTGTAAAATTGCAGTGTTAAGACCCTTCAGCAACATATAAAATGATTAGTTGACATAAGAATATAGAAAAAATATAAAGTAGTTAAAAAATAAATGAGTAAGATAGAACGAATTATCTTCTGCATATCAGTCATGGTTGTCAATCTTATTTCATCACCAAGCTCTAAATCATGCCTAACAAGTGTAATAAATCATGTTCAAGTGAAAGTATTTTCAACTTCAACCACTGTCCAAGCCAGTGATAGCATTTGATTATTCCCATCTTTACAAACAGCTACAAAAAATTGTCCTTTACAAACACCTTTAAGGAAACAATCATTAAATTCAATACATCTCATATATCCAGTTTTGAATGTTTTCTTCAAAGTATCAAAACATATATAGAAGGATTGAAACCTTTGTCTTTCACCTTCAAAAATTTCTTCATCAAGTCTTACCACACATGTGTTGCCTGGATTAGTCTTTAAGAGTTCATTTCTATAATTAAGAATTTTTATAAATTTCTCCGTATGATCATCCATTATCTGTTGCAACACCATATTTCTAGATTTTCTTACCATAGTTCTCCCAACGTATATCTTTAAATCCCTTTTCACTAGATTTTGTAGCTGAAAAATTCTTATGTCAGGCTCATAAATAATTCTATTCTTGTACCTGTGTGCTAAATAATTTGAATTGATCAATTTATTTCTGATTGTGGCAGTGCATACATGCACTCGATTATACTTTTTAACAACAAAATCTCTAGTCCTTTAATCATGATTGTTAAACAGTAACCTTGGATAATCATCTCCACATTTTATCCTCACCCTAGTTGGTTCATTTACATACTTGTTCAACGTAACTCTACATGTTCTTGAACTGCATATTTCGTAACAATTTTTCTAAATTGGTTAAAATTTTAAAAGCTAGATCAATTTATTAAACAATTAACTTACAAGTAGGATCAAACACAATTTTTTTAAAAAAAATTTTTTGTCCACCTTGTCTTTTTCATACTTTTTACAGAATGTATGAATCTCATCCCCATCATCAACATCTACATCAATATTTATTTCAAAACTAACATTTTTATCTGAATCAAAGTATGGTTCATAACCACCTAATTTATTTTGCAGGATATTTTTTTCTTGAACAAATACTCATTATATCGCACATTGACTTTTTTTTTCTTAAATTAACCCCTTTAGCTCTAGGCTCTCTTTCTTTTTTTTTTTTTTTTTTTTTTTAAGTTTGACAGCTCTCTTTTCTTCTCTCAAAATTCTAACTTCCTCATGAGTATCACTATCATATTCATCATCACATTCAAGCAAATCATCATAATCAGAATCTTCACTATCTTGACTATCACTTTTCCAATAAGAATGTACTACTGAAATATCTGATGCAGTAGCAACAGAAGTTCTATCCAAATATTCTACAATACTAGCACCATCTCCACCCAAATCTTCCTCAAGACTAGCATCACTCTCACCCAAATCTTCCTCAACAGTTGCACCACCTCCACTTAGATCTTCATCAAGACTAGCACCATCCCTACCTAAATCTTCCTCAAGACTAGCACCACCCCCACCCAAATCTTCCTCAATAGTAGAAGAATATCTGCCTAATTCAACAGTTGAAGAAACTTCACTAACACCAATAATAGGTTGTGCAATTTCTTTAGCTTCTTCAAATCCTAAGTTATCCACAAAGGTTTGTGCAGGGTCTTTATTAAAAGAAGTAAAAGATTCTTCACTACATGCTTACCATATTCAAGGGTAGGGACCACATCAGGTTTGTTAATTAAATGTGACACATACAGTTCAACCACATTTCTTTTTTTAAATTTTGGTATAATATACAAAATATCCCTATCACATGTAACCTTTACCAAAGGATTAGACTTGGGTGGTCTAATATAAACAACACAAGAGGAACAGTAGTATCCAATTTTTTTTAACAAAGCCTACAAACTCAAAGCAAGATAATTTGTCGATATCTACGTCTAAACAATCAGTCCTCATACCTTTGATGTATTTAATTGTAATATTTTTCCATGGTTAAATCTCAAGGTAATATACAGAAAAGTTATTTTAAAACTGTAAAAAAATTAAAAAATACGAGCTTTAGTCAAAATAAAAAATCTAAACATGAAATTCTTTGAAAAACGATTGGATAAAATTGTAGATGAAAAACAGAGGTAAAAGAAAGGGATTACTAACCAACAATCACGATAATCTTAGCAGCTCCAAGAAACTAACGATTGATTAGGTTGGAAGTAGGAATTATATTTTCGTTTTTGAAATGATTTGTAATTTGACGGGTTAGGAATGAGAAAGGAAATGACGGGTTTGGTGTATTTGATAGAAAAAAGGGTTGGATCGAATCAAGTCAGTTTTTATTTAAAAATAAGTTGGGCATTTTATTATTATAGCGGGTCAGGTTCATTAATGATGTGGACCAACCAAATCGCAAGTAATTATACAATAATGGAGCTTGACTTGCTGTTTTGCAAAAATTTTGACTTTTAGAGAGTCGCCACTTAATTTTGAAAAGGAATTAAGAAACCTTTACAAGATACTTTAAACGATCCAAAAAAGAAAAATCGTTTAAATTTAAAGATTCTGAATAAGTAGTTCCTATTAACGTTTTAGGAAGGTTTTAGGCACCTAAAATGTCTGCTAACTTGCGGTTATCCGGACTGTTTGAAAACATCTTTTGACTAACTTCAAAAAAAAGATTGATTTGTTGAAAGGTGATCGATTGTTTTAGAAAAGACTTGTGCAAAATAGATTTAGGCGACTTAGTAAGGATTTTAACTAAGTCTAAACAAAACTAATAATCAAATAAACACATAAAAGGGGAAAGGGAAGAGAAAGTAAAAGATTTAGTCCATTAGGACCAAATCAACTAAACCTGTCTTAGTTTAAATGGGCTTTTGGTCCACTTACACCTGTCCTAATCTAAATATTGGGCTCTCGGCCCATAACCTGTCCTAAGCTAGTTTTCGAACCTTTAAGGTCCAAAATCCTCCTCACCTGTATTAAATTACAACTTTGACTTCCAGGCCTATGAATGAATAATAAAATGAAGGAATAAATAAATAAACGGACAAATTAAATAAAAGTAAAAGTCAACAATAATAATATGATACTTTTGAGTCTCCTAACTACTTTGCCAATGGGTTTCAACCCATTTTCTTTTCCTTCCATCTTCTTGTATCCATATGCCAGACAATTGACTCTCGAAGTTAATTTGACAGAAATGGTGGGCCCTAATGGCCCATGAAAAAATGCGAATAGAGATTGAATTCATTTTTTGGACTCGAGGCAAGTGGTACATGTAAAGAAAAGAGTAAGGATTAGAACCTAATAAAAAAGAAACTGATGCTACTGATGTTTGAACAAAATAGAAAATAATCTAAATGCTCCACAAAACAAGACATCTCAAAGAAGACACAAGAAAATACTGTTAGAGGAAATCAAATTTTTGGGCTCCAGATAGGGTTTCTAGCCAACAACTGGTACAAATTTTGGATTTTCTTGATGAAATCCAAAAATTCCCTAACCAATAGAATAGGAGGATGAAATTCCCTCACGAACCAATGAAAATTAAGAAAATATGTACAAAATCATACCAATTAACTCGAGATTCTTAGAATTTAACTGTTGGAGAGGCCACCTAAGCTATCTTCTAGAAAATTCGAGGGTTTTGGGGATGGGAAGAGAGAGACAGAGGCGGGATTTGGTATACCCATCATTGTTGGCGAATAAAATGGGTCAACACTGATTTTCTGGTTGTTTTTCATGGCCCACCCTCCAGATTTTTCTCCCCTTCTTCTCTTTTTTCTCTCCCTTTTTCTTTTCAAGCTCAACAAGGAGCCTTTTTATAGAGGAAACCCTCGAAATTCAAATTTTGAAGCTGAATCGATGTGGAAAAAATGAAATGGGGACAATTTTGGGATTTGCCAATGAGAGGAATTTGAATTTTTGGGCTGTGGATAGGGGTTCTAGCCAACAACCGGTACAAATTTTAAATTTTCCTGATGAAATCGAAAAAATCCCCAACCAATAGAATAGGTGGATGAAATTTCCCTCACGAATCAATGAAAATTGGACAAATATGTACGAAATCATACCAATTAACTTGAGATTCTCAGAATTTAACTGTTGGAGTGGCCACCTAAGCTATCTTTTAGAAGATTCAAGCTTTTGGGGGATAGGAAGAGAAAGGGGGTAGGATTTGGTACACCCGTCGTTGTTGGCGAACAAAATGGGTCAGCACCAAGTTTCGTGGTTGTTTTTCGTGGCTGGTTGTTCAGATCGGCTAAATCGCGTGATGTTGTCGTCAGTTGAAGCTGATTGTTTGATTTGGGATTGTTGAAAGTTGTACGTTGTTGTTTTGTTGAGGAGAAGCTAAAAATGGGCCGGGTCAAACCATTTGTTGGGCTGGGGTGGTTAAGGAGTCATTGGGATGTTGAGGATTATTATTTGTTGTTAGCTGATGGGCAAGAAAAAGGGTATTGGGCCAAAACAGTATTGGTGGATTGGGCTGGTGATAAAATTAAAAAAGAAATGGGTTGCTGTATTGGGTTTTAATTGGGGGTTATTTTACCAAATTAAATTAGGGTATGAATAGGTTAGGCTATTTTGACTATTTAATAAATAGTCAAAAAGAAAAGTTTAGACAATTGCATTTAAACTTTAGCCCAATTAAAACTCAATCGACCAATTGCATTGTAATTATGGTCGAATTAATTTCAATTAAGGCCCAAATTTAACAAATTGACTATATTGAATCGAAATTCGATATGAATTAACACCTTGTTTAATCCCAGGGTTCTTAATTTGATAAAATCAAACATATATTTATTCAGATAAATTATTTTCAAGAATAAATTATATTTAAGTCAAGATTTTAATCATTTGAATTTATTTTCAAGATATGCCTTGATTAAAATTTGATATTTTTGTAAAAATAAATATTTAAGTAACAAAATTATATAATCTCGTATAATTGAATACAATAATATATAATTTTCTCTTAAAATAACAAAATTGCTCAGATAAATGCTTTGAAAAACCTTTTTATTTGAATAAAATAAATGTTGTAATTTTATTCAAAAATCGAAGAAACTTGAGATTTAACTTAGCTGTAGAGGGCAAAAATTAAGTGTCAACAATTGCTCTAAGCCACGAAGAAAGCAAAATAATACACTTTAAAGTTTATAAGAGGGGTAAATAATTACATGTTAAGTTTAATGACTAAAGTAAATTTTCGTAACAGTTTAAGGGGTAAACATGCATTTTTTCAAAAATTAATCGATAAATTTATAGAGTTGTCAACCTATAAGTGCAATGTCGTCCATCGACTAAGGTGGAGAAAGGGATATCCAAAAATAGCACAAAGAAATTTTGGTTTTGAAACAACGGATGTTGCCTCCAAAAGTAGGATACAAAATAGTTGCCCACAAGAGCAGTCATGTCACACTCTTTAACAAGCTTTGTTGGTCTTGCACCTGAGAAGCATAATTAGGAGCTAGCAACTGAAGATAAAAAATAGCAATATGCGCTTATTGCATATATATATGTATACTATATATGAATTCACATATTACTTAACTTTAATACGTAACTATAAATAATATATTACTTGGCATACACGACGATATGTCTGCAATTTTTCTATGAGGTCAAACACCTACAATACAATTTGAACTTAGCAACGGCTAAAAGGATGAATTTAAAAACAAACTTAAAAATCATAAGTATTTCATAAACTTGACTCAAGTAATTAATTTGAACTTTAAAATACTAATTTTCAAGCTGGAAAAAAAAAAGAATTTATTTTTACTTTTATAACAAAGAACACTAATTTCAACATTCCAACATGAACTATATCATATATCAAATAAATAGTGCATAAATATTTTTCAGAAAGAAAACTAATAATAATCGAATCAATAGGATCATTATGATAATAGTGTTATATAATATTATCTTTAAAAAAATTAGCACTACATATTATCTGAATAAATAGCAAATATACCTTTAAACTATCGAGTGCATGTGAAAAGGATAAAAGTTATGGTAACTAAAAAGAAAACTAATATTCCTGCACAAAAACTGAAAAGGGGAGATAACCTTTGATTTTTTTGACTATTTCATTCAGCTGCAACATGCTTGTTTCGTACAATATTTCTATCAGAAATTTTCAAATAAAAGATAAACATGAGAAACTATCAAAAGGGGACAATTCATAGTCAATTATTGATTATGTATAAATCATATATAGTATTTAAATTTATTAAGTAAAAGGAATAAAAAAAGCTAAAAAGAATAATGATAATGGATGCAAGAAAAACTTTAATCAATCATCAAAAAGAAAAAAAACGAACTATAATAATCACATGTATGTTTCTAGTAAATTTGATCAAAATATTATTTAAATCGAATCATGAATATTCTTTTTTATATATATAAAGTAAAATTTTAATGTATTTAAAATTTTAAATATGATTATTTCTTATCTAAATAAAATAAGAATTTTAATTAATTTGAAAGTACTAAATCTTAGGATAATTATTATACCTTCTTTTTTTTTATTCTTAAATTTTTTTTCCTTTCCATTGATAGCTTTTTTCTTAGTTTGGTTATTACATTTTTTTTCTTTTGATGCATAGCTTTTTCCTAAATAGCTGAGTTTCCCCACAAAATACTTGGCACGGGATTCATTTTTTCCCCCTCTATTAGCCTAATTTTTCCTGAATTTTTGGCATTTTTAGTTTTTTTTTTTTTTCTAAAGTCACTTCTTACTTCTTTAGTTCTTGTTTTGGTGTTCGATTTATTTTTTATTCCCCTCTATTAACAAGATTTTTTTCTCAAATTTTGACAGTTTAAGTTCTTTATTTAAATAAAATTATAAAACTTTTTTTTTATATAAGATAAATTTTAATTGATTTAAAAGTGTTAAATAGCATGATTCTTTATTTAGATAAAAAAGAATTTTAATTAACTTTAAAATAGTAATTAACTTTAAAATAGTAATTAACTTTAAAATAGTAAGCATTAGAAAAATAATTTAATAATATAATAATTGGATAAAATACGTAAGAAGACGTTCTTATCTATTGTGGAGATTTTTAATGAATGACAAAAAGTTTAAACCAGATTTATAAGTATCTTCACATTTTTAATATAGTACTAGTATAACCGCACATGTCTCGCACATGTAACGTTTGATTATTTAAAATTAAATATTTTTTCTATTGCAGAGATTTTAATGAAATGTAAAAAGTTTAAATCACTTTTCAACGATCTTTCGCACTTTTTTTAATAATAATGTAAACCTAAGCAAATATTTTGGTATATATATATATATTACCAGCACAAGTCCAAGTGATTGATGGATCATCACTTTTACGTTTGTCATGTTGTATCTCTTTCCCTTGCTACTACAGGGTAAGAAAGATGCATCAATTTAAACCATATCTGTGGTATGATTATTTTCTTCCTTTTTTTCCTATATTTAAAGTTTTTCTTTATTTTTAAAGTCAAATCTTTATAAAATCATTGATTACATTTTTATTATGTAGTTAAAACTTTTAAAATTTTTATACTTCTTCAGTTTTTCTTATTCTAACATTTTTTATATCTATTTCTAGATTTTTCAAATCTTCTTAAAATTAAACTTAGCTAATTTAGAAATTTTTAAAGTAATGGGATTAGTATTATTTGTCATTAAATTTTGATGACTTCTAATAAGAAAAGGTTTTACTATAAATATATTTAATTAATTTTCAACTTTTAAATATTAGGAAAAAATAGTGAAAAGACGATTTTGTGTAAAGCAAAAACTTTTAATAAAAGGACAAAAAGTTCAAACAACATTTTTAAGGCCCTTCACACTTTTAATAGATTATTATTATTATAGAATTATAGATATAGATATAGATATAGATTATATATTCATAATAGATACAGATATAAATACAAATATTAATATAGATTATATACATATCATTATCATCATCGGATAACAAAAGTGGTATAATGAGAGCGACAATTTTTTAATTTTTTTTGAATTAGCCTATAATACACAATATTTGAGTCAAACAATAATAAAACATCATACCCCTATCAAGATTATATAATTAATTACATTATTACTTTGCCTGATCTTTTCCATTCAAATCTCTTCAGATAATACATACATTTAGTTAGTATCGCACATGAAACTTTATGTCAGACGATATAGATAACGAAAAGCAAAAAAAAAAAAAAGTCAGGAAGAATTTGAAAAAATAATCACACATAAAATTCCTCAACTATAAATTAACAAAAATATAAAGCATAATTGCAGAAACAATTGGAGAAGAAAAAAAACTACCTTAATTTTATGTTTTAAAGAAAGGAGATTCAAAAGGAACTGTCCGTAAATCAAATATGGAGTTGGGAAGTAAAAGAAAATAATGTACTATGTTTGATTAGGTACGTTTGCAACAGTTTTATATTGAAGTTCTTTATGACATTTTTGTTGTTTTTTCAAATAGAAATTTGTAGTGGATTGGCAGTTTATATCTATTTTTGCACGTTTCAAATACTCATGTCGTTGCAATTTTTTTTTATATTTTATATATTTTAAACGAAAAAGGTTCAAAAATATCCTTGAACTTTTAAAAATAGAACAAATATACCCCTCATTAGATTTTGGTATCAAAAATACCCTTTCGTTAATCAAATAGACCAAAAATACTCTTATTCTTTAACAGACTTCCACCCCACATAAAAACTCTTTAAAAAATTATTTCTAGCTGACTTGAAATTTCCAACTTGGACAACTTATTTCTCATGTGTATTATCTTCTTCATCGTTATACTTTTGCAGAATTCATCAACAAATCAAATTCAATTCAACATATTGTTCACTTAATAAACAAAAACCACACCGAATTTCAAAATCAAAAGATATTAGCTCATATAAATTGCTTTCAATTTATTCAGGTACCTTCTTTATCACAGTTGCTTCATCTTTTTCTCAATTTCTTCTTTTTTTTGTTCTCCCGTACCTTACCCACCAGTGAAACTCATAATTATTTGGTATGAGAGAAAAAAAAAAGGTAAATTTTATCTCCAGTAGCTCGCCAACTACAAGCAATTGTTCAATGATAAAGAACCTCCAAAACTAGAGATAGATACAGAAGATCTATCTATCCTCAAGTGTACAACCCAAAGGTTGCTTCGCTTTTCTCTCGCTCCGTCATGGACAAAAAGAATTTTAATTTTTTTTGCATAATCTAATTTTAAATTTGTGAATTTTTGAAAAAATTTGTTGAGTTTTCTTGACCTTTTTGGGAACAAGAAACACCGAAAAGTCTTTTATTGTTTTTGTGGGTGATAGAGGAAATCATCTTGTCTATTATTGAGTAAATATTGAGCAAGATCTGAATTTGATATCGGACATGGCTACCTGAGGAGATGAACATGATGTAGTGTTGTATAGCTTAAGAAATAACAATGTGAAAATATTGAGTTGGAAATTCAATGTCAGCTAAAAATTTTTTTTTAAGGAGTTTTTATGTGAGGTGGAAGTTTGTTAAAGGATAAGGGTATTTTTGGTCCGTTTAACTAATGGTGAGGGTATTTTTGATACCAAAATCTAATTAAGGGTATATTTAATCCATTTTCAATAGTTCGAGGATATTTTTGAACCTTTCCGTATTTTAAATCTAGAATTTCTTAATGCTTACACTTATTATGAAAGTTTTACTTCTCTTAGATACTAGATATGGAGGGGTATGTGCTAATTGTTATTTTTTTTATCTTAATTTATATGATACAAATAAAATTTATATATTTAATTATATTTTAAATGTGTTTTCAGATTTTTTAAGTTGTTAATTATATAATTATAATACTTTTTTGACATTGTAATTTATAATTTTAAATTGTTAGCAATTGTAATCTATAGTACTACTCTCCTTGTTCAAACTTTTATAACATTGATAGTCAATTATATTTATATAATAATTTAAATTTTTAGTTATTGTGATTTATAATACTTTTTCTTCTATTCCAATTTAAGTGACACTGATATGATTTTGAGAGTCAATCAAATTTCATGATTGAAGTAGCGAAGCAGACATGTCTTAAATAACTCTTAATAACTTATTAAAAGTGATATAACAAAATTGCTATAAAATATACTTGTACAAAAAAATTTAAGCGAGTCTTGTATAAGATGTTGAATTAATTTAAAACATCAAGAGTTAATTTATAATTTTATATCTATTTTATCTTTTTAATTGAATATTATTAATTTTTTAATATTTAAATGACTTATAATAATTAATTAGGAGTGATATAATAAAATTATGATTGAAGCAACTGAAAAAGACATGTCATATATGTCTATTTTACTTTTTTTTTATTAAATATTATTCAAATTTTAATACTTAAATAACATATAATAACTAATTAAGATAATATAGTAAAATTATGAATCAAGCAGATAATCGGAGTGAGCGCTCTTCATAGCAGAAATAAGATAAATTTATAAAATAAAAAGATACATACAAAGAAATAATACCAAATTCTCCTTTTCTGTCAAACTCTAATTTATCTCTTCCTAACTATTTTCCCAGGTTTAAGTGTTTAACCGGCCACCCATAACTATTTTCCCAGGTTTAAGTGTTTAACCGGCCACCCATTTTGGACCTTGCATTGTACTCCCTCCGTTTCGAAATAAGTGAATTATTAAGGTATTTATTGATGTTTTAAAATAAGTGAATCATTAAATTTTTTTTAAAATTTGCCTTTATGATTTGACAATCAATTAACTTTTGAAAATGTATTATAAGGTAAACTTTTTCTTTTTTTGGGGTAAAAATGAAAAGTTGTTTTAAATTTATATCTTTAATGTTTTTTTCTTAATATGTGTGCGAAAATCCAATAATTCATAATTATGAAACGGAGGAGTAATTAATAGTTGACACGTAAAACGGAGTAGCCAATCCTGCCAATTCCTTAGTTTTTAACTCTAGACTTGGGAATTCTTTGATGTTACCTTGCATCGTATATCAAGTTTGAAATGCTAAACTCAAATAATAATTTTGCTCATCAATGACCTAACGAAGTAATTAAAGATTGACAAAGTAAAATGAATCTTTCCCTTCAATTTCTCTGGCCAAATTCAACTCAATACTCTTCAGCGATCAGACCCCCCCCCCCCCCCAAGCCCCCCCCCCCCCCCCCCCCCCAAAACACCACTTCCCCCTAACCTTTCTACTATAAAATCTCCCTCTCTAGTTTCCATTTCTCTTAACTTAATTCCCCAAATAACATGGGTAGCCTTGATTCAAATAACAGCACTCAAACACAATCAAATGTCACAAAATTTAACCCACTTGACCCGGAAGAATTCCGTACCCAAGCCCATCAAATGGTAGACTTTATTGCTGATTACTACAAGAACATTGAGAGTTACCCGGTTCTAAGCCAAGTCGAACCGGGTTACCTTCGTAACCATTTACCGGAAAATGCCCCGTACTTACCTGAGTCATTGGACACCATTATGAAAGATGTCGAGAAACATATTATCCCAGGTATGACACACTGGTTGAGCCCGAATTTCTTTGCATTTTTCCCTGCCACGGTTAGCTCTGCGGCGTTCTTAGGAGAAATGCTTTGCAATTGTTTCAACTCTGTAGGATTTAATTGGCTGGCTTCCCCAGCCATGACGGAGTTGGAAATGATAATCATGGACTGGCTCGCCAATATGCTGAAACTACCAGAATGCTTCATGTTTTCTGGCACGGGTGGGGGTGTAATTCAAGGTACAACCAGTGAAGCGATCCTATGTACCTTAATCGCTGCTCGTGACCGTAAGCTTGAAAATATAGGCGTTGATAATATCGGAAAGCTCGTTGTCTATGGTTCTGATCAAACGCACTCTATGTATGCCAAGGCTTGCAAGGCAGCTGGCATTTTTCCATGCAATATTCGTGCCATATCAACTTGTGTCGAAAACGATTTCTCGTTATCTCCTGCAGTTCTACGGGGAATTGTTGAAGTTGATGTAGCTGCTGGTCTTGTACCACTTTTCCTCTGTGCTACTGTAGGGACCACCTCCACTACAGCCATTGATCCTATTGGTGAACTAGGAGAATTGGCTAATGAATTCGACATTTGGCTCCATGTGGACGCAGCTTATGGGGGTAGCGCTTGCATATGTCCAGAGTTTAGACAATATCTCGATGGAATTGAACGAGCTAACTCGTTCAGTTTGAGCCCTCATAAGTGGCTTCTAAGTTACTTAGATTGTTGTTGCATGTGGGTGAAAGAACCAAGCGTGCTAGTCAAGGCATTGAGCACGAATCCTGAGTATCTGAGGAATAAACGTTCCGAACATGGCTCAGTTGTGGATTACAAAGACTGGCAAATAGGTACGGGTCGAAAGTTCAAGTCTCTCCGATTATGGCTCATCATGAGGAGTTATGGCTTAGCCAATCTACAGAGTCACATTAGGTCTGATGTCCGAATGGCCAAAATGTTCGAAGGGCTCGTTAGGTCCGATCCATACTTCGAGGTCATCGTGCCACGACGTTTTTCGCTCGTGTGCTTCCGGTTCAACCCGGATAAGGAATATGAACCGGCCTACACTGAGCTCTTAAACAAAAGATTGCTTGATAATGTGAACTCGACAGGTCGAGTTTACATGACACACACAGTAGCAGGTGGAATATACATGCTAAGGTTTGCAGTAGGTGCTACATTCACTGAGGATAGACACTTAATTTGCGCTTGGAAGTTAATTAAGGACTGTGCCGATGCTTTGCTACGAAATTGCCAGTGAAATATAATTGTGCCAGTGAAGTATTTATCTATATATATATATTTATCTGTATATATATATATAGATAGATAGATATAAATACATAGTTCTCTTAATATTTGAAATAAGATGGATCTGTCCGCAATTTGATGAAAGAAATAACGAAAGAATATATAGTGCATCCATTGTGGTGTACTTTTATGAATCTTATTTTCTAAAAATAAATATTTTTCTTAAGAAGTGTGTCTAAGCTAAAAAAAAAAAAGAAACATCAATGAATATCAATTTCTCATTTGTTGTTAGAATTCACGATATTCTTTAGATTTTATTTGATTAATCATAAGTCACCAACTTAGAATTCCTAAATTATTCATACGACAATTGAGTAGATATAGCATTTATGTATGTAAATTTCATTCCTATTTTAATAAAAAAATTATTTTCCAATGACCCAAACAACATCTATGAAATTATTTATTATGTTTGAGATACTCATATGACGTGTGCCAGACAGAAGTTGTATGTGACAATACTCATCATACTTTGCCAACTAAACTATTGGATCCCACTTTCTGAAAAGTTGGCTCAAACCATTGGAGTTGACATACTGGTTCAATGGTATGTTTCTTAAGTAAGAGATCGAGAGTTTGATTCTCGCCTCTGGCGAATGAAACAAATTCTGTGGTCAATTTTCTACTACAAAATGCACTGATCGAGGAACGAAGGATTAGTTCACGACTGCTGACTGTAGGGATACCTTGAAAAATAAAAATAAAAAAAAAGTTGGCCCAAATTCCATCACCTTTCTCCCTCCTCCTTTTTCAATTTTTTTTTTTTTGTTTCCCAAGATATCCCCAGTCCGACAGGCTAAGGACTAATTCTCCACGGATTTAAGCTCCATTTAATAGTTTGTTGCTGGTCAATTGATTGTTGCATGCACAAAGTGAAAAATGAACCCCCGACACTTGTTTAAGCGACCTAGTGAGCTAACCACTAGGCCAACCAAGCTTGATTCCAATTTCCTTTTATCTTGCATATGCATGCATGCTTTTCCGCCTTATTTTATTTTTTCTTTTTCCATACAATTCCTTTGAAATCTTGCCACTTTCTTTAATTTATCTGAAATCCATATTACTTGTTGAACTTGTTAAAAATATAGATGATCCAATATATATTTTTATTTATTTAATATATTAAAAATAAATATTTATTTTTATTTAATTTAAAAAATAAGAGATAATTTATTTCTAACTTACCCTTGTTATTAATTATAGTTGATTCTCAATGCATTTTTCATTATAATAACAATAAAATATCTAATATATTTTCATAAAGTGAGATATAAAAAGAATAAATATATACGATTCATGTATTCAAGAGTAATATAGTAAAACTATTATTCCATTTATAATGGACTATTGAGTGGGGACGACCCGATTCATACCTACTCCGTAGGTATCGGGGAGAGGGGGGGACCACTCCGGACCTAACCTACGCGCCCTCATCCCAGTTTCGCTGGAGGGGCGTTTTGAACCCCCGACCCTGGCACACCACGGTAAGCAAGCTTACCGCTGAGCCAAGGCCATCCCTCATAATGAACTATTGAGTGATGTTCTAAAATTTAAAAAATTAATAATTTAGTGGGTAAAAAGTATTTAGACGGCTGAGTGATCTTTAGTGTTGATATAATTAAATTTTTCTTAACTACTAACAAGAAACGTGTTTTACTATATAACTAGTGGATTTAATCGCGCTTTGCATAATCATAAAAAATAATTTATTTGAAAATATAGTTGAAATAGAAGATTTTAAATAATTTCTTATACAACACATAAAAAAAGATTGTAAGTTAATAAAATCATCGATAATATTTTCAATGATATCCATATAAATGTGTTTTCTATACATCAAATAAAAATTAGAATACATATGGTTACATCTGATTTTGAGGACATACTTGTATCAAAATTTTTAAATTAGCTAATATGTATATGTGAAGATGCTATTTATTTCAAAATAAAAAGGCAATTTCAAGAAAAATAATAATATTATTGCTGGAAATAATAAATAGAGTTTGAGGATGAACTTTATTTTATATTATTTAATTAATAAAGACAGAAGAGATTAATTTCATATACAAAAATTTAAAGAGTTATTTCTACTTACGAATGTTTTTATCATAGTCACATCTTAAAAAAATGATAAATAACTTTTTTTGTAATTAAATTTTACGCTTTCGGAAAAATATTTTTTAGAAAAAGCTCTCCGATCCTTTTTATTTAAATTCAAAAAATAAATATTTACTTTTACTCATGTATGTATGAGTTTATAGTGTTTGTTATTCCATGCACCTTTTTTTTTTTGACTAATACATATTATATTTTCTATAGGAGTTTTACTCCCTTCGTTTGCACTTGCACATATGTTAAAAGTTATCATATTCAAATACTTGTTATGTCAAAAATTTTAGAAAGAATTAATTTTTTTCTTCGACTTTATTTTTAACATTACTTATCATAAAATAAAGAGGGGTCTGATATATTAATAAAATTACACTCTCAATTATTTTTGTAATGACTCTAACGAAAAAGAAGAGAGTTATGAGATAGAAAACTTTTGCTCTTTAAAATAACATATATTTATTATAAAGAAACATTACACAAAAAAATGTAAAATTTGTGAAATGAAGAAAAAATGAGAAATACTATATTAAGTGATATTGTAAATTACGATGTTTATTCGGGGATAAAGTCTCCAAATAAAAAAAAAAATTATTGTTGATCTTTAATTTTTCTTGAATCGTAGAATATTTAGTTTGCTCATCATCAAACTATCAATTATATAAACCTATATCTTGCAGTTCTATATTATTTTATATTTTTTGATTTTTTTCTCACGATATATTAAGGCTGTTGAAAAAAAATTAGGAAACAAATTTTATTTGGTAATACTTGATATTGTAGAAATTTTCATGAATTCCTAGTTATGACACCTTTAAATGAATAGCAAAAAAATTTAATAATGAAATTATATTCTCCCATTAAAGAGGAATAAGAAATATGGAACATGAGAAGATTGTAATGGGTCACAACATAGAAATAAGTTTAAAGTCAAAAAAAGATAAAATATTCATCAAAAAATGAGTACAAAAACAAAATTAACAAAATAAATTAAAATAAAATATTATTATCGATCGTAGAAAATTATCACATCACCTACACTAAGCTAAATTTTATATGATAGATAAAAGGAAGTAACTAATTCTTTTATTTAATTAGTTACTAATAACTAATTTCTTGAATTGAAATAAGTCACAAGCAAGTATTGTTATTTATCTTTTTTCTCAATTTTTTGGAATCTTCATTTTTAAAAATTATCTACTAAGCTAAAAGAAAAAAAAATCAAAAGGTCAACTTTTAAAATTGAAACTATCATTTTTCATGCTGTTTCATTTTCTGGCAATAGTCTCTTGAATGTTTTTTGTACTTTCAGAATAATTTATATCTCAAATATTGTCAAGATGATAGTTGTTATAAAATTTTAATTAATCAAAAATATATTTATTTGCTTTTTCTAGATCAATTACTCTCTATAAACTTGAGAATGAAAAAATCTTTTTCATAAGTCTATTCGAAATGAATTTGAATTAAATGAATTTTCAATGCGAATATCAAATACCACATGAGAAATTAGAAAAAATAGTGTTTATTCATTAAACCGTGTTTCATTATCTATAATAATTTTTTTTTATATCATACTCGATCTCAACCAAAATATTCGTATATCAAAAATGAATATGTGCAAATTTACAAAAAATTTGTCATTTAATTTAAGAAAAGAAAAGATGAAAAGTAAAAGAATAAATCAAATAAAGAAGTAGAATAAAAGAAAAAACAGATGATCCAAGTGTCTAAAATAACCGGTTCTAAATTCTCCTAAAATCTTTTCAAATTTTGCTTTATGCGAAATGCCTCAAATCAATAAAAATCAATTCTATATTAATTAATAGATTAAACAAAAGAATGACAATATTAAAAGATGTTTAAAACTGCCGTAAATATAAAATATTAAAAAGAAAAGATAAAAAAAGATACATAGATAAAAGTTATATCTCGCACAATTTCCAGTTATTGACATATGTTGCTCTTCTTTTCAATTGGTCGAACGTATTCTAATATCAAATTTGTGCAGGAGACCTTCTCCTCTATCTCCCACTCTCCTTTCCTTTTATTTCTTCAAAGCTTGTAGTTTGAAAGTTTCATAGACTTAATTATTTTTTAGTAACCTGAAACGAAAAAAAAGTAAAGGAGAGAGATGACAAATAAGTATATATTTGAAAGAAGAAGATATAATTTAAAGAAAATTATAGAAATATTATATTTGAGATTTCAACATATGAAAAGTATAGAGACAAACACAGAAAAATAAATATCAAACACAAACACCCAATATCCATTATATAGATGGAGTTTGTCAAGTATGACTCTTCTTATTTATTTTATCATTAATTGCTAATTTTTAATTATTAATGTAAATTAATACCAAAAAACGTTTTTTTCTTAATGTGACTTTTAAATTTTCATTTAAAATTTTTATTGCATGCTTTTGAGATTTGATAATTAACAATTTTTTTTCTTTCCTTTTTTATTATTAAAAATAAATTTAATTAAAATAAATTGTTAGAATGAGGAAAGGTACAAACACCCAATATCCATTATATAGATGAAGTTTGTCAAGTATGACTGTTCTTATTTATTTTATCATTAATTGTTAATTTTTAATTATTAATATTAATTAATACCAAAAAAATGTTTTTTTTTCTTAATGTGACTTTTGAATTTTCATTTAAACTTTTTTATTGCATGCTTTTGAGATTTGATAATTAACAATTTTTTTCTTCCCTTTTTTATTATTAAAAATAAATTTAATTAAAATAAATTATTAGAATGAGGAAAGGTTTTAAACTAATGACCCTTTAATATTCTTGAATGCTTGATGTTTTTAATTGAGTAATTATGTGACTAATCAAAGAGTAATTATTAAATTTATTTTAATTTCTAACAAATTATTTTGAGGAAAGCAAAAGAGAAAAAAATTTCAAAAAATTGAGAAAAAAGATAAATAGGCTTTCTTGCATATAAGAGGTGCCACATCATCATTCTTCCAATCTTCTTTTATATATATATATAGATTTCAGAAAGTCGAGTGACTATTTGAGTAACGGACTTTATTTTTTATCATCAAAAGTCAACAACTTGAGGCTAAATTTGAATAGAATAACTCAATATTTTAAAAGTAAATTCAAATATTAAAAAATTAATAGTACAATAAATTGTAACTCTTTCGTCTTCATATAATGTAAATTACATCTTAAAATACTGATTAAATTTCACATATTTTGAATCTCAAAAATGAAAAATATCGCATAAATTCACCGAGGGAATATGTATTTATGTAGGTGTTTACGGTTGCTTTTCATTTTCGGGTTTCATGAAAATAAAGTCAACTGTTAAGTAATTATTTGTCAAAATCATTGATGTTCTTTCCTTTATATTTTCTTGTTAAAGAGTGTTAGATGAATTCGAGTGCTCTTGAAATTTTGAAATTGGTTAGAGAAGAACTAGAGAAAAGATCACTTTGATAATTTAGAATGTGAGTAAGGTGAGAAATATCGAGTTTCGCATTTTTCATGAATGAAAGTGTTTTTTTCAATTTATTTTATTTGTCATTTTTTTCATGCGTCTTAAAAAAACATTAACTTAAAGGATAAATTATCCTTACTTATTTTGATCTTGTTATAAATAGGCCAAACCCATCGGTGGCCCCTTAAACTTGACACAATCTTTCACTTAAGCACCTCAACTGGACCATATTCATTTTAAACACCTCAAATAGCTATAAATGTGTCATTTTGACACCTTTTGTTGATTCAACAAAGAGAGTGTATTATACTTGCTCTTAAACGTGTTTCAGGGTATTTTCGTAATTTTTTGATCTTCCTCCTCTTTCTTCCTTACTCTTTGAGTCCATTTTTTTCCTTTCCTTAACACATCCATACACGAATTTCTCCTTCATTGATCGAATTAACAGAGAAAAGAAAAAGAAAAATAAAAAAATCAAGAAAAAAGGTTAATTCGCTATTTGAGAAATAATAATGGTTGATTTTAACAAAGATCAAGAATTTTCCTTCTTTAAGAAATAAGAAATCAAGAAATAAGAATGGTTGATTTTCCCTTGTGTTGATTTTAATCATTCTTGTTTCTTAAAATAAGTTCCCTTCTTAAAATGATTTTCGATTCATTGACCGAATTAATAGGAAAAACAAAAGGAGAAAATCAAGAAAATTTTTTTCACCATTTTTGTGAATTTAAGCTTATTTTTTTTTGTAGAGATTGTGATGTTTCAATTCACAAAGCTAAAACATACACAAAAGCATAACAAATTTCTACTAAATGGGTTAAGATTTTAGCAAATTTCTACTAAATGTGTTAAGATTTCTACTAATAAACATACACAAAGAAGATGATGGGACGGAGCAGCGGTGGGCGGGGGAAGGGGGGAGGGGCTGCCTGCCAAATGGAGAAGATAACTTAAGTGGGGGTAGGGGAGGAAAAATGGAGAAGATGAACGGGGGAGGGGGGTGCCAAACAAGAATGGTAGTTTGTCCAATAGGGGTAGGGGGTGGGGTTGGAGAAGATGACTTGGGGGTTGGGGGGTTTAAATAATTTTATAATTATTTGAGAAAATGTCAAGTGTTAGCAATTAATTGGTTAGTTTGTTATGTATTTTTATCTTTTAATTTAATTATGTATATATTAATGACTTGGATAATTAAAATGAGTTGGCATAATTTAATTGGTCAATTAATCCATGTAAAAAGCGAGTGTAGCCACGCGCGTGAGGGTTTACAGCTGATTGTGCAAAAAGTGTCAAAGTGACACACTTTATGACTACTTGAGGTGCCAACAATGAACAACGTCCAATTGAGGTGCCTAAGCGAAAGATCGTGCAAGTTTAGGGGGCCATCGATGGGTTTGACCTTATAAATATATTACCATATATAGTGAATGTCTACTTTACCATTTATAGTAAATGTCTATTTATGGAAATGTTAGAAACCCCCAGGTTAGTTTTCCCCTATAAATAAAGGGGTTTTTCTTCATTGTACTTAATTCATCAAGAGACCTCTCAAGAGAAATAATAATCAATCTCTCTTCTCTCTCTATTCCTCTTGTTCTTATTTTAAATTTCATAACATGTTATCAGCACGAGACTTTGCCAAATAAGTTGAGATTATAAATCTAAAGGTAATTTCAAGGTTAGTAATTCCTTATATTATTTGTCTTTTGCTACTAATGATATATTATTGTTGGATTTGAGGAAAAGATAATTGTTTTGGAATCACTTATACTTTAAATTTGTTCATGAAGAACAATGTTGTTAAAAGATATTATGATGAATTTAAATCTCATTTCATTAAGAGGGTAAGACATTGGATTAAAAGTTTCAATGCATCATGATGATAAGATGTTGGGTTCTAGTCCCATTGATTTATGCCTACGACGCCTTTATATGAATATGACATTGAGATTGGATCTCAATGCACTATATTGATGATATTATGATGACCAAGACAAAATAATATTTTTGATAAAAAGTCATTAAATATATCTCATTGCTATGTTCTATTCTATGAAGTGAATATGGTCACAATATATGATAAATCTGAAAGTTGACAACTTGCTATATTCTTGAAAGGAATGTGGTAGCAGTGCATAATGTCTTAAAGAAGATAAGTGATTGAATAAACGAATATAAGCGTGAGAGAAAAATATGATAATGATCATCAAAAGTGATGATATTTTCACATGCATATTATGACCATAAGATATGTTAGAGAAAAATTCTTTACATTATATGTATGCCTCGATTTGCTCCTGAAGTAGCAATATCTTGAAAGAGGTTCTAAGCTATCATAATTTGATATGATTAAGGCACGATTATATTTCATTCTTGGAGAATGAAATTTTATTATTATTATAAATACAGATCTAGACCCTGGTGGTAAATGTGGCTGTATATACATTCGAACGTACTCGTGGTTGTAAGAAAATCACAATCCACCTCTGAAAGAGGCAAAATAATTAAGAAAAGTTATTTTGAAATCTACTTCTGAAGTAGTAAAGTTGAAATCTATTCATGTCAAAGTAAATCTAAAATTTACTAAAGTAAAAAGGCACATATCATGATAAACTTGGAGTTTACTAGTATAAAAGTTCAGAAGTTAACATGAATGATTATGACATCTCGAAGATGTGCATATTGAGTATTGGACATATAATGAAAAATTAGAAGATTCCTCAGAATTATTCATGTTGTTTGTTCTCATGATAAGTTGGTTGGACCAACTAATGCTGGGATTAAACCCCATAAATTTGAAAAGTATAAAAGGTGAATAAGGGCCCGTTCACCTATCATGTAATATGTTTTGAAAAGATGCATCAATAAGATGATCGCATGTACATTTATTGTCAACCTGCAGTTTTTCATTCATAAAGTTGCTTGCTCAATATAAATTGAGTTAAGAATATAACTTTCAGATTGTATAATTAAGACAATTCATCTTAATGATGATGATTTGACATGAAATGCCTTTGATAAATAGCTAAACCATTACTAATGAGAACAAATCTTCATGTATTTGTATGAAATATGATATGTTGCATACAATAGCATTTGTATGCATTAGACCAATAAATGACGATTTTTTCTTCCCCCTCAATTGGTTCAAGGTTAGGAACCAACTATTCTATCTAATAATTTTTTATGTGCGGTATACGATTAATAAATATACCACGATTCACAAAGATAGATTCCTCAAATAAAATGAAGGATGTATGTTAGTTTTCCTAACATAAGGGGGAGATTATAAACGACTATAAAATATGTTAGAAATTATCATCAGATACTCATTCAAAAGATATTCAAGTCAAATACGGAAAACATATCATATTTAAGCTACAAGTGCTCCTATTTTTATTCTTAAATAACAAAGTCTACGCATGCATGAAGCGTGGTAGACCAATCGGTTCCTTGAAATAATCCTTGAAAAAATAAGGAGCAAATAATCATAATAATAAGGCAATATGCTCTTGAAGAGTCTACGACATAACACTTTATAAAACCTTATGAGAGGTTCAGGTACCTGAAAATAATGAAGTGATGAGATCTCAAATTGTTATGTCACGCTGTGAACCGATACGAAATGATATATCATCAATGATTTTTTTGATACAATATTGATGCAATATTGTGAAAGATTATGAAGATCTGGATTTTATGTTTATTTAAGCATGCTAACATAGAAATATTTATCAAGTGATGTGAAATGATGTATCTTGATAAGCATAAAACTTATTTGATTTGCAATCTAGATATTTGGAGATGTCACTCATGAAATGTTGAATATTGTCACTTGATAAAATTCATATGAATTTTTTTTAAAGATTCAAAATGTTTGAAGCATATAAAAATTTTTGGAAAACTTGTTTATAATCATTAAATTGTATAAGCTTATAACTTGAAAATTATTGAAACTCTTGGAGAGCTTTCAAAAGCAATAGAATATTTGCTTAAATGAGAAACATGTATAATTGAATAAGGATTCATTCCGAGCTCAAGAAAAGAATTAGGAACTCCTTGGTTATGAAGTACCATATCTTAGTGCAATTGGTGCACTAATGTATCTTGCAAATACTACAAGGTCTGATATAACCTTTTTTTGTTAATTTTTTAGCAAGATATAGTTCTTCTCCTATTGAGACATCGAAATAGGATCAAACACATGATCTTATTTTATTTTAAAGATTGCAGTCTCCGATCTTGTTAATTATGCATATGCTGGGTATTTATTTAACTCACATAAATCTCGGTCTCAAACATGCAATGTGTTCACATATGAGGATACCGTCAGATCTTGGAGATATACAAAGCACTTTATTTAGCCACTTCATCGAACCATGCTGACATAATAGTTATTCATGAAGCAAGCCGAGAATGTGTGCTTGAGGTCCATGATACATTTCATTCAAGCAAAATATTGTTGAAATGTGACAATATACCCATAATTTTATATGGGGATAATGCAATATGCATAACACATCTTAAGGGAGGATTCATAAAAGAAGATAGAACAAAGCACATTTCGCCAAAGTTCTTCTATATACATGAGCTCTAAAAGAATGGTGATACTAACGTACAACAGATTCGTTCAACTGATAATGTGGTTGATTTATTCACCAAGTCTCTTCCAGCTACAACTTTCAAGAAGATGGTGCACAAGATCGAGATGCAAAGGTTCAAGGATGTTCTCATTAAGGGGATTTAATATGTGTTGTACTCTTTTTTCCTTACGAGGTTTTGTCCCAATATATTTTTCTTGTAAGGTTTTTAATGAGGCAGCCTATATGCGCATTATTAGTGATGTGTATTCTATTTCCTTCACTAGATTTTTTCTAGTAAGATTTTAATGAGACACATTATCTATCAATTAGACATTCAAGGGGGAGTGTTATAACTATATTATCATATATAATGAATGTCTACTTTACCATTTATAGTGAATGTCTATTTATGAAAAAGTTAAAAACCCCAAGGTTAATTTTCCCCTATAAATAAAGGGATTTTCTTCATTGTACTTATCCATCAAGAGATCTCTCAAGAGACATAATAACCAATCTCTCTTATCTCTATTCTTTTTGTTCTTATTTTATATTTCATAACAGATCTCAATACAACTTTTTTTCATCTCATTAATATCTATTTTTTGTTGTAATTATTAATTTTTTAATATAAAAGTTCATTCAATCGTTCCATATAAATATAATGATAGCTTTAATATATCACTATCTTAATATAACCAATTCAATGTAATGAAAAATGTATTGAAAATGACTATATTTAATAGTAAGAATAAAATAAAAATTAATTAATAAATTATTTATTAATTTTTTAAATTAAATATTTAACAGTGGACATCAAATTTTTGGTATAAAAATAAGTAAATAAAAATGAACAAGAAAATCTTTAGACCTTTTATTTTAAACGAGGTCGTCAAGTAAATTGATTTGGAGAGAAATTAAACTAAGGATGCATTTATGGGGGAATAAAAAAGAAGAAAAGAAGTAAAAGCATGCATATAACGAAAGAAAAAGAAATTGGAAAAGGAATGAGCACGGATCCAACATTGACAAACTTAAATTGTTGTTCTAACTCTGATTAAGAAATTGCACAACTTAAATTACATTCCCTACCGGTTATCGGTGTTGCACATTCAAGAAGAGTCCATTAGCATTAGTAAAAGTATGTTGTAGCGGCCAATGAAGAAACAACATCATTTAATATACAAAATGTGTATTATGTAAAGAGCTTTATTTAAGCACTTGATCCACTTAAGTTTAATGACATGCTCTACCTTCAGATCCTTTGATACAAGTATGATCATGATCATGACACTTTTTGAGTATTTTTGTAGACTAGCTATTAAAGGGCCCTTTTGTCATTTTATCTATTAGTGTAATGTAGTATAAATAGAACATTGTAGGGTTTATTTCTTTAGTTGCTTAATGAAATTGAGAGAACACTCCTCTAAGAGAGAGAGAGTCCTAAAACCGTAACTAGAGCCATATACAAGTGTGCAATCACTTGTGTGTTGCATTGCTTGATACATTGGTGCTTGGGTGGTGGATGCCTCTCTTTTGTCAATTATAAGAGATAGGTGACTGTAGTTTGTAGTGTTAAGGGTCCAAGAGTGTCATATGCTCTTGGGTTCTTAAGATTATACCTCCATTTGTCTATCTTTCTATCTTTATTTTGTTGTAACCGTTGGTAGTGTTCTTGTTGTATAACCTTGTAATTGTTCTATTGTTGAAATCTTATTGTGTTGTTCACCTTCTTGTTGTTGTTACATTAGTTTGGGTTGGCTGTTTTGGTGTATAAATACACCTTGTTTCCTTGTATTCTTATGTTGTTTTTGTTTGGCCGAAACTAGCTCTCAAAGGGGTCCTCGGATTCCTCTTGATTTGTGGACTATTTTGAGCCTATTCTTGTGTTCCTTGGTTTTCTTGTATCATTTGGTATCAAAGAAAGGTTTAATTTTGTTCCAACAAAATCAATCTTGGGTTTGTTATCTTGAAAATAAAAAAAAAGTGAAAAAGAAGAAAGAAGAAAAAAGAAAAAAGTTACTGTTCATGATTTTAGGATTTTTTAATTTTTGAGACTTGATTTGTGTGTGTTTCTAGTATTAGATCCTTGTTTCCTTATACTATTAGAGTCTAGAAATTAAAAATTCCAACAAAAAAGAAGTGTCAAAATAAAAAATTCCCCCAAAAGATACTAAACCCATTTTTGACCCTAGGTCAAATTTTGAGTCTTTGATTTTCTGTTTTTCTTGTGTTTTTAGTGTTAGATTTGTGTTCTCTAACTCTATAGGAGTATAGGGTTCCAATTTAAGCTAAATTGGAGGTGATTTGAGCCATCCACCATTGTTGAGCTTAAGTTTGAAGAAACTTGAAGGTGAGATCTCATTGTGGGAGGTTGTTTTAAACTAACATGTGTTTTATTTTGTAGGATTTTTATTGTATTATTGTGTGTGACATTGTGGACTGATTGGGTGTCTTGTTGGACCGTAACTTGAAGGATTATTTTCGGTACAACCACAATGGAACCCGAGGCTTTAAATGCTCAAACAATGGACAATAATACCATCAATCTCATTTTAGCTCGCCTTGAAACTATATCCCGAGATGTGGCTAGGTTGAATATGGGTCTTTAGAAATTAGATGCGGATGTGGAATCAATGATTGGGAGATTAGAATGTGTGAAAATCCAAAGGAGTCGACCTTTCACCCCTTAAAACAATTCCCCAACTTATACTCCCGAGAACTCGCACTAAATGCTATATCCACCAACTGCCACAAATCCAATCAATCTTTATTTCCGAAGCCGAGAACAAGATAGACCAAATCATCCTCCACTTCACCAAGTCCAACAAGAAGGGATTGGAACCCAAATACCACCACCAAACTCGAACCCTCTCATCCAAACTCCACTTGACCAAAGACCTCACTATCCAAATCTAATCCCGCCACTACAAGCTCTACTTAACCTAAATAGACCCATCCATGTTGAGGGCTATGGTAGGAGAGGACAACATGATGGTTATGGGCCATATGATGATGTTTACTTTAGGAAAAAAAACTGAGGGGTAGACACGGAGAGTTAGGCCGAGAGGTGAGAGATAGTAACCCAAACTGAGATGTAGGTCTCAATTCCATCAAAGTGAACCTTCCTGTTTTCAAAAGTGAGAGTGATCACGAAGCCTACCTTGCATGGAGTCGTCTTGTGACAAGATCTTCCAACTTAATGATCTAACCGAAGAAAAAAGTTGCTATGCTATAGCTTACTTTGAAGGGTATGCTAATACATGGAGGGAGTATGTTAAACGATTTGGGAATGAGATGATTCGGGGACAACCTCCTCCTTGGTTTCAGTTGAAAAACCTTATGTGGAAAAGGTACTTACCTGAGACTTATAGGCATAAGCTCCTTGCTAAATTGTACAATTTGAGGCAAGGGAGCAAGAGTGTCATGGCTTACTACGATGAATTTCAACAATTGATGTTGAAACTTGACCACCGAGGCGAGCAAGTAAGTCATGACATTGTGCGCTTCAAGGTTGGGTTAAACAAGGACATCTCCACTCGCATGACGCTTCACAAATTCGACACCATAGATGGCATCTTTCACGTGGCTTTAGAGGTTGAGAGGGAGCTCAAAGAGAACTCATTCATGGCTGCCCAGCCCGAGGCCACCAAGGCTGTCCAAAAATATCTTCCAAGGTATGAAAGTAAATTGAATTCTACTTCCAATCCCAAGGGGTTTCAATGCTTCAAGTGTTAAGAGTTGGGGCATAAGGCTAGTGAGTGCCCAAACCGGAGAAATATAATCCTAAGAAAGGGTATATTTTACTATCTTGGAGAAGAGGTGGGCATTGAATCTGTTAAAAATGATGGCAAACCGCAAGATGGAGAGCTAGAAGAAGCCAAAGTCAAAAATGAAGTGTATGGAGAAGATGTGTGGCCACAAGAAGGAGATTGTGAAGTACCTTTGTAAAACAGGTGAGCCCGTGAATTTGTGGTCAAATTCCTATTAAGATGGAGAGGATGATACAAGTATGATCATGATCATGACACTTTTTGAGTATTTTGTAGACTAGTCACTAAAGGGCCCTTTAGTTATTTTGTCTATTACTGTAATGTAGTATAAATAGAATATTTTAGGTTTTATTTCTTTAGTTTGTTAATGATATTGAGAGAACACTCCTCTTAGAGATAGAGAGTCCCAAAACCATAACTAGGGCCATATACAAGTGTGGAATCACTTGTGTGTTGTATTGCTTGATACATTGGTGCTTGGATGGTGGATGCCTCTCTTGTGTCAATTATAAGAGATAGGTGACTGTAGTTTGTAGTCTTAAGGGTCCAAGAGTGTCATATGTTCTTGGGTTCTTAAGATTATACCTCCATTTGTCTATTTTTCTATCTTGATTTTGTTGTAACCGTTGGTAGTGTTCTTGTTGTGTAACCTTGTAATTGTTCTATTGTTGAAATCTTATTGTGTTGTTCACCATCTTGTTATTGTTACATTAGTTTGGGTTGGCTTTTTTGGTGTATAAATACACCTTGTTTCCTTGTATTCTTGTGTTGTTGTTGTCTGGCCGAAACTAGCTCTCAAAGTGGTCCTCGAATTCCTCTTGATTTGTGGACTGTTTTAAGCCTTTTCTTGTGTTCCTAGGTTTTCTTGTATCATCCTTCAACCGACCTAATAGATCCGTCTTCGACTTGCTCCTCAACTCATGTACCTTTATTCTAGCTGTATTTTCACCCAAAAAAAACAGCTACATTAACATCAAACAAAAGACTGATATTTTCTTTTTAATAGACTGATATCAACACTATACTATAGCGCTTACACCTGTGAGTTGGCAAAATAATATCATATGTTAATAAAAGTTCGAATAATCCCCAACGTTTCTGCTTCTATTGGAACACAAGATTTTCCTTTTTTGTGGAGCTACTATTAGCACCTGGGAATTTCCATAATAACCTTGAGAATATCCATTGAAGAATTTGTTGCTCAATACCTTTCTTGAAGATTACAGTCATCCCTACTGATATGCTACCAATTCAATCTTCAAAATGTCTAAGTGACACTTTCCAAGACACCTATTAGCTACATCAGGGAACTTGGTAGCTCTATGTGTACCCTTTCTTTCGGAACAGATCTAGTGAAAATATGGTGGGGCTTGTAGCTCAGAGGATTAGACCACGTGGCTACGAACCATAGTGTCGAGGTTTGGTCACTCCTTATCCACAATCAAAAGCCTTTCCAGCTTAACTAAAACTACAGGCATAGAGCAACTAAAACAACTTAAAAATATATAAATGAAAAAGTCAAGTACTGAGAAGAGTTAACCTTAATATGTGAAAATCAAGAGTAGCATAGTTAGGGACTATTTTGACGAATAAAAATTACACAACTAGGTATAAAATTTCCTAGTAGGAAGCCTCCTCTCGAGTAGTCTCATAGGTCAAAACGGTTCCAACCATTCTTGCTAAGGCTACTTGCGATCACTATAAAAAAACAGCATTTAGCAACACGACATATTCGTCGCTATCATATGAAAATCCGTCGCTAAATAGAAATAGCGATGGAATAGCAATGGAAAATGTTCTGTCGCTATATTGCTCGTTGCTAAACTCATAGCGACAAAAATTTGAATTTCTTCATAAAATTTATGATCAATTAGCGACGAAATAGTTTGATTGTTGATATTACCGACGTACATTTTCGTTGCTATAGCGTTGCTATTCCCAAAATTCATTTTGATTGTGGCTTAATTTACGACAAAATATTTTGTCGTTGATCTGTTGCAACATAATTTGATCGACTGAGTAGCCGTATTTAGCAACCAAATTTATCCATTGCTAATGTTTTTCAGTAGCTACGACTGATGTTAGTCACTAATTTTTTGTCGCTAATTGCAGCCGTCTTTAGCACTAAATTAATCTGTCGCTAAAGTCTTTCAGTAGCAACGAGAAAAGTTAGTCACTAATTTTTTGTCGCTAATAATTTTATAAGAAAATAATTGAAACACGTAAATTATAAAATGATTAAATATCCAACATTCAAATAGATAGCAAAATTCACAACAATTGTGTCCAACACCCACAATTTCAAGTATTTTGTCAAACATAAACTAATGTCAAAATAGTCTATCAAAAATTAGTGCAACGATCATGGACTACGAATAATATGAAGCTACGAATCAACATCGTCATCATCATCACTAGTAGGAGGAGGATTAAGCACGGCCCCTTCTTGTACCCTAATACCACCAACACACTCAATAACTATCAGAAGAAAATGAGTAGTAAGGGCCAGAATTAATTGTTTCACAAATTCCTCCATATTTGTTGTCGGTATAGAAATTGAAGGTGGTAATGATGATGTGGAAGCATTGCAGTTACAAAGTTTTTTTCCAAAGTAACTGGCAGCTTCAGATCCAAGACCAAATAGTCTTTTCTTCTTTGCTCCTCCTGCAGCTTCATAATATGTCTCCAATTGGTCAATTTCAGATTCACATTGTACTTTTTTCCGTACAATTTCTTCATACCTTTCCTGTAACAAGTGAAGTTATTAAAATAGACTCAAGTTCATGTTAACACAAAAGAAAAATAAGAGATGAGTATCATATAGTTAGATGTAAGTTATGGACTTACATGTAGAAGTCAGGAACGCTCACCAACAAAAGATTTTCCATCATGATTATGTGTATGGACGTGCAAATGTAACTCACTTGGATTGGATCTCGACCTATTTTAAGAGCCTATACAAAATTTTCAGGTATTTAGAATGAGACCAACGTACATTAGCAGTAAACCAAAAGAGAATCATGACACACCACCAAGTTTCTTTGTCCTATTCTAAGAAAAAAAATATCACCAAAAATCTTGGCATAGCAGCAAAACAAAGAGAAAAAACAAGAGAAACTAGCAGGAAATATAGCTGCAAAACAAAGTGGCATAGCAGCAACTGCTTGCAGGAAAAATAGCAGCAACTGCTTGCTGAAAAAATAGCATAAAACTAGCAGCAGCTGCGATAACAGAAAACATTTAGTAGCAGCAACAATTTCTAGCAACAATTATAGTAACAAACAAGATATGCACTACAACAATTTCTTAATAATAGGTTAACACCTTTGATGATTGAGACAGATTCTCTCATTGTCAGAAAAATTATTCATGGCGTTTGGGAGGTGACATGGACCATTACGATGGAGATAAAGAAAATAAAGATGTTAATGGCTCATAACTTGGTCGAAGTGGCTCATACTTATAGAGAAGGAAACTTGCTGACAGATTTTTTAGCTAACCATATTCATTGTTTTGCAGGTACACAGCTACTAACTTTCCATTCCTTTCAAGTACTACCAAAGGCAGGCAAGGACATTTCTCATAATGGATAAAAAAAACATTCCAAACATCACAGTAAAGAAATTACAGAATCAGAATTTCAACTTCAGACATGCAACATAATACAACACCTTTCAATAAAGATGAGAAGAGGGATATTGCAATAAGGAATGATAGAGTCTCCACTACATTATTCATTCTTTGGAGTTTCTGTATGACAAGGGAAAGGAAGAAAGAAATAGGAACATCAAACTTGGAATCTGAACAACACAAGTAAAGATTCAATTTCTTGTATGCTTGACGCTGAAATACTCACAGTTCTCATTTAAAAATGTATATGGATTGGTTATTTTCTATAATTAATCTATGTGTGGCTATTTTAGCCCCCAAAAAGAAAAACTAACATAGCTGTCATTGCAGCTGCTTGCTGGAAACATAGCAGAAAATTAGCAGTAGCTCCAATAACAGAAAATATTCAAGAGCAGCAAAAATTTCCAGCAACAATTATTGTAATAAATCAGAATCAATACAAACAAGCTACTTATTCTTATGGTTCTATTTAAAAATCAAAGCTTAACTAACTGTAGCTCCTTCAGCCTTCAAAAAGAAAAACAAACATAGCTGTCAACAATACTCGACAAGTGGTAAAGACCGACAAAAAGACAACCATGTAACTCTTGACGTAAGCAAAAGCTTGCTCTTATCATAAATCATTTAACATGAAATTCAACAATTCAAGGGTTGTCATTAAAAAGAGCATGAGTAGTAAATTTGATTATCTAGACAAATACCAAATAGTCCAAAGATTTGTTTGTTTTTGAGAATAGTAAGGATGACGTTCAAAGATTTTTCTTTCGGCAATATCTTAAAGCATACAACATGAATTCAATAAATTTGTATCTTGTGAAAACTGAATGCACATATAGATCATATCAACAGCCAAAAGGGCATAGCAGTAGTCCAAACAAAGTAGCATCACGATCAGCTGCTTGCTATGCACTTTAGACACAATTGTAGCTACTACAATGGCGAAGAAATGACTGAAAAATAATCAACTATTTCAAGGTATGTAGCAACAGACCAGAGCATCACAAATAGGACCAAAATAAAGAGGAAAAACTAGCATATCAACACCTAAAACAACATAGCAGCAGCCCAAACAAGGAAACACCACGACCAGCTTCTTGCTACGTACTTTAGACACAACCATAGCTACTAAAACAATAAAGTAACGACTGAAAACTAATCAACTATTTCAAGGTACGTAGCAGGCCAGAGCATCACATATAGAGCCAAAATAAAGAGAAAAAACTAGTATGTCAACAGCCAAAAGAGCATAGCAGCAACCCAAACAAAGTAGCACCACATGACCAGCTGCTTGCTACGCACTTTAGACACAACCATAGCCACTAAAAAGGAGAAGAAACGACTGAAAAATAAGTTTGGGCCGCCTTGATTTCATCTAAGGTTAAATCTCTTTTCTTTGCTTCTCCCCAAAGTCGACCTGGATGGGAGAATATTGTAAGATTTCCTTTAAGATCTTCCACAACACCACCATCGTCATTATGATCCACATTATGATTTTGCGATATGACATGAGGTTCAAAATAATGAGAAAATAATTTTGTTGACTCCATCATTAAGTATGCTTCACAAATGGAACTCTCAACACTAGCTTTATTCCCAATCATCTTTTTAAGAGTTCCCAAATACCTATATACAGAAAAATATGTAACATTATATTTTGGAAGGTTATGTATTAATTAACCGTCACAAGTTTGACATAGAGTTACATATTTACCTTTCAAAAGGATACATCCATCGATATTGCACAGGTCCAGCAACCCTTGCTACATATGAAAGGTGCACAGGAAGATGTTCCATTGAGTCAAAGAACCCTGGAGGAAATATACGTTCCAATTTGCACAAAATTTATGGAAAATCTCTCTCTAATCGCACCATATCATCCACTCGTAGAGTGGTCAAATTAAGATCCTTAAAAAATAAGCTCAATTCTATAAATGCCTTCCACACATTACTAAGAAGTAGTTCACGAAAAGTAATAGGCATTAGTCGTTGCATGAATACATGACAATCGTAACTCTTCATTCCAAATAACCTTTTCGCATTTGTGTCTGGCAACCTACCCAAATTTGAAACATACCCATCTGGAAACTTTAAGCCTTTCACCCAATTAAACAAGATCGCTCTTGCTTCCTTGTCTAATGTATAGACAGCTTTTGGATATTGTCCATTACTATCCTTTCTCAATTGAGTTCGATCACAATACTTTGTCGTATCTAACTGTGACTGTGGATTATCTTTGGTTTTGTCATCAAAATTAAGAACAGTGTTAAATAAATTATCAAAGAAATTTTTCTCAATATGCATCACATCAAGATTATGTCAAATCATGTTAGAACTCCAGTATGGTAAATCCCAAAAGATGCTTCGCTTTTTCTACCCACATGTCTTACATATTATTTTATTAACTTGTTCTGCATCTAACTCTGTAGCATTTCTTATCCCTAAATAACAAATTTGGTCCAAAATTTTCTCTCCTGTTCTATTTATTGGGGGAGGTCTTTTGATAGTCTGGCCTTTAAGAAAGTTCTTTCGATCTCTCCTAAATGGGTGATGTTGGTCAAGGAACATTCTGTGGCAATCAAATCAGGATTGTTTTCTTTCATGTTGCAATCTAAAAGATTGTATTTCCTCCATACAATAAGGACATGCTAATTTACCCGCAGTACTCCATCCCGATAACATAGAATATGCAGGAAAGTCACTAATTGTCCATATCAAAGCTGCCCTTAATTGAAAGTTTTGCCTTTTTAAGATGTCAAATGCTTTCACACCTGTCTCCCATAACAAGGTCAATTTCTTTATTAGAGGTTGCAGATAAACATCAATTTTATGTTTGGGATTGTTGGGACCTGCAACAATGATTGTTAAGAACATATAAGCCTCTTTCATGCACATTCCTGGAGGTAAATTATATGGAGTGACAATCACTGGGCATGAAGAATATTTTCTTCCAGACTGATTGAATGGTTGAAAACCATCTGTACATAACCCCAACCTGACATTTCTTGGTTCAGCGGCAAAAAAGGAATGAGTTTTATTAAAGTTCTTCCAAGCCTCAGAATCTGATGGATGGTGCATCACACCATCTTTTTTTTTATGCTCATGATGCCATCTCATGTCAACAACTGTAGCATGGGATGCATATAATCTTTGCAATCTCGGAATCAAAGGAAAATAATACATTCTCTTATAAGAGACCAATTTCCTCTTACGAGAGCCACCACAACACTTATACCTTGGCTTGCTACAAAATTTACAAGATGTAAGGCGTTCATCATCATCACCCTAATACAACATACATCCTGATTCACAACAATCAATTTTTTCAACTGGCAAACCCAAGCTACGCACTAACTTCTTCATCTGATAATAGCTATGAAGCATGATGTTATCTTCAGGTAAAGACTCTTTAAGCAATTGCATCATTTGGCTATAGCCTCTCTGCGATATATTGTTCTCCATTTTAATATTCAACATTCAAGAGACAACTGCAAGTTAAGAGAGGGATAAACTGGGATATAATTTTGCATCAGTAGCATCTAGAAAATCATAAAATTTTTTGGACACGGAATTAGGATTTTCCTCCATTGAATTTTGAAAAGGATGAGATGACCCAGGTTTACTATTGCTATAAGATTTTTAGCTTGAACCTTGAGAAAAGTTGGGACCAACTGCATCCAAAATCATTTGTCGGTATGGATTCTCTCCGAATGTAGGTTGACCACCACCATGCAATGCATTACCATAAGAAGTCCCACTTATATCATCTCTTTCCCTTTGATGCTTCTAAATAAAATAGTTCTCAATAAATCCAGATTGATAAAGGTGGCATTTAACAGTTTCAACATCCATGAATTTATAGTTCTGACATTTTGCACATGGACATCTAACTTTGTCACCACTCATACTATTTGGTTGAGAACATGCAAATTGAATAAATTCATCCACCCCAATTATAAATCTAGAGTATAAACCCCCTCGGTCATCTAACCTCTCATACATCCAACTACGCTCTAGATTATTCATCTTCCTATTAAGGTTGAAATAAAAAAAAAAGATAATCAGTGCTAATTAACCAGCTTAATAAGAAACACGACAATTAGTCTTAATTAATAATTAACCTTGTTGGAAATCTTAATTAGTGATAATGTATGACCAGGCTCTATATAAAGAACTAGTTAGCAAAGAAAGCATAATTAAGTTGATCAATTGACACTTAAATAGTTTCACTAAATTATTCAAAATTATGCTCTTAAAGTAGAAAACAAAACTAGTTTACCTTAAAAATAAGATAAAAGTGATACATACTTCTATTTTAACAACAAATTTATTGCTACATGCTTAATATAAAAAATAAGTTACAAACATAATCGAGAAGCCAACAAGCTTAGCAAGAAAAATGAAAAAGTTGAAAAAAAGTTTAAAAACACACCTAATTGAATACAATACTCCATTTATTTTACCACCAATCTACAACTTCACTTCACCAATTCCAGTAAAAAGACACCTGAAAGATAAGTGACTCAAATAAGTATTTCAACTTGAACATTAAAGTTCTTAGGTATAAGGTCTTTCTTAGATTTGTTTCATTCTCCAAATTTTCTATTGATCAAGACCCCTTGAGTTTTGAAGGTACATTTTCTCAAAGTGTAGGAGCAACATTTATTTGAAATTAAAACAACAGTACTGTTGTCTTTCTTTACGTGTGTAGATGCTTACTTTTTCTTGTTTATAGTATGTGGATTGTTCCTTATTAATAAGTGGTACCAGTTTTATAAACTCAATTATTTTCACTCAAGAAGATAAAGAATTGAAAAGAAAACTGTCAACAGTATAGTATAAACAATGCAATCGATGTAGACACTCAAATACATTTATCTTTATTCTAGATAAATGATCAACAAAAAGAATGATTGCATTACATGAGTATATGATGCATCGGTGTCAAGTCATTCAATTTATGTGATACATTTAGATGTACCGTGGGATCATAGATCGTTGACCACAATTTCTTTATATCGTTACTACTATTTACTGAAATTTAAAACTATTTCTCTCATATATTTCAAAGCTTCCGTGGGATATAGAAGTATTCAATTTTGAAGTTTATCGGTTTGACATATTTATTATCGGTTTGTAATAAAGCTAAACCGTTAAGAACCATTAAGATATCGACTTATCGGTTATTGATTTATTGGTTATTAATTGTTATCGGTTCGGTTATCGGGTTAAACCGTTAACATTCAAATATTTTCCAAACATAAGAAAATCATACAAAAGCATACAAGTACAACTATGCCTGCAAACAGCTACTGGTTTAGCACAAATAAAATAGAAAAATCCAACCAAAGTAACAGTCACACATTTAAAAATTAAGTTCAAATTTTAAACATAGTAATAATACTAATTACTAATCAAGTCTTATACTACGAGCATGATACTCCATCCTCTCCAAACAAACCAAACAAGCAGTACAATTTGAAGGCAATAAAAGAAATTATTTCAGAGAAAACACAAACAACAATACCTAGAATATCTTCAACTTACACGGAATGAACTACTGTTAAGGAAAACAGCTAAAACTGATTACAGTACACTCTAGTAAGCTAAAAAGGGAAAGAAAAGAAACGTATATTGAATGAATCTTTGATTACCAGATTCTTTATTTCTTTATGACATTTCAAAAAGCAAAATCATTTGTACACTAGAGCCACATGCTGACTTAATCACGCAAAAAAATAGAATAAAAATCTTTTCTTTAGGCTATTGAGGAACCCCAGAAAGTGAAAACCTTCTGCTGTTCAGAGAAAGAATAAGACTAGCAGAAAATAAAGTTGTAAGTGATGAAAACGGCTCATCTCTTGCTTTATTCACAGTTTTTGTAAGGAAGAGAGTATGTGAGGGAAAATGGGACAAGTTTTGATGCGTAGGATAACAAAGAATGGACCAACAACAGCTATTCAACTTTCAAGAGGCAATACCAGTGACATTTGACAAGATCGAGATTTGATAGAAAGTAAAGATGAAGTAGAAACTAGAATACTATCAACAACAATAAAAATTGAACATGCAAATTAGATGGAGAAAAAGAGTTACCTGAAATTTTTTGAGTTTTGACCTTCAATTTTCGATCGGAGATGGAGATGTGAGATAGGAGATAGAAAATCGGAGATGTAAGATCTTTGGCACTGAGAGGGCGTGATATTGGAGATGGAGATGTGGGATCGGAGATGGAGATGTGGGATCGGAGATGGAGAGGCGTGAATGTGAAAGAAATAAAGAATAATATTAATACCCTAACCCTATTCCCCCCTTTTCTATACTAAAAATAATTAATTAGAAAATAAAAATTAATATTTTACGTCGGCTTCATTGGTCACTAAATAAAATACTTTTTTTAAAAAAGAAATGAAGGGCACCGACGAAAGTTTGTTGCTAAATCCGTCGCTACGAAATAATTAACATAGCAACCAACATTTCGTTGCTAATTCGTCACTAAATTTAGGAGCTAATTTTTTCCGCTATTATTTAGTGACGGAATTACAATTACGTCATTGATTCGTTGCTAATAACATATCAAAAAATTGGACTGCTACGTCTGCGACCAAATTGAAATATCCGTTGCTAATCCGTCGCTATATAGTGACGAAATTTGGTCTGTCAGTAAATTTCGTCGCTAAACACAGTTATTTTTGTAGTGGATGGAGTCCAGTAGCGTACTACTCATCTTGATCAGCCCGAGTTTCATTAGCCTTTATTGCCCCTACTACAAGCTTAATAGTCATTGTTTTATGTAAAGTAAAAACCTTAAAATTAGAACAAATTGCATTGCCAAAAAGGGTAAGGCTCAGTTAGTCAACTACAATATCAATCATAAGTAAGTTGAAAAGCCATCAAAATAATTGACACAACATGAATACATTACTAACTATTGAAAATTTTATTCACAGGGAATGCCTCTAATCTTATTAGAATCACTAACTACTATGCAATTGACATAAAATAGTGAATGAGTTCATGCATATACAAAATCAGTGAAAAAAGTGCAAAGAACAACGGTGGTGGAAGACGAAAGGGAGGAGTGAAAAACTCCCTAGAACAATACACACTGCAATCTTCTCGGATTTCTCAAACCTCTCCAGAAACGTCATCCGAATGAAAAGAGACTGCTAAGAAGTCAATTATTTCAGACATATTATCAAACACCCCATATGCATCAGTGTGAAAACCATGTACCAACATAGCATGCATGTAGAATATCCAACTGCAAAACTATAGTTCAAAATAAATATCCACAGAAATGTCAAAGAATCAAAATTTTTAAATGGATTGCATACATATTTTACCTTTTCAAAGAACTGTAAAATCTACCAAAATCTCTAATCATGACTATGAAATCTAGTTAAATTATGGTGGCTGATTGACGTGAAAAAATGTGTATCTGTGCAAAAACTAACAATAACAGATACCAAAAAAATCTCATTATCAATAAATTGGTGCATTAGACGAAGATATGTAGACGGAAACTTACCTAAACTAAAAAAGTGCAGTGCATATCGAGAGAAGAAGTAGAGGAGAAGTCAGAAAGGTATAGGTAAACATCCAAAGCGAGAGAAAGTTTAAGGTAAATGAAGATTACGACCGTTTTAACAAATAAAATACACGTGGTTGGGAATACTATATGAAGTTTACAGTTATTTAATTACCCATTAAATAAACCCAAATTTATAGTATTACTTTTATTTCTTATGGTACAATTGGTCTGTGCAGTGTTGGTCCTCTTATTGTGTACAACTTTTATTTCTTTTGGTACAACTAGCTTATGCAATGTTGGTTCTCTTGTTGTTGGCTTATATAGTACAACTTTTATTTCTTATGGTACAATTGGCCTGTGCAGTGTTGGTCCTCTTATTGTGTACAACTTTTATTTCTTTTGGTACAACTGGCCTGTGCGGTGTTGGTCCTTTTGTTGTTGGCTTATATATATGGTTAATATCTACACAAGGTAACTTTACCTTATTACATAAAATACCATATTGAAATTTTTTTTTCCAAAAATTCCAAAATAATTACTTAAACCCCTTAAATTCACTCTTTCTCTCTCATCGCCTCATACATATCAAAATACCATATTTTGCTCCTATTTTAGTGCACCGATTTTTGCTCCATATATGTGCTCCTTTATTTATACCTACAATCAAGCTAATGTAATGTTACAATAACACTTGTATATTCAAAACACGATTGATGTACACTTTCAATTCATGTAATAAAGGAAATTGAATCATTCTTTTTCCTTATTATCGTGTAGCCAATGTAATGTTACAATAATACTAATTTTTCCTTAAAATTATTATAATCTTGTAGATAATTAATGTAAAAAGTGAATATTTTATATGTATAGTGTGATATTATACTTTACTTCTTTAGAGGTAGTGGTATGGACTGCGTACACTCTACCCTCCCCAGACCCCACTATGTGGGAATATACTGAATTTGTTGTTGTTGTTGTTGTTGTTGTGAGATATTTTACATTTTGAAAGAATATATTTTAATGTATAAGTTATAATATATCAGACATTATACATTAGTTATTTTGGAAGACTAATGTATAATATAATTCTTCTGCTATATATTTCATTATATTATACATTAATTCAGCAAAGAAGAAAATTTACTGTGATGTTTTAGATTTTTTTTTGAATTTAAATTTCAGTTACTATATTTAATCATACACCACATAATGATAGATAATTAATGATGTTAATTAAGGAAGAGAAAGATAATATCAGATTTCTCTTTTCATAAATATAGGCTAATCAGTTTTCTCATATATTCTAGCAATGTATGAGGGACAACCTACTGTATAAGTATATTTCTCAATTTCGGGAGAGAGAAAGGAAACCGTGATTTTAAGTAATTACTTTCACTAGGGAAGGGATTTATGTGGTTTATACATTTTTATTTTTCACATCTTGAGCCGTGGGTCTATCAAAAACAACCTCTCTACTTCTCCGGAGGTAGCGGTATGGACTGCATATATTTTACCCTCCCCAAACCCCACTTGATGGGAATACACTGGGTTTGTTGTTGTTGTTGTTGTTGTTGTTGTACAACATATGTGCCCTCAAACATGATAGTAAAATTTTGGGTAAAGGCATAAATATCCCCTTAACTTATTGCCAAAATTCACTTTTAACACTCTAATTTTATTGATAATTATTTATCCCTGTAAATAATTTTTGTGTGGATTATATTACGCCTTTAAGACTGACGTGACAAAAAAAATAAAAGAAAAAAATCAAAGCACGTTTGGATTAAAAAAAGTAAAAAAAAAGTGGACCCATTTCAACCTCTAATATTTCTTCTTCTTCACACCTACCACCTCCTCTCTTTTTCTTCCTTAAACCCCACCACCCCTCCCTTCTAATTCCTCTATTTCTTTGTTTTTTCACTCTTATCAGTCATTTTCAATACATGCCAAAAAATTTTCATGTATATTTTTGTAATAGCATCATCTTCTTACACAAAAATCTTCAAAAAAATGTAATTTATTTCATCAAAATTAATTTTCCTCAATAGCTAAATTAACTTCATAAATGTCTCATTCTTATTTTGATTGAACAAATTAAAATAACAATCAAATTTCAACAATTTAAATGTACATATCAAGAAAAATATGAGGTGGAGGTGGGATTGGAAGTTTTGTTCTTGTTATACAAGCATTACGACCCCAATTTGGATCCCTATTATATACACCAGCCTGATTATGGAAAGAAAAGAATCAACAAAATGTACTTTCTAGACAGCTCTAAGTAGATAAGCAAACTAATTCACTTCATACCTTGACAAGTGAAGATAAAGCTACTGAACGAGTAGTCTTCGTTATTAGCGGGGGTTGCAGGTTCATCAACGCGAAGAGAGGGGCAGGTTATCAATTACGTGGGGGTGGAGGGCAAGAAGTTGGGGGGGATGGGGTAGGGGCAATGACTTCATGCTGATTTAGGGGCGAGTTATTACACTCTCCATGTGAGAGTGGAGTTATATTTTCGGGGTGTTATATAATTCACACAAAAGTTATTTAGGAGGATAAAGAGAGAAGTATCGATTACCCTCCTGAACTTGTCACGTTTTATTCATGGTACATCTATACTTTGACTTATCCTAAGTACCCTCCGAACTTGTTTTGCAACGTCGCATGGCCCTTATTTTGCTGACATGACAAAATGTTTGGTTTCACACTCCATCACGCGCGTGATGAAGTGATTTTTCGGCCAAATCAACATTTTCAATGGTTAAAAAACTAAAAAAATTGTGATTTTTCGGCCAAATCAACATTTTCAATGGTTAAAAAACTAAAAAAATTATTTTTCTTTTATTTTTTCATAAAAAATCAACTATGCCTCTTCCTATTTAACTTCCAATCTAAAAAAAAAATTCATCAAACCCCCAAAATATTAAAGAAACTTATTATTTTAAGATTTGATGCTTGAAAGGAACAAATTTGAGTAATTTATTTGTAATGTATATTAGTTATGACTATATGTAATTAAGTGTTTGATTTATATTTATCAGTAAAGCTAGGAGTTTTCTATTTGAAAGAGTTTAGGCCTTTTATTAGTTGATTTTTGGAGATTAGTTGATTATATCATAATATATATATGAATTATTTTTGTAATTAAATATTTTGGCCGGTTTTTCCCCACAAATACCATATCAAATACTAAGTTTCTTAAAATAATAATTTAGCATAAACTTATTGGGTTATCAGGGTAACCAATAACCCAGTAAAAAAAATCAAAATTGAATCAATAACCCAATAATTTTTTCTTGTAAAATCATTAAAAAATCATTAACCCAATAACGGTAAATCAATAACATTTTTATCTGTTTGATTTTTGTATACCCCTAACTTAAATTGCAATTTCTTACTCCATTAATTATAATAAGAAACATATTTATGCATGTGAGTCTCCTTAAAATCCTAATCGAAAACTACTATGAAACACTAAGCGGAAAAAAATAATTTCATATTTTTAACACACAAAAAAAATATAAATTTTTAGATAATAACTTACTTGATCGACGAAAATTCAACCTTTCACTATTTTGGAGTAGAGGAAAAAGAAAAATATAATTTTTTTAGAGAGAAATCAAATAATTAAGGGTAGAAGGTTATTTTTTAATATAGAATAAATATAAGGGAAGTGGATGGTATTTATCCACGTGGACAACCACATCAAAACTTTTTTTCACATGTACGCGCATGGTTTACACAGACTGGTCCATCAACAAAAAAGGATCACGCGACGTTGCAAAACAACAAGTTCGGGAGGGTACTTAGAACTAGTCAAAGTTCAGTGTACCATGAATAAAACGTGACAAGTTCAGAAGGGTAATCAATACTTCTCTCTTCTCAGGGGATAAATAATTACCAATAAAGTTAAAGTGCCAAAGTAAGTTTTGGCGACAAGTTTAGGAGGAAAATTATGCCTTTTTCCTAAAATTTTTCCATTCATGGAGAGTCGTTGTCGCCTCAATTAGCTATTTCAGGCAAAAGAGTACGAGTGTGTTTGGTAGGGATGAAAACATTTTCCATCAATTTTCTCTTATTTGATTGGCTTAAAATAATTTGAAAAATATATTTTTAAATTATTTTTTTTAAAATTTAAGAAAAATAATTTTTCATCAAAAAATAAGAAAAATATCTTTTAAAACTCTGTTTCAACCCCACTTTCTAGTTGAAATGTTCGTATAACTCTCAAAATCACTGATGCTCAATCCCATATCATTCTCATAAAAAATATTTAATTTTTTTTTTTAAAATTCAGTTCTTTTCTTACCTTATCCCCTACCTGCCCCTCACCTCCTACCGTTCCCTCTCCAAAAAATTATTTGTTTCTTTAAAATAATTCAACTTTTTTCTTACCCCATTCCCCATCCCTGCCCCCACCCCCCAAAAGAAAGAATTAAAATTTTCAAATTTGTTTTTTAAAGAAATTCAATTTTTGTTTTACTACACCATCTCATTCCCCAACCTCGGCCCCCAGCCTCCCTCCAAACACCCCCTCTGGGAAAAAAAAATATAAATTTTTAAAATGTACTTTTTAAAAAAATTTAATTTTTTTCTTACTCCATCTTCACTCCTGACCCCGAATCCGCCCCCTACTACCCCTTACCCCCTCCGGAAAAAACTTTTAAATTTTTTTTTAAAAAATATTTAAAACTTTTTTCTTGCCCCACTCCTACCACCTATTCCCTTCCCCCCAACCCACCCACCCCCCCACCCCCCCTCCCCCCCCAAAAAAAAAAAGATTTAATTTTTTAAAATTATTTTTTTCAAAAAAGTTTCAAACCCTTTTTTAACCTTATTCGTACTCATTATTTTTTTTAAAAAAATATATACAAATACTTTTAGAAAATTTTTTCTACTTGTGTAATGAACACAAGAATATAAGTAAGAAATAATTTGCTTTCCTCATCCATACCAAACACATCATAAAGAAATTATTTTTCGGGGTCAAAAATTATTTTTCTAAAATGTATTTTCTACTCTTTAGCTAAACACTAAAATGTATTTTCTGATAAATATTTTTTTTCAATCACCAATCAAACGCTAAAAAATTATTTTTCAAAAATATTTTTCACTCACCAACCAAATATAAAAAAATAAGTAAGAAATCAACTTATTTTCCATTAAAACATATTTTAGAAAAACAATTTCCCAAACACACCCTAAATAAGAAACCAGGCTAGCTCCTTCTCATACCTACTAATTGGGCTGTACAAGGAAAACCAATGGACTACATCAAATCAATAATCTGAACGATCAAATTGAGAAAAAATCCCATTAGTGATTTGGCCAAACAAGCTAATAATACATTTTTTTAGAAAAAAAAATGACACTTTTAACTGGTCAAACAAGCAATATATAACATGTCATTTCTGTCTGTAGACTTTAATTTCCAGTGCCACTTGTTATCTTTGTTTTAGAGCATAGTGTACAAGAAAATGTGGTATACGCTGATTCCTTCAAAAAATTGGAAATTGCTCTTGAAAAAAGAGGACTTTCACCAGGGTGCTCACTTTGACTTATTATCATTATATACTTTTTGGTACACCACTTGACTTAATTATTTAAGAGGTTGGCTGGCCCTTCTGATCGATCGTTGCATGTCCAAATCGTCATTGATGGACTTGGTCTGTCTTTGGAGATTTGAAATAATTGATTAGAATTAAATTGATGTTATATAATATGGATGTCATGTGACATATATATGTGTGAAACGTCATTTATTAGAGATAATAGTTTGTAGTCAAGTTGGATTTGAAGATAAAAAATTACTTGTTCAATTTGGATTTGAATAACTAAATAGTTGGCCAACATGCCAACTTGAAGTCAAGTTTGACAACCTTAGAAACTAAGTTTGGTGGTCTATAAATAGCCACCCTTTGTATATTTTATTGATATATCAAAGTAGTAAAACAAAAGCATTACTAAAATTCCCTAAAGTTTTCTCCTTTCTTTAAAGTTTGATAATGATATTTTATCTTTATTTTATAACATTTTATTAGTACGAGACTCTACCATCTCAAACTTTGAAGGCTAAGTAAAGAAAATTGGATCGAAAGGTGGAGAAGGCAAGACTGCAAGAACTATGTAATCATCACGATTTGAATTTCACCTTTCTACTATTTATGATAAGATAAGTATATTATTAACTCATGTTTTCATTAATTAAGTTTGAAAATAATATTCATAATCACAAAATGGTGATATTGTTATAGGCTCAAGTTTGAGCTCATTATACGTTCCTACTATGTTATTGGTCGGAGGTGTGATGATGGATTTAAATCTCATGCCATTAAGAGGGTAATGTTGGGAAAGAGGCAAGGGCACATTCAAAAAGCCCGACAGGGTAGCAGCGGAAGAATACCCAAGCCAAAACTTTTCCTTTTAATTTGAACCAAGAGGAGACTATCAAATCCAATCAAAACAAAGTAATATGACAGCAAATAACCAATCACACAAATACGATAAGACAAGAATAACAAGACACCAAATTTACATGGAAAACCCTTCGGTGTGAAGAGTAAGAAACCAAGGTAAGAGTAAGAAACCACGGTACCAAAATCTCCACTATAATCACCAAGAGTTACAATATTGTTCTCTAAAATGGCCACGAAACAAGTTCCAAACAACAAGCAACAATACATAAACCACAACACCGAACACTAGAGAATAAAAAGCGCACAAACATCAAAATGCAGCTGCTGTTCGGGAATGAAGAACAGGAGCTAAAGGACACCAAATCCAATTTCGTCAGTTCCTAATCAAATATTAAGATGAGAGGAATAAGCTGTCCAAAAATTAGCTCAATCAGACATGAAACGAAGCGGAAATCACAATTTGAAGTTGACAACTGTGGTTGAAATTTAGGTGCAAAAATCTGCTATTGTTTTCGCTCTATGGCTACTAAAACTCTCTTTTGTGGATGGTAATAAGACCTAAAAAAGATCTATATATATGCCCTATAGTAATGGGCCTATGGGAAAAAGTGGGTTGGTCCAAATTAGGCTTTATTTATCCACATAGAAAGAAAAAAAGACCCAATAACCCAACAATTCTCCCCCTCCCGACTATATGGAGGAGACCACCATCCCGACGATCATGCAACAATCTTCAAACTTTCCTTTGGCAAAGCTGTAGTCATCATGTCGAAACCATTATCATCCATATAAATCTTCTCAAGTTCAAGCAACTTAGAATCCAACACATTTCGAATTCAATGGTATCTCACATCAATATTTTTAGGTCGACCATGAAATGTAGAATTCTTGCCAAGATGTATAGCACTTTGACTGTCGCAATAAAGAACATACATCGCTTGAGCAACACCAAGTTTTCCCAAGAATCTCTTCATCCAAAGTAATTCATTACAAGCTTCAACAACAACAATAAGCTCAGCTTCTGTACTAGATAGAGCAACACATTCTTACAATTTGGATTGCCAAGACACAACTCACCCTGTAAAGGTAACCAAATACCCTAAAGTAGACTTGCAAGTATCAACATCACCAGCCATATTTGAATCAGTATAACCACAAAAAATAGGCTTCCCTGTACTAAAACACAAACTCAGACTAGAGCGCCACAAAGATATCTCATAATCCACTTTACAACATTCCAATGTTCTCTTTCCGGATTAGAAAAAAAATGGCTAACAACACCAACAACATGAACAATATCCAGTCTTGTACAAACCATTGCATACATCAAACTACCAATGGCTGAAGCATAAGGAACTTTCTTCATATATCCCTTCTCATTATCACTGGAAGGACACTGTTTCGTGCTTAATTTGAAGTGCATAGCTAAAGTTGTACTGACAACCTTAGCCTTATCCATGTTGAACCTTTGAATTACTTTTTGAATGTACTTCTCTTGTGATAATCACAACTTCTTGGCTTTTCTGTCATGGACTATCTGCATGCCAAGAATCTGCCTTGCTGGTCCTAAGTCTTTCATAAAAAAAGACTTACTCAACTCTTGCTTCAACTTTTGAATCCTGCAAGCATTATGACCAACAACAAGTATGTCATCAACATAAAGCAGCACCATAATAAAGTCACCATCAGAGAATTTTTGCACTAAAACATAATGGTCTGAAGTAGTCTTTTTGAAGCCCTACTGACTCATAAAGAAACCAAACTTCCTGTACCACTGCCTAGGAGCTTGTTTCAAACCATACTAGCTTTTCTTCAATTTGCAAACATAATTCTCTTTTCCTTTGATTCAAAAACTTCAAGCTGCTCCGTATAAATTTTTTCATCTAAGTCACTGTGGAGAAAAATAGTTTTAACATTCATTTGCTCAATCTCTAAATCTATACTTGCAGCTAAGCCTAGAACCACACGAATGGATGACATCTTCACAACTGGAGAAAATATCTCATCAAAATCAATTCCCTTTTTCTGGTTAAATCCCTTCAAAACCAATCTAGCCTTGTACCGTGGAACTGGGTTACCATCTTCATGTTTCACCCAAAAAACTCACCTATTTTTTAAAGCTTTTCTGTCTTTGGGTAGCTTAACCAAATCAAATGTATGATTATCATGCAAAGATTTAATCTCATCTTCCATAGCATCAAACCACTTTTCTTTTTCTTCACTTTCAATGGCCTCATTAAGACTCTCAGGTTCTCTCCCGTCAGTCAAGAGTACATACTTATTAAGAGAATAATGAGATGAAGGTATTCTCTCTCTAGTAGATCGTCTGAAAGAGCTCTTTGGAGCATTAATAACTGGCTGCTGATCAACTATATCAACTTGTACTAGAGCATCAACAACATCATGCTGGTCATTCTAGACATGATCATCATCTTCATTATCAACTTGATTTTCATCATTATGAAGATTTTCTTCAGGAGTAGTAGTCAAAAGAACTAGATCAACATCAACTAGACTCTGACTACACTAAGAATCAAACTTCTCAACTTTGTCAAAATCTTTAATTGTTTGGTCTTCAAAGAACACAACATCACGACTTCTAATAAGTTTCTTCTCAACTAGATCATAGAAACGATGGCCAAATTCATCTTGACCATAAACCAATGAAGATACACTGCCTAGTTTTAATATCCAACTTTGACCTCTCATCTTTATGAACATGCACAAAAGCTTTACATCCAAAGACTTTAAGATGATCATAAGAAACATTCTTACCAGACCAAACTCTGTTAGGGACATCACCATCCAAAGCAATAGTAGGAGATAAATTGATAACATAAGCAACAGTATTAAGTGCTTTTTCGCAAAATGAATCTAACAGCTTAACATCTGAAAGCATACATCTAACCCTTTCAACTAGAGTTCTGCTCATCCTATCTACTAAACCATTCAACTGAGGAGTTTTTGGAGGAGTTTTCTGATGCCGAATACCTTGCTCTATGTAATATCTATCAAAAGAACTATATACTCACCACCATTATCTGAGCGAATGCATTTCAATTTCTTCCCTGTTTGCCTCTCAACCAAGGCCTGAAAACCCTTGAACACATCAAGTACTTGATTTTTGGACTTCAAAAAAAATATCCAGAGTTTGCGAGAATGATCATCAATAAAAGTTACAAAGTAAAGTGCACCACCATAAGACCTTACTTTAAAAGGTCAACACAAATTAGAATATACCAACTCTAGCAAATTAAGCTTTCTTAAAGGCAGATGACTCTGAAAAGAAACTCTTTTCTGTTACCGGCTAAGCAATGAACACACTTCTTCAACTTTGCTTGTTTTACTCCAGAAAGTAAATTTTTCTTAGCCAAACTATCAATCCCCTTCTCACTCATATGACTCAATATTCGATGCTATAACTCTGATGAATTATAATTCTCCACCAAATTTATCATGCCTCTAGAAGTAGAGCCATGAAATACGTACAAGTTAGATAACTTATCACCTCGAGCCACAATCATCAAACCTCTAGTAAGCTTCTACTGACCAGCACCAAGGGTGTTAACATAACCCTCATCATCAAGGTTCCCTACAGAAATTAGATTCAAGAGAACATCTGGAGCATGCTTGACATTATTGAGAACTAGTTTGGAACTATTGTTACTTTCCAAATAAACAATGCCAATGCCAAGTACTTTAACTTCATCATTGTTTCCCATTTTCAACATCCCAAAATTACCTGGGGTATAAGAAAAAAATAATTCTTTCTTTGGCATAACATGAGAAGTAGCACCAGAATCCACAAACCAGTTAGACTCATCACAAATAAGATTAATGGAATTCTCACCACAAGCAACAAGAAGATTATCATTAGCAACAACAACAACATGATTCTCATTATCGTCTTCTTTATTTTTTAATCTCATATCTCTCTTATGCTTGTAGCAGTATTTCATGATATGCATATTTTTGTTACAATAGTCACATGTAACACTTTTGAATTTGGACCTCGACTTGCCTCTATTTTTATCTCTATCATTCGGACCACTGGACTTTTTTCTTCCCTTCTCTTCAGTAACCAAAATATCAGAGTATGAAGATAAAAAAGATGAGGCCTGAGATCTTCTTTTTATCTCTTCATTCAAGACACCACTTTTAACATATTCCATAGTTACAAAACCATCGGAAGTAAAATTAGTCAAAGAAACTCGAAGAGTTTTCCAAGAATCTGGCAGAGTATTAAGAAGTCAAAGCCCATGAATTTCTTCATCGAACTTTACACCCATTTCGGACATCTGGTCAAGGACATCCTGAAAGTCACTAATATGATCAGAAATAGGACTGCCCTTTTTATACCTGATATTCATCAATTGCTTAAGTAGAAACAACTTGTTATTTCCAGTCTTCAAAGTATAAAGTGTCTTGAGCTTGTCCCACACACTTCTGGCATGTGTCTCATTCATAATATAGTTTCTAACATTATCTTCAATCCATTGTCTAATATAGCCACAAACCTATAAGTGCTCAAATTTCCAATCCTCATCTGTCATGGACAAAGGTTTAGTAGACACAAATACAGGTAAATGCATTTTCTTGACAAAGAGAAGTTCTTTCATTTTACCTTCTTAACAAAGAGAAGTTCTTTTATTTTGACTTTTCAAGTATGATAATTACTATCATTCGAACACACCATTTTGCTCATATTTGCCTCCATCGTTCAAATCAACAATTAATAACAACCTACGCTCTGATACCATTTTTTTTTGAAAAGAGGCAAAGGCACAATAAAAAAGCCTGACAGGGTAGCAACGGAAGAATACCAGAGTCAAAAATTTTTCTTTCAATTTGAACCAAGAGGAGACAAGAAAATCCAAACAAAACAAAGTAATATGGCAGAAAATAACCAATCACACAAATACGATAAGACAAGAATAACAAGACACTAAATTTACATGGAAAACCATTCGGTGTGAAGAGTAAAAAATTATGGGACCAAAATCTCTACTATAATCACCAAGAGTTACAATATTATTCTCCAAAATGGCCATGAAACAAGTGCCAAATAACAAGAAACAATACATAAACCACAACTCCAAGCATTAGAGAATAAAAAGAGCACAAACACCAAAATGCAGCTACTGTTTAGTAATAAATAATAGGAGCTAAAGGCTACCAAATCAAACTACATCAGTTTCTAATCAAAGATTAGGATGAGAGGAACAAGCTATCCAAAAATCAGCTCAATCGGATAAGAAACGATGTAGAAATCACAATTTGAAGTTGATAGTTATAACTGAAATTTGGGTGGGAAAATTTGCTATTATTTTCTCTCTATGGCTGCTGAAAATCTCTTTTGTGGATGGTAAATAAGACCTAAAAAATATCTATATGTATGCCCCACAGTAATGGGCCTATGGGCAAAAGTGGATTGGTCCAAATTGGGCTTTATTTATCCACATAGGAAAGAAATAAACCCAATAACCCAATAGGTAAGACATCGAGTTAAGAGTCCCTATGCATCATAATGATAAGATGTTGGATTTAAGTCTCATTGATTTGGCCTAAGACACCTTTATATGGATAAGACGTTGAGTTTTAATCTCAATACAACATATTGATGACAAATTATTGAAAAGCCATGAAATATATCCCACTGAATATGCTCTATTTCCTAAAGTAAATGTGGTAGCATGCAGTGCATAATATGTCTGAAAGAAGACATGTGATTGAATTTATGAATATGAATATGGGTGTAGCAAAGGATAACATCTTTTGTTATATTATATGTACGTCTCGATTTCTTATCACAGAGCAATATCTTGAAAGAAATTCTAAGTTATCATAATTTGATAAGCTTAAGACATCATTATATTTCATTCCTGAGAAATGAGAATTTTGATTGTGAAAACTACACATCCATTCCCTGGGGTGAATGTGATAGAAGTAACACCTCTACAAGAGGTACAATAATTGAGAAGAAATATTATGAAATATACTCCAAAATAGCAAACTTGAAAAATTATTCATATTTTAGTACAACAACAACAACAATAAACCCAGTGTATTCCCACATAGTGGGGTCTGGGGAGGGTAAGATGTACGCGATCCATACCCTTGTAAAACTTGAAATGTCATGATAAAGTTGAAGTTTACTAGTACAAATAAGTTCATAAGTTGGCATGAACGATTTTGCCATCTTGAAGATGTGCACATGAGTGTGTAGTCGAAGATGTGCACATGAGTATTACACAACATATATATTAAAGAGTTAGAAAATTATATTCTTCGAAGAACATTATGAGTTCTCAAAATATCCTGCAAAAGACGAAGATAATTTTTGCCACTAATGGGCATGATATGAAAGGTCATTGCATACGTGATTGTCGTGTGACCTAATTTGATATAATTTTTATAAATCCTCCATCAAATAAATGAATATAAAGTGATGGCGCACTTGACCTTTCAAAGTAATATTGAGGTCTGTCATGTAAATATAATAAATTTCATAGCATGAGAATGAGCTTCTAATGAAAATTTATGAAGCATGTACATATGATTATAATTCATTCCTTGAAGAGAATGAGATTTGTGATAAACATCATTGATGCTATACCATTCTTGAAATGAATGTGTCAAGATGAGATAAAAATTATGAATAAGGAAATGCTCATGTATGGTAGGATAAATTTCACATCTCACCTCTACGGAAGGTTTAAAAAAATAAAGAAAACTTTATTTGTGGCATAAAGGGTCATTGATTGCGTACTTGTAGTATACCATAAATATTTTGATATGTTTATCATAGATTACCAAAGGGTAAGAGTAAGAAATATGTCTTGCCTATATAATGTTTTAAGATTATGACCATACTTATATGGTTTTCTCCTTGAAAGAGTTGTTCACCATATGAATGATGTGTGAAATATGTGTAGTACACGAATTTAATTGAAAGCTTCAAAAGAGCTTAAGTGTTACTATATGGAGGAATGAAATTGTTCATAATATTGGGATCGTAGTAAGTTTCAAAAGAAACTTATTAAGTTTCAAATACATTGCCAAAAATAAATTATATTGAGACTATAAATAATGAAAAGATGTTACATCTTCATATTACTACAATCGGCGGGAGTTATAAATATTTATGTAAAAGGTTATCCGTCCTTTTCCTCCTATTTGTAATGTACAAATTTGAGCATGATGACAGAATCACATGTAATAGTAAATTAAAAAATTTATAAAAATAAATATCAGTTGGCATGACGGTTGACCATCCTGATTTAATTGTGATGCAAAAATAATTGAGAATTCGTATGGATATATATTAAAGAAATAAAGGTTCTTCACGGATTCTCTTGTGTTGTTTGTTCTCACAATGAATTGATCATTGTACCAACTAAAGTTGGAATTATATTTCCTAAATTTTTTGAACATATAAAAAGGTGAATATGAGTCCGCTCACCTGCCATGTGGACCGATTACTATTAAATAGTTTAATAGATGCATCTATGAAATGGTCACATAGGGTTTTCTATTAACTTGCAATTTGATTTTTGCTAAGTTGTTTGCTCGAATTATTAACTTAATAGCACAGTTTCAAACTATAAATTATGCTAATAATGCTGGTTGATTTAGTAAAAATTGTATGCCTCCGATTCTAGCTAAATCATTAATTATGAGAATAAATCTCTCAAAAAAAATTTGTTATGAGATGTGTCATTTAAAATAAAGTAACATTCATATGCATCAAGACAATGAGGCTCCCCTATCACTATTGGTTCAAGGTCAAGAACCAAATAATTTTCATCTGAATATTTAAATGTGCGGCATATGATGCAATTGCTTAATCACAATGCATAAATATAAATTTCAAGATAAGGTTGGGGGTGACTGTTAGATTTTCCTACATTAGGGGGAGAGTTGATTAATAGTTGAAAATTATGTATGAAATAAATTATCAAGATCCTCATACAAAATATATATGTGAATTTGAAGTTCAAGAGATAATTCATTTTCAAAATGTTACAAAGTAATTTTTGAATGTGTTTGTTGACTCTATATGATAATTCAACTGTAAAATGCTTTAATTAAAAGTCCGTAAAGGACAGAGTTTATGGCACGCTTTAAGCTTGATAGACCAATTGGTTCCAAAGATAAAAATCCTTGAAGAAGGAAAGGAGAAAATGATCAATATGGTCATGATAATGAGGCATGTGTTTTAAAAGAGCACTGACATAACACTTCATAAAATCTTGACAAAGATTCATGTACCTGAATAGTAATGAATATGAAGAGATCATAAGTTATGTCTTATTGGAACAAATATAAAAAATCATTGATGATATCTTCGATATAATATAACACTCAATATTATAAATAATATCAAAGATCTTGAATACAAATCTATCAAAAAATATGGATAGATAAATTATTAACTAAATAAAAGTATGTAATTCAAGTAGTTTATTTCACTTGAAAAGCAAATATTTGAACTCATAATTCAAAGACCAGAGGTATAATTCCAGTAGGGTACAAATGATTTACTATGCGAAAAGTAAAGTTCATAAGATATAAAGTATGACTTGTGCCTTGGGGCATAAAAATTTTACAAATACCCTAATATTATTGTAGGAGAATTGTTCTCTTCTATGGATGAATGGGGTTTATTTCTATCTGACAATATTGAAAAACTTGAATATGTATAACAAATTATTGTCATGTCTAGCTAGATGACAAAAGTTATATGAGAATCCTTAAAGGATTTAAAAACGATTCTACTGAATCCCCAAATGATTATAAGATCGCTTAACTTGAAAACAGATTAATTTTAATCTCATGAAAATGATTAATAAGTACCATATTTTAGTGCAGTTGGTACACTTATGAATTGCGAAGCATCATTTATAAGAGTAAAGTAATATTTTAATCGATGTGAGCATAATATGTGTTGTACTCTTTTTCCTTAGCTGAGGTTTTATCCCATAGAGTTTTGCTAGTAAGATTCTTAATGAGGCAGCTAAAAATGTGTATTACTGGATGAGTGTTTGAAAAATAAAATATTTGTCCATTGATGAACATACATTGAAAAGGTATTTATCTTATCGACATAAAAGTTCAATCTTAGATGAGATATTTACTTATATATGGAGATACAACTACATCATAGCGTTCGGTGAAGTATACAACAATTATCACTTCTTTAAATCATGCTGAGATAATTGCTATTCATAAAGAAAGACAAGAATATGTGTGGTTGAAAATATGGTTAGAAATATGATAAAGTGCCTACACTTTTATATGAAGATAATGCAACATGCATAGAGAAATTCAAGGGGGGATTCATAAAAGGAGATAGAACGAAGAACATTTTGCCAAAACTTTTCTACGTACACGAGCTTTAGAAGAATGGTGATATTAACGTACGACAGATTCGTTCAAGTGGTAATATTGCTGATTTATTCACCAAGTTTCTATCAATTACAATTTTCAAGAAGATGGTGACCAAGTATGGAATGTGAAGATTCAAGTCATTAAATTGAATTTTCATCAAGAGGGAGTAAAATACGCACTGTAATCTTTTTCTTTAACTAAAGTTTTTTTTCAATTGACTTTTCTTGGTAAGGTTTTTAATGAGGCAATACTTAAGGCGTATTACAAGATGTGTGTATACTTTTTTCTTCATTGGGCTTTTTCCTATTGGATTTTCCTAGTAAGGTTTTAACAAGACACATTATCTATTAATGAACATCCAAGGGGGAGTGATATATAATATGAATGTCATGTGACATGTATATATGTGAAGTGTCATTTATTAGAGATGATAGTTAGTAGTCAAGTTGTATTTGAAGACAAAAAATTACTTGTTCAATTTGAATTTGAATACCTAAATAGTTGGCTGAATTGCCAACTTGCCAACTTGAAGTCAAGTTTGACAACGAACTAAGTTTGGTGGTCTATAAATAGCCACCCTTTGTACATTTTATTGATATATCAAAGTAGTAAAACAAAAGCATTACTAAAATTCCCTATAATTTTCTCCTTTCTTTAAAGTTTTATATTGATATTTTATCTATATTTTATTACAATTTATTTGAAGTTGAAGATCTATTTTCACACACACACACACACATATATATACACATATAATATTAATATCACAAGTTGTGAAAAGCACAAAAACAGTCTCTCTACTTCTTCGAAGGTGATGATATGGACTGCACAGATTTTATCCTCTCCAGACTCCACTAAGTGAAAATATACTGGGTATGTTGTTGCGCACAAGTTGTGAAAAGCTATCAAAAATTTTATACAATCTTACTAAATGAGCAAATAATAATCCATAAACAAGATACCAAATAACTCCATGTTCTTTTTTATAAATAAATATTTGCGCTACACACTTTTAAATACATGTCAACACTTATTTTATTGGTGGATAGTCCTAATGTTAAAAGCTAAACTACCAAAGTATAAACTAAATACTGAATGTCCATTGTACCCTTCAATCTAAATTATTTCTATTCTAAAAAGTAAATTTATATTGTAATAAGTTTTAACGAGATCATTAAATTAACAAATTATTATATCGTCACACACACATATATAATATTTCCTCCGTTCGCTTTTATTTGTCACTAATTTTCTAATTGAATTTTTAGTTTTACTTGTCATTTCTGACATATCAAGCAAAAGCAACTTTTTTTTTTCTATTTTACCCTTAGCATTAATTATTTTTTATCCAAATTAATTTTAAACACGATATAAACATCATTTAATAGGGATACTATGATAAAATAGTCATGCTATTAATTTTTTTTAAACTACCATTGGTGGGGATTAGGCTTTGCCTAATCTATATACTAATAGAGATAAATTACATAGTCGGTGTGTTGGAATTTTGTCCAAAGCACCTTGGAAAAAAGAAGAATGAAGAGTTCATCCTTGTACAAAAGAGTCCCTTTGCCAAATCAAATAAGACTGGGCTTTACAGTTAGAAACCTAATAGGTTTCAGTATTACAAGGAGGAAAAAATAAATATTCCCAAATCAAAATATATAAATAAAATTAACCATTGTCAAAAGAGTTTTTTTGAGCCCGAATTCTGAAATTTGGGCTTTCATTCATGTCATTCTTCAACCATTTTTTAATCTCATTAGGCAAGGTCAAATTCTTTGTGAAGAAAGAGCTTTGTTTTTGTCTCTCGCCCAAGTTTACCAAGTAATCTGCCAAGTTATTAGTTTCTCTGTAGCAATATTTAAACTTGTAACTACCTTATCTCTTAAGTTTGTTGATTTGCTGTATGAGCAACATAATATGATAGTTAACCTTGGTTTGTTCATTGATCACTTTAACGACGAGCATAAAATTTGATTCAATGTCCACATCTTTGAAACCATTTGTCATGCACCATGTTATTCCATATAGAATAGCTTTAGATTCTACAACATTGTTGGAACATTCACCATAGTATTCTGAATAAGCCATGATTATCTATTTATTTTCATCCCTTAGAACACTCCCTCCTACGTTTCTTGGATTTACTTTGCTACATCCATTTGTATTCAGTTTAAATTGATCAATGATGACTATGCTTCACCTAAGACATTTGATATTAATCCCAGGTTTTGAGATTTTCAATATGGAGAAGAGTGTTGTGCCACTGCTACTTAAGCTGAACTTATGGAAACTGGCATGCCACAAACATTCTGATTTAATAAATAGCCTTGTTGATGATAGTATCTGAAGAGCTTTTGATGTATTCATAGTTATGATTACATAGCTTTTCATATTTTCCAACAAATGAATTTTAATACCCCGTATATTTCTAATCTAGAAAATGAACTGTTGTTCCTACACATGAAACCTCCTATCCTGTGATTCATATTGGAGTACATGAATTAGGATGAGTATTCTAGTGATAATAGAGCTTATTATGTGTTAATCATATTCATAAGAGTCACTTAGAGTAAGCCAAGCTAAGAACTTTTGAATCCACCAACTTTTCGTGTGTGATTTCACATAGGTCATATTTGAATGAGCATAACTTAGTTTATAGGTGGTATTTTGGCAGATTTATACCCTCCAAATTGTAGATAATTGAATAAGCTTTCTGTCGATACTAAATTCGCATAAAACAGACACCCGGCGAAGAAGTTATGACGATTTAAAGTTTCAGCAGCGTCATTTTAGTCAGTGGCGCGTTGCGCCGTAAGCCAAAATGATGTTTGTCAATTTTCAGTGTCTCTCCATGATTCCACCGCATTGTGGTGAGTTTCCACATCATAAACGGGGGCCAACGCGATATCTCCGCATCACGCTGGGGGCCCAAATCGGGTGATTTTCACAGAAATTAAATGACGCATCTAGATGGGTATTTGGGTAATCTTTCCACCCCTATATATATTCCATAAACATGGAATTAAGCCCTTATTTCACCAAAACATACTCTTTCTCTCAAAATCCACTCAAGAACACATTAGGGTTTTCAATTGGGGATTCAAGTTCAAGCAAATTTCTCCATCAATCATCAAGAATCTTCCATCTAAGGTATGTGTAGTGTTCATCTATGGATCCATTTCGCTCATAGAGCTCAAGAACCATGTTTTTAATATTATATCATGATTGTCTTGTTGTGATATGACCATATACATGTTGATGATTGTTGTTTAAGTTTCAAGATGATATCTAAAGGTGTTTTCATGAAGTATATGTGTTCGTTAGTTGAAATCCATAAACTTTATGTGGTTTAAAATGGGGAAATTCATGAAAACACACCTAAACTAAGAGAATGCATGCAAAGTGTTTGATAAAAGGCCTAGGATGATAGAATTCATATCCCATGATTTAATAGTGCTTAAATGACAAGTCCATGCTCTATGCTTTATGATTTGACATGAATTCTACGTGATTGATATGCGTCGTTGTTGTGATATGGATTGAGAATGATATTAAAGCTATGCAAGTATACACATGTTGTATGAATTTCCCTTCCATACGTAAGATGTTGAGAACTATTCTTAGCATGAAATCCTCTACTTATGATATGGTCAATTATGGACTCCATTTTATGATCAAGTCAGTTATGTGTGTCAGTTTCCTTTCATCAAGTCCTGGGGGTACTAGTACCCAAAAAATATAGCTATGTGCCTAGAGCCATGTCATGTTATCATGATAATCTCAGTCAAGCCATGATCTATAGAACTCAGTAAGTCATGTGACTCAAGAAATCTCAGAAATCTCATGATCTCAATAAATTCTCAGATAGTAGTACTATTCTGTCAGTCAACGAAAGTCAGTTACTCAGTCCATGTACATTCAGTTAAATCATGTTCAGTCTCTTCAGATAGGAGTAGAAGTTAGTACCGAGTGAACCCAAGGATGGGAATTCACCTGCCAATTTAGGGTGTGATTCTTAGTAGTCATCCTTGTATTCCAGAACTATGTAGCCATCATAGGTTGAGACATCTTAACCTACCATATTAGGGTTGATGAGGTGTCTTAACCTGTTATTTTAGGGTTCCTACTATTCTCATTCGAGTACCTGCCAGCTAAGGGTCACTCACAGCTATCCTTACCAGTGGCGCGGTATTGACACTCTTCCAGTCGGGGAGGAGATTGGACCCCAACCTAGCTATATGCGTTATTGAGGCATGGCAGTTAAACAACTACCTCCCACAATTTTAGTCCCAGTCTCAGTAAAAGAACTCAGATAGTTCTTCAAATTTCAGTATTCCAGGACTATCAGTTACAGTCAATTCAGTTACAGTACGAGACTCAAGTAGTTCCATTAGATTTAGGACTGTCAGACACAGTCCTCTATGTTATCAAAATTTCAGTATCTGTCGTTTTAGATAACAGTAAACCTTGTATTAGTGTACAGATCCAGATATCATGTATTCACGATTTTAGTTACTATGTATGCATGTTTGTACTCTTACGTTCATATCAGTCAGTCAGTTAGCATTGTTTATGCATGTAAACCCTTTTGCATTTAGCCTACCTCACTTGTATACTCAGTACTCCCAGTCGTACTGACGCATTTGCACTATGGTGCTTTCTTTCATGTTAAAACATAGGTTCAGAGACACGAGTTCCATATCAACAGTAGCATTCCAGTCGCAGAGTTGCAGTGAGTCCTCATCCATTTGAGGACGATATTATTTTATTTCATTCATTATTTCAGTTCAGTTTTGCTAGATGAAGTTAGTTGGAGATATGTTCCTTCAACTCCTTATTTCAGATAGTATTTAGAGGCTTTCAGATTTAGTTCAGATTTTAGATTCAGCTTTTAGTTGTTTTGGGTATTTGTTACCCTATATGGATGTTATTATTTATCAGATATTCTATTTAGTTGAACCTTATGTCCTATTGTTCATGCTTTCCGCATTTTATATATAAATTATGCAGTGTACAGGTGCAAATATAAGTCATGGGTTAGCTTGTGGTCCTTCAGAGTTATAAGCACCGTATAGCATTTTGGTTCAGATGCACGCCACATTTATGTGCAAGAGGCTGTGAGATATTTTAGGAAAAGTTTCCTCTCTTTCAGTATTCATGTCCTGCTAGTGAGCATTATCTCAAGTTGAATTCTCACTCTAATCCATTCTTCTCTTATTTCAAAATATGCCTCCAAAGAGAAGAAACCAGCCCGCTCCTCAGCCCAAAGATCCTTTGGGCGAACATGTTTCTCATGCGGATTTTAGGGCCACATTCACCACACTTTCTCAGTCTATGACTACCTAAAATAATAGCCACCAGTTATTCCAGCCAATCCAGTGGCCAACTCAGTCGCAGCTAGGATTCGGGACTTCACCCGAATGAACCCTCTACCTTTCTTTGGGTCTAAGTCTGATGAAGACCCTCAGGAACTCATTGACCAAGTCTAGAAGGTCATACACATCATGAGAGTTACTTCTTATCAGAGTGCCGAGTTAGCGGCATACTAGTTGCAAGATGTGGCTCATACTTGGTACAAGCAGTAGAAGTTTGAGAGGTTAGAGGATGCAGGTCCCTTTGAGTGGAAGGAATTTGTCACGGCTTTCTTAGACAGATTCTTTCCCCAAGAGCTGAAAGAGGCAAAAGTTATTAAGTTGATCAACCTCAAGCAGGGAAATATGATGGTTAAAGAGAATTCTCTTACATTGACTCAGCTAGCAAGATATGCCCCTCATGTGGTTGCAGACAATAGGGATAAGATAAGCAAGTTCATGTCAGAAGTGAATGATAGCATGGTAAATGAGTATAGGTCTGCGATGCTGAACAGTGATATGACTTTATCCAGGCTCATGACCCATGCTCAGCAATTAGAGAAGTAGAATATTAGGACTAGGGAGAGGCAGAACAAGATAGCAAGATCAGGCAGTTTCAGTTTTGCTCAACCTAAATAAGGAGGAAACTGTTCACAGTTTCATCCCAAGCCAGCAGTTCCATCTTCTTCCTCCGCCAATGCCCTAGTGCCAAAATTTAGAGACGACAACAGAGATCGAGAACCAAGCTCTAAGTCTTAGGGCAGTGTTAATAGTGCCCGAAATAATCCCCTGTGTCAGACTTGTGGTAAGAACCACAAGGGTACCTGTAGATCTGGTAGCGATATTTGTTTCAGTTGTGGCAAGCTAGGCCGCAGGATTAGAGAGTGTCCGCAGTCAGGTTTACAGGGTCAGCAGAATTGTTCCACAGCCCTGTCCGGTCGCCCAAATCAGCAGGGTACCACTTCCAGTGCTACTAGTGGGCAACGCCCAAATAGACTCTATGCTCTTCAGACCCTACAGGATCAGTAAAATTCTCCTGATGTCGTTACTGGTACGTTGCAGATTTTTCATGTTCATGTTTATGCTTTGCTAGATCTAGGTGCATCCTTGTCTTTTGTTACTCCTTATATAGCAGGTGATTTCGGAATCAATCCTGAAATTTTAGCAGAGCCCTTTTCAGCCTCTACCCTAGTGGGTAAAACCATCATAGCTCAGCGGGTATACAGGAACTGCCCGATTATGATATTTCAAAAAGCCACATCAGCTGATTTAGTCGAGTTAGAGATGACTGATTTTTATATCATTCTTGGCATAGATTGGCTTCATTCCTGCTATTCCACAGTCGACTATAGAAATAGGATAGTTCAATTTTAGTTTCCAAATGAGCCCTTCCTAGAGTGGAAGGGTAGTACTTCATCTTTCAGGGGTCAGCTTGTTTCCTACCTTCGGTCAAGGAAAATGATTTCTAAGGGATGTGTTTATCATCTCGTTCATGTTAAAGACTCTGGCTCTAAATTTCCTAGCTTTGAATCAATCCCAGTGGTTAACGAATATTTAGATGTCTTTCCCGAAGATCTTCCAGGCATTTCTCCCGAAAGGGAAATAGACTTCGACATTGACCTTATTCCAGATACTCAGCCTATTTCTATTCCACCATATTGAATGGTGCCAGCAGAACTTAAAGAACTAAAAGATCAGTTGAAGGATCTCTTAGATAAGGGATTCATTAGACCCAATATTTCCTCGTGGGGCACACCAATCTTATTCGTACAAAAGAAAGATGGTTCTCTCAGAATGTGTATTGATTACCATCAGCTCAATAAAGTTACGGTCAAGAACAAGTATCCTCTTCCCAGAATAGATGACTTGTTTGACCAACTTTAGGGTGCAAGTTATTTCTCCAAGATAGACCTCAGATCAGGCTATCATAAGCTCAAAGTTAGAGAATGTGACATCCCAAAGACAGTTTTTCGTACTCGGTATGGTCACTTTGAATTTTTGGTTATTTCCTTTGGTCTTACCAATGCCCCAGCCATTTTTATGGACTTGATGAACTGTGTGTTCAAGTTGTACTTAGACGTGTTCATCATAGTATTCATAGATGATATCCTGGTCTATTCCCATACAGAACATGATTATTCAAACCATCTCAGAATTGTTCTTCAGACTCTCAGAGATCACCAGTTATTCGCCAAATTCAGTAAGTGAGAGTTTTGGATAAGGTCAGTAGCATTCCTTGGTCATATTATTTCTAGTGATGGCATTAGAGTAGATCCTCAAAAGATCGAAGCGATAATAAACTGGCCTCGCCTTGTCTCTCCATCAGATATCAGGAGTTTCTTGGGTTTGGCTGGCTATTACAGGTGATTTGTTGAGAGATTTTCTTCTATTGCATTCCCCATGTCTAGATTGACTTAGAAAAAGGTCAAGTTTCAGTGGTCAGATCCTTGCGAGAAGAGTTTTTAGGAATTGAAGACTCGACTCACCTCAACTCCAGTCTTAGCTCTTTCAGATGGTTCAGATGGGTTCGTAGTATACTGTGATGCATCTAGAGTAGGTTTGGGTTGTGTCCTCATGCATCATGGTAAGGTCATAGACTACGCCTCCAGGTAGTTAGAGCCCCATGAGAAGAATTATCCTGCTCACTATTTGAGTTAGCAGCCATAGTATTTGCCTTAAAGATTTGGAGGCATTATCTATATGGAGTTTGTGTAGATGTCTTCACAGATCATAAGAGTCTCTAATATGTCTTTTCTAAGAAAGATCTAAATCTTCGTCAGAGAAGGTGGTTAGAGCTCTTGAAAGATTATGACATAAGTGTCCTTTATCATCCGGGCAAGGCCAACGTTATAGACGACGCTCTCAGTAGATTCTTCATGGGTAGTGTTTCTCACATTGAGGATAGCAAGAAGAAAATAGCTCAGGAAATCCATCAGCTTACCAGACTAGGTGTTCGCTTAGTCGATTCTTCAGAGGGTGGTTTATGTGTTCAGGATAGTTCAGAGTTATCTCTAGTTTCCGAGGTGAAAGAAAAGCAAGACAGGGATCCTAGCCCTGTCAAGCTAAAAGATTCAGTTCAGAATCAGAAAGTAGAGGTTTTCTCCTAAGGGGGAGATAGTGTCATTCATTGTCAAGGTTGTCTCTGTGTTCCAGGTGTAGATGATTTAAAGTAGTGAATTCTTGCAGAAGCACATGGTGCGTGATACTCTATTCATCCAGGGGCCACTAAAATGTACTGCGACCTATGGGAGATCTATTGGTGGAGTGGGATGAAGAGAGATATTGCAGAATTTGTGGCTAAGTGCCCTACATGTCAACAGGTTAAGATAGAGCATCAGAAACCTAGTAGTTCTATTCAGGAGTTCACCATTCCTACTTGGAAGTGGGAAAAAGTGAACATGGACTTCGTGAAGGGTTTGCCTCAAACTCGTCATCAGCATGATTCAGTTTGGGTCATTGTAGATAGAATGACCAAGTCAGCCCATTTCCTTCCAGTCCATACCTCTTATTCAGCCGAGGATTATGCCAAACTCTATATCATGGAGTTGGTCAAATTACACGATGTTCCATTATCTATCATCTCAGACAGAGGTAACCAGTTCACCTCTTATTTCTGGATATTATTCTAAAAGGGTCTTGGTACCCAAGTTCATCTCAGTACAACCTTTCATCCTCAGACAAATGGTCAAGCCGAAAAGACCATTCGGACTCTTGAAGATATGCTAAGGACGTGTGTAATTGATTTCATGGAAAGTTAGGATGACCACTTGCCTTTGATTGAGTTTCCATACAATAATAGCTATCATTCTAGTATTAAAATGACTCCATTCGAAAATCTCTATGGTAGGAGGTGCAGATCTCCAATCAGGTGGTTTGAAGTTAGTGAGGCCTCAGTCATAGGGCCTGACTTAGTATTCGACGCCTTAGAGAAAGTACAGTTAATCAAAGAAAAACTACGAACTACTCAAAGCCGATAGAAGTCGTATGCTAATGTTTCTAGAAAGGATCTCGAGTTTGAGGTCGATGATGATGTCTATCTAAAGATCTCTCCCATGAAGGGAGTGAAGCGGTTCGGCAAAAAGGGAACGCTTAGTCCCCGATATGTTGGTCCCTTCAAGATTCTCAGTCGCTTAGGCAAGGTAGCTTATGGGCTCGAATTGCCTTCAGATATAGCCTCAGTTCATCCAGTCTTTCATGTTTATTTGCTTAAGAAGTGTATAGATGATCCATCAGTCATAGTCCCTATTCAGAGCATTGACAGTCAGAACAATCTCTTCTATGAGGAAATTTCAATCAAAATTCTAGACTATCAGACTCGTAGACTGAGGAATAAAGAAGTTCCTCTAGTTAAAGTTCTTTGGCAAAATCAGTCCGTTGAGGGAGCTACTTGGGAAGCAGAAGCAAACATACATACCAAGTATCCTCACCACTTCTCCGCCAATCTAGATCAAGCTCAAGGTAACAGTTCTCCTTAAGCTTATTCAGTTTCCCATTCAGTATTCTATACAACTTGGTATTTAGTTCATGCTCACATTTCATCACAAATCTGGTATCAAGTACCATTGCATATTCAGTCATGCATTTATGTATTAGTCTATTATATAATCATGCATCAAATATGTATTCTTATTAGGAGAACTCAGTTATCAGAAATCTCAGTTATGCATTCATGAATCAGTTACTCATGCATCAGATATGCATGTCCAGCATGATATGTTTAGCTTATCAATCATATCCGTCATGAGATAATGTTCCAGTAGTGTATGTATTGTAAGTACTATAGTTTATCATCTCTCCCCGTTTTAGTCAGTTTCATTCGAGGACAAATGTTTCCAAGGGGGAGATATTGTAACACCCCGTACATTTCTAAGCTAGATAATGAACTGTTGTTCCTACACATAAAACCTCCTATCATGTGATTCATATTAGAGTACATGAATTAGGATGAGTATCCTAGTGATAATAGAGTTTATGATGTGTTAATAATGTTCATAAGAGTCACTTAGAGTAAGCCAAGCTAAGAACTTTTGAATCCACCAATTTTTCATGTGTGATTTCACATAGGTCATCATTGAACGAGCACAAATTTGTTTATAGGTGATATTTCCGCAGATTTATACCCTAAAAATTATAGAGAATTGAATAAGCTTTTCGTCGATACCAAATTCGCATAAAACAGACACCCGGTGAAGAAGTTATGGCGATTTAAAGTTTCAGCAATGTCATTTCAGTCAGTGGCACGTCGCATCGTAAGACAAAATGATGTTTTTCAATTTACAGTGTCTCTCCGTGATTCCACTGCATCGCGGTGAGTTTCTAGGTCATAAACGGGGGGTAATGCAATATCTCCGCATCGCGCCCGAGGCCCAAATCGGGTAATTTTTATAGAAATTAAATGACGCATCTAGAGGGGTATTTGGATCATCTTTCCACCCCTATATATATTCCATAAACACAGAATTAATCCATTATTTCACCAAAACATACTCTTTCTCTCAAAATCCTCTCAAGAATACCTTAGGGTTTTCAATTGGGGATTCAAGTTCAAGCAAATTTCTCCATCAATCATTAAGAATCTTCCATCTAAGGTATGCGTAGTGTTCATCTATGGATCCATTTCGCTCATAGAGCTCAAGAACCATGTTTCAAATATTATATCGTAATTTTCTTGTTGTGATATGACCATGTACATATTGGTGATTATTTTTTAAGTTTCAACATGATATCTAAAGGTGTTTTCATGAAGTATATATGTTCGTTAGTTGAAATCCATGAACTTTATGTGGTTTAAAATGGTAAAATTCATGAAAACATACCTAAGCTAAAAGAATACATGCAAAGTGCTTGATAAAAGTTCTAGGATGATACATTTCATGTCCCATGATTTAATAGTGCTTAAATGACAAGTCCATGCTCTATGCTTTATGATTTCACATGAATTCCACGTGATTGATATGCGTCGTTGTTGTGATATGGATTGAGCATGATATTGAAGCTATGCAAGAATACACATGTTGTATGAATTTCCCTTCCATACGTAAGATGTTGCGAACTATGCTTAGTGTGAAATCCCCTACTTATGATATGGTCAATTGTGGACTCTATTTTATGATCAAGTCAGTTATGCGTGTCAGTTTCCTTCCATTGAGTCCTGGGGGTACTAATACCTAAAAAATATAGCTGTGTGCCTAGATCAATGTCACGTTATCACGATAATCTCAGTCAAGCCATGATATATAGAACTCAGTCAGTCATGTGACTCAGGAAATCTCATAAATCTTATGATCTTAATAAATTCTCAGATAGTAGTACTATTCTTTCAGTCAACGAAAGTCAGTTACTCTGTCCATGTATAGCCAGTGAAATCATGTTCAGTCTCTTCAGATGGGAGTAGAAGTTAACGTCGAGTGAACCCAAGGATGGGAACTCACCTGCCAGTTTAGGGTGTGATTCTTAGTAGTCATCCTTGTGTTCCAGAACTACATAGCCAGCGTAGGTTGAGACATGTTAACCTGCCAGATTAGTGTTGATGAGGTGACTTAACCTGTCAGTTTAGGGTTCCCACCATTCTCATTAGAGTACTTCCAAGCTAAGGGTCACTCACAGCTGTCCTTACCAGTTGCGCGGTATTGATACCCTTCTAGTCGTGGCAGAGATTGGACCCCAACCTAGCTATATGCGTTATTAGGGCATGTTATTTAAGCAACTACCTCCCACAGTTTCAGTCCCAGTGTCAGTAAAAGAACTCATATAGTTCTTCAGATTTTAGTATACTAGGACTGTCAGTTATAGTCAATTCAGTTACAGTTCGAAACTCAGGTAGTTCCATCAGATTCAGGACTGTAAGACACAGTCATCCATGTTATCAAAATTTCAGTATCTTTCATGTTAGATAACAGTAAACCATGTATTTGCGTACAGATCCAGATATCATGTATTTACTATTTTAGTTACTATGTATGTATGTTTGTACTTTTACGTTCATATCAGTCAGTCAGTTAGCATTGTTCATGCATGTAAACCCTTTTCCATTTATCCTACCTCACTTGTATACTCAGTACTCCCAGTCGTACTAACGCATTTCCGCTATGGTGCTTTCTTTCATGTTACACCATAGGTTTAGAGACACGATTCCTGATCAGCAGTAGCATTCTAGTCGCAGAATTACAGTGAGTCCTTATCTATTCGAGGAAGATATATTTTATTTCATTCATTATTTCAGTTCAGTTTTGCTAGACGGAGTTAGTTGGAGACATGTTCCTTCAACTCTTTATTTCAGACAGTATTTAGAGGCGTTCAAATTTATTTCAGATTTTAGATTTAGCTTTTAGTTGTTTTGGGTATTTGTTACCCTATATGGATGTTATTATTTATTAGATATTCTATTCAGTTGAACCTTATGGCCTATTGTTCATGTTTTCTGCATTTTACATATATATTATACAGTGTACAGGTACAGATATCAGTCATGGGTTAGCTTGTGGTCCTTCGGGGTCATAAACACCGTGTAGCATTTCGGTTTAGAAAATCAGGCGTTACATAAATAAAGGTAGACAATGTATAAGACATGTGACAATGTATAAGAACTGTATGGACTCTATTATTTGTACTGCTCAACCACCATTTAATAAGAGTATCTTTTATTCTTCCTTGTCTATTTTTGATGCCACAACAATTGGAGAAAAAAATTCCAGATTGCATCTGCCAAATATCTGCCACTAAATAAGTGATTCACATTTTTAATATTACTCGTCTTACAACAGATACACTTTGAAGGCCCGTGAATTCATAATTTTTGCAAGGCTTCATCTGTAGGCAACTTGTTGTTCATTAACCTAAGCATAAAAAAGGAGATTTTGTAAGGAATATTATTTTTCCATATCATTGTAGCAATAAGGGTAGTGTATCTAGTCTTTCTCAGCATTTGCCAAGCAGACTTAGTAATAAAAGGATCATTTTGATTAGGAGTCCAAATATGAAGATCAATTTTGAAGTCAATAATATCTATAGAAGAAATATGATCAGCAATGTAACTGGGGAGAATACTACAGAGCTTATTAAAGTTCCATACTCTATTACGGATGAATTCAGAAACTTGGATCTTTTTAGATAGATAAAAAGATGGAAGAAATTGAGCTAGAGGTCTAGAATCAATCCAATTATCTCACCAAAAAGAAAAATTTCCCTTACTAATTTTCCAAACTAGATGTTTTTCACACGGATTTCAAGATTCTAGAAGTCTTTTCCAAATGTGAGACTGTCCTGTTGTAATACCCCGTATTTTTTCTAGCTTAAATTCTTTCCTAGAATGGTAAGGAATAGCTTAAAAATGAATAATATTTATTCCATGTTGAATTTTTAAGATTTTGACTTTTTATTCTGTGAGAAATTGAATAATCTTTCCATCGATACCAAATTCTCCTAAATCCGACACTCGGTGAAGGAGTTATGACATTTTTAAGTTGACAATGTGTCACTTGAACTCTCAGCGCATCGCAGAGCTAAGCAAATTGACAGTTTTCAAATTCCAGTTAGACACTGTGATTCCACTGCATCGTGGAGGAGTCCTATTTCACATTTGACAATTTCCAGCAAGCTTACGCGATAGTGGCGTGTCGCGTCAGTGGCCAAAATGGCAAAACTATAGGGCACCGCGATAGCTCCACATCGTGGAGAAAGCCAGTTCCCACTCGTCCTTTTCCAGTGAGCCACCATGATAGTGGCGCGTCACAGTGGCCACCCAAATTAGAAAAATACTACATTTTCAGTTTCGTTCAGTAGTTTAAAGAGGGTATTTTGGTTAATTCCCAGGACCTCAATCCGTCCAAACATAAGATTTAAGCCTATTCTAAGCACTTTAGGCTTATATTCATTAATTTTCTCTCAAACAAAAATCCTGGAGTTCAAAGCTCCTTCTCTAAGAAATCAAATTCCACCATAATTTCTCCAAGAAAGCTTAAGATCGAGAATTCCCAAGGCAAGATAATCAAGAATCCATCTTCAAGAACTCAAATAGAAATCAATAATTCAAGCTTCTTCATCTAAGCATGAATCAAGGTATGTGAGGTTTTTCAACAAGGATATCCTTTCATCCTTGTACCCAAAATTAGATTTCAATTCTAAAGTTACATGATTTTGACTGAAATTACATGAGATTTGAATTAGGGTTCATACCCATTATCGCTATTTGTAAAGATTATGAGTTTTGAGATACTTTGAAGTTGAATTGCATGTTTATTTACATATTTTCATACTTATTGCTGAAATTTTCATATGTTGAGATGAATTATCATTGTTTTATTATCAAGCATAATTACTATGATATTTTGACATGAGTTTGATACATGGGTTTTAAGCCCCAAGTTTATATGTTGAGATTTTGAGAAAGATAATGCTTTAAGCATCTTATGAGTTGATTATTTCAGTTTTACAATAATGATTTGATCTTTTGATCCTTAGATAAGTTTTGGAATCCACTTTACAGATTTGTTACAGATTACAGGAAGCAATATATCTTTATTTACAGATTTATTCAGATAAATGTATAACTGGTTTCATAAATAACCCTTATACGAGTTTTAAAACGAATTTCCACGAGATGAGCGTAGCAAATTAAAGAGAGTAGTATTTAGCACAGAGTTGGGTATGATTCCAAGGTTTCATTCCCCAGAACTACGTGCCACCTTAGGATTGAGATTAAGTACCCATAGTGAGCAGAGTTGTGATCTCTTAAGCTGAGGTTATACTACCTGGCAATAGTATAACACCTCTCCTTAATGTGAGGTTTCTTCCTTAGGAGGACGAGACGTTAGACTCTATGTAGCTCGCATGGTTTATGTCGGTTAAGAGAACCTCTCTTGTAGAACATTTTTTCCTTATAATAAGCTTTTCAGAATAGTTTTAAAGTATCTCCCTTCAGATAAAGTATTTTCCCTAAAATTTTAAAGCTTACTAACTACAGATTCTAGAACAGAAAGAGTAATAGAAAAGATTTCAGAACTAAGTGTTAAGGCTCACAAGATTTACTCAGATTATGCTTTACAAGAAGATATTAACTACAGTTTTCAGCTTTCAGATGTCAGATTTAGAGTGAGTCTTTTCTACAGTTAGACATATGATTTAAAGGGAGAATACAAGTATAACTTTTAAAACTAAATGTTATGACTCACTAGGTTTATAAAGCATGATTTGCTTCTCATGATTATTATTTTCAGTATTTCAGATATTCCAGCTTATGTGAGTCATTTACATTTAGCATGCATTATTTTACAAATTATGATGATGACATAATGTTTTTACTTATGCATTCACCCCCATATACTTAGTACATCCTCAAAGTACTGATCCACATATATGTCTACGTGCTACATTGTCTCATAATGTAGGTATTAGCTCAGTCGTAGTACGTATACTATATTCAGATAGTTTGCAGATTCCAGCCAGCAGATGATGAGTTCTCCTACTTCGGGGACTTCAGTTAGATGTTATTGATGTACTTTATTTTCTTATTCATATGTATTGATTAGTGATAGTTGGAGTTGCATCCCAGCTATCTATAGCTAATATAGTAGAGGCTTCACAAATGTCGGTTAGAGTCAGTTATGTATTTTCAGTCCCTTTTTTAGACTTTATTAGAATGTAAAAGTTGTATTGATATTGTATTTTTCCTAGATTCTATCGTTATTATGTTTCCGCACAGTAAACTCAATTGTTTTATGCATATCATTCAGTTGCTTATGAGTTATGCCAGTAGAAAGGTTAGCTGGGGATCACTTGTAGTCCTAAGCACCGTGTGACATCTCGGGACAGATTTTTGGGGAGTTACACCTATGGCCCATTTTTGTAGACAGGATGAGCTCTTGGACAATATTTACTTTTGAGAAACTTTTTCTAAAGAGAATCCTTAGTTTTAAAATTCCACCATATTTTAGCACCAAAAGTATTACTGATGTCTTGAATTGATCTAAACCAAACCACCTTCTAAAGTAGGGAAACACAATTTCCACCAAGTTATCCAATACATTTTTCCCTTACCCATCACTCTAGAAAAAATTAGCCATAAGCTGCTCAATTTGATTAATAGTTGCTTTGGGAAGTTGAATCACCGAAAGAGTATGTAAAGGCATAGAGAAAAGGACATATTTTATAAGAACAACCCTACCTCGATGATAAAGCATCTTACCTTGCCAGCCTTGCAATCGTTTAGCAACCTTAGATACTAATTTTTCAAAGTAAACAATTTTTTCCTTCCATTGTATATAGGAGCTCCTAAGTAATCAAAAGGAAATTTTGTTGTTCATAACCCATAACCTGTTTGATATCATTAATGATTGATTAATAAGTATTTGGACCAACTAAAAAACAAGATTTGCTCTTGTTAATAAGTTAGCCAGAATATTTTTCATAAATAGCTAATTTATTCATCATGGCCATAAGTGACAAAGGATCTCCTGAATAGAATAGAATTGTATCATCCACAAAGCTAAGGTGAGTAATAATAGAACAACCTTTATCAACAGTATATTGAATAAAATGCTTATTTTTTAATTGATCCATTAGAACAAACAGTAGTTCAGAGTTAATAATAAAGAGAGGGGGAGAGATAAGACCACCTTGCTTAATTTCTCTGCTTGATTTTAAGAAATCATGTCTTTTCTCATTAATATTAATAGAGTACCAATTATTAGAAAGAAGCCTCCAAATCATGTCAGTCTAATAATCATAGAATCTAAAACTTTTAAGAGTTTGACAAAGATATTTTCAATCTACTCTATGAAAAGCTTTAGTCATGTCAAGTTTTAATATAATATTACCATTAGTATTATTCTTACCAATGTTATTGATTATTTCTTGAGCAACATGATGTTATCAGAGATAAATCTACCTTTCAGAAAACCCTCTTGATTTGATGAAACTATTATATGAATCATCTTGGTAAGTCGGGTGTTCAACATCTTGAAAATAATTTTATAGCCGAAGTTGCTAAGACATACTGGTCATAGCTCTGTGTACCTTTTAGAATTCTCCACTTTTGGTAGTAAGACGAGGCTTGTATGTGTGCATGATCTGGGCAATTGAGTACCTGTAAAAAAATCACAAACCATTAAGTAAAGATCTTTAGCAATAATATTTCAACAATGTTGATAGAATTTTCCAGAAACACCATCTGGTCTAGGGACACTATCAACAAGTAAAGAGAAAATAACCTCTTCAATTTCATCCAATGTAGGTGGACCTCCTAGGATTTCATTATCATCCTTAGTAATTACTTTAGGTAAGTAATTGAGGATGCTAAAGTCTGTTTTATGCCTTAGATCAGTAAATTGCTTGTTAAAGAAGTTGATGGCTTCACTAGCTATATTCTAATTTTCCTCCATCCAAGTATTATCCTCCTTTTTCATTCTTATGAGAGTCATTCTCATTTTTTTGACATTCATTATAGAATGAAAGAATTTAGTATTAGAATCTCCTTTCTTGTATCATTTCATCCCTGCTTTCTATCTCAAGTAAGTTTCCTCCATTTCTGTATGCATAATCAATTGTGCATTAGCCTTATTCAGATTCATCCTGTTGACTTCACTATTATGTTGAATGCATTTTTTCTCCATGTTAGCAACTATACTCTCCAATTTCTTAGTCTTGTAAAAGATATTACCAATATGATTTTTGGACCACTAAGATAGCTGTTTGCACGTGTTTTTCAACTTCATGTGGAATTTCCAAAGATGAGATCATGTTGCTTCAAAATTCCGTGCTTAAGTAACAATCTCCAAGAATTCAGGTTCATCCACCCAGAAATCCAAAAATTTAAAGTATTTCATATGAGGAGTTTGTGCGTCCTTTAAAATGATGAGAAGGAGAGCATGATCAGATCCTGATTTGACTAGATGATGAACATCAGTTTCTATATATTTTTTAGACCAACTTTGATTCAATAGGGCTCTATCCAGCCTTTTCCATATTCTGATATTTGGTCTACTGCCATTGCAACATGTGTAAGTAGAACATGTGTATCCTGCATCAATCAAAGAACAATCTGCAATACAATTAATAAAAGAAAGACTATCAATTGACGTCTCCAGCTATCAACCATGGAACATTAATGATATTCACCATATTTATGATATCCTTCTAAAGATCCTCTCTTTGATGTTGTTTACATTTGGCAGAGATAGTTGTGACAAAGATTTTACTCCCTCGATCATTGATACTGCAAGTAACTTGTTGCTCAGTGTCTTGGATAATTGTGTAATCAAATATTTGATCACTAAAAATCCAAATTTTATTGTTACAATTGGAGTAAGCAAATTAATAACCTAGCCATCTTTTGAACTTGTCAAGTTTGGAATTTTTGCAAAAAGGTTCCATTAAGGCCATAAAGGTAATGTTGTGTCTTCTTTTGAGTGTCTTGATTTTATCAAAAGCACCTTGAGAGGTAATTCCTCTCACATTCCATATGACTGATTTAATCATTAATCACTTCGATAAGTTGTTTTTTTTGCCTGTGATCTAGTCACAATAGATCGAGAATTATATCTACCTTTTCTACCTCTTTGGTTCTGCTTCCTCTATTGTGTTTACCTCATGGAGAGAGGTTAGTTCTCGTAGCAATATCTTAAAAAGTTTTCTCAATTTCCTCCTCAATATTAGAGTTGGTGACCGTTTGAATTAGCTTTTCTGCCTCGTCATCGCTATTAATGTTTTCTTCATTAATACTTTCATAGTCATCTATAACAATGCCATCATTAACTTCTTCCTCTGTAGTTAGATCTTTTCCTGTGTGTTACTGATATTGTCTTCCTCTTGATTAGATGAGTAATTCTCATTGTTAATCCTTTCTTGTTCAGAGGATAAAGAATCAGTATCCTTATCATCATGAGTATTATTTCTATCTTGAGTGTGTCTATTATTTTGTTTTTGTTGTTTAGAAGTGATAGATTGATGTTCTTTTGCTCCATTCCTCTTGGATTCTTCCTAACTTATCTTCTTATTTTTGCCTTCACCTCTGTCTTTCTCTGTTTGTCGATTATGTTGTTTCTTTGAAATTTTCTTGCTTTGCTTTTGAGTCTCTTTTCTTTTATTTACCTGTTGTAAGTCAGTAGATACTGATGCTATTTGGTTAGTCTACCTATTTATTTTCAGCTTGTACCCTTTTCTACTCGGAGATAGCCTGTTGTTCATGAGTCTGCTCACCGTTATACTTGTCAACCTTCTATTTCCCCTTACCACTAACTATAGTAACCTTTTTTTCGTGAATTTTGGAGGGATCTGGTTCGTTGATACTTATTCCCTTGTTCTTTCTACTAGATTTCTTCCTTTTGACTTGTTGAAAGCCATCTTCATCTTGTTGATATTTGTTACCACTCTCACTTTAATTATTTTTTTCAGTTGTCTCCTTATTTTCTTGTAGCAGCCATATCTGCTTCTTTATTTCTACATTAATTTTGCTCATGCCCTTGTAACTTACAGTAGTGACAGTATGTCGGTGCTCCCTCATATTCAACTTCAAGCCATTGTCCATCTTCTGTACCATCGAGTCTATTAAAACCCAACCATATATTGTCTTGCTTTGGTTATAGCAGATCAATTTCTACTTTAAATTTGGCCACATTACCTTTGGATTTGGAGTAATTATTTTTATCAGGGCTAACAACCTTCCCTATAGATTGTACTAATCTTGCTAAGATTTTCCATCTAAAAAAATGCTAAGGTAACTTATGAATAAGAATCCAGACAGGTACTATGGAGGTCTCTTCATCCGGCTTAAAGTTTGGAGTTCATTTCATGACTTTCATAGTGTATTGACCTAAGTAAATGAAAGGCTTGAAGTAAATATGATTAAAATCAGTTTCATTAGTGAAATCAATATATACAGTTCTATAGTCGTAGTTGGCAATCTTCACAAATCCTTTCAAATGATATTGACTAACAAACTACTTTCTCAATTCCTCCATGGTAGGTTTTCCTTTAGTAAATTTCCAATAATGGTAAATTTGCATTCCTTAGCTAGTAATCCCCAACATTAAAATATAGCTCCGGCTTACCGAGATGAGTACCATATTTGACATTAATATTACTAGAAGTTTTAGCTTTAGTAGCCAAAGCCTCTTGAACAACAACTGCAAAAGTTGGTTTTCATGGAACAAAGGATTTAACTTTGCCAGTACCATTCTTTGTTTGGACTTGGGTATCATCATCTGTATTGTTGGTTTGTGCAGTGTTATTGATGATTTGGGTGTCTATTGCAGTGGTGTTGGCTTGAATATTAGGAGTTGTTTGATTTGAGGGAATTTTATTTTTCGGCGGTGGGTCAAAATTTGATGAAATTTTGGGGTCGGAGTGTTTTTGTTTTGCACTATTGACCTTCTCTTGTTGATTTTCCCCTTTTAGTTCTGTTGCATGAGTTCGAGAATTGGGGCTTTCATATATTTGGACTGTAGACTTAGATTTGGAGATGATAGCTTCCTTAGCTTCTTTCAAAGATTGAAGAATCTTTGGATTATCAGCTACGATGTTAAAGAGCCCGTCTTTGTCCAAGCTTAGACCGTGTTCCAGATTCGGGATGCCGCCGGTGATGTTATACATGGTCGGAGAAGATTGAGTTGTAGTCGGTATGTTATTGTCCACTGGTTCAAGAGGAGGATTAGTTGTGTTTTGCTGAGTTGGTAGACTATTACTGGTTGAATTTGACATAGCCAACGACCTATTATTTTTGTCTGGTGGTTCGTTTGAGTGTTTTCCAAAAAATTCAATTGTCAGTATTGGGAGAAAAGTTTATTATTTTTGTTGATTGTCAGGTTATTACTTATTTTTCTTAATGGGTGTGCCCAATCAAAGTATATCAAATAAAAGCAAACGAAAAGAGTATCAAAATTTTCACATTTCATCTTCTATATGACTGGAACTTAATTTTTCATTAACCATTAATCATTTTGCATCTAAGTCCAAGTTATTTAGGAATGTGGCTCCGGCATCATCTCAACCATTTGTTCAACCACTAATAAACGAGTGAGAAGAAAAAACACTAGCCTTGGGTAGGCATTTGGCCATAGAATTCAAATAATTTTACGATTTATGATGTTGAAACTGATAAGTTCTTTATGTTAGCTTTATACTTCAACTCTGTTTGAGTTTGAAACCTAAATGATAGACTAAAAAGAAAAATGAGCGAAATAGAAGACAAAATTAGGAGTAGGGACTGATTTAGTGGGCTATATGAGGCATTACACCGAATTAGTCTTAACGATCGTCAATAGATAGTGCCTTATGCGCTTGTTGCACAGTCGATTAGGGTTTTTGGAAGCTAGTGGTCTGTATAATATGCATGAATACGTAGAGCATCATACACCTGATAGAGTGACGCGGATACCTGCCATAATAGCGTGCCAGGTGATCATTTTACACAAGCTGATCATAAGAGACTTGATTACCCTTTTATTAAGTACTTGGATGCGATGATTGATGAGGGGCAGAAGTGCCTATAGAGGATCAAGATGCTCTCTTAACCACATATAGAGATTGGTACAAATGTCTTGAACAATTACTGGTGGACAACCCTATTGTAAGTGTAGTAGAAGACAAAAGATTCATTCCATCTGCAGGGTCACACAAGGCGATGATTAGGGGCTTACAATATTTGCACCAATTAGGGATAGATTTTCAGTTTAACCTTATGATTATTGAGGCGGGTCAGTAGGTTGTCCAGATTTCTTGAAGCGGATTGATAAGGAGCCTATTCCAGGAGATGCGTACCACCAACCATACTTTGCACCTCTAGGGTATGGATGTGGATACAGACATAGAGGATTTGTGTAGGTGTTTATGATGTGGAGGTGACAGACACACAGTTATTGAGCCCAACAATGTGCTTATAGCTCCAGCTCTAGAGTCAAAGTCGGCTCCTATACCAAAGCTAGAGCCAGCTTCACATTTTGATCCATTACCACTTACTCTGGCATCTTCATCTCGGATGGTTCAGGATCCTTACTTCCCATTACTAGATAGTATAGATTAGGTCACATGCACAGACACTTAGAGGACCAGCCTCCTACTTGAGATTTGGACGGAGATGGACATCTGAGTTTCTATTAGGGATGGACATTGATTCTCTTTTAGCAGATACTAGTTTAGCCGCACGTGCCTCGCACGTGTAACTTTTAAATATTAGACGATTTTATCTAATATGAAGATTTTTAATGAAGTACAAAAAGTTCAAAACATATATTTTTTTGTAAGCACATATATATTTTACCATCAGAAGTTTCAAATGGTTAATGAATTTAATATAATGTAGATGTAGTTTAATTTAGTCAACCTCGTGCTTCGTATGTCTTGCCAAATAAACCCAAGAATTGTATTGTACTTTGAATTTTTACTTCATTCATGAATACTTTTGAAGAAAAGTTTATGAATTCTTCCATACTGTGAATACTGTTGGAGAAATCCTAACACATATTTAACAGAACTAAAGCATAATGCCTAACATCTTTAACTTTCCTTGGTGACAACATCTATCAACCACTACTTCTTAATTCAAGTAATGTTAAATATATATGAGATGAAACAAATTTAACCAAAAGAGAAATTATTCCCATATAATAATGAATATTCTTAATTCCACCTTTCAAAATATTATTAGAAAAAAAAAACTAATCTCAAAAGGTGAGTTTAATTTAAACAAACCTCGTGCTTCGTATGTCTTGCCAAGTAGACTCAAATAGACTCGAAGATTGTACTATACGTCGAATTTTTACTTCATTCATGAATACTTTTGAAGAAACGCTTATCAACTCTTCTGTACTGTGAATAGTTTTGGAGAAACGTTCGTTTGTTCTCTTCTTTGTCTCTTGTTGTGTCTCTTTGTCCATTATTATATTTTTCTATAGGCAGATTTAATTATGCTTTTCATTATACTAATTTTTTCTTTATTGTAAAGTTTGATAAACTACATATCATATCATAAAAGAAGATAAAGAAAAGACCATTAAATAAAAAAAAATAAGAATGAATAGCTACAATAATTTATATCATTCAAAGCTAAAAATTGTCACGCGAAACTAATCACCTGTCAAAATTTGGATCATCAACTGCCTATAGATATTATCATCATCATCCATCTTCAAGATACCTACAAAATCAATGCACCTTAAAGTAAATTACATATTACAAAAATATTTTTTGACGCAAAAAATAATTCTAAAGCAAACAATAAAGAATGATCTAAGACCAAAAGTATTTTTTTATTTTTCATATGTTCATTGAAGATGCTATCGTATTGTTGTAGAAGAATTATCAATTTATAGAAGTCCAAAACCTTTTCAAAGAAATTATCTAAATATGGTAAATTTATATTTTTTCCATAAATAACTACCAACTTTAGAAGAATAAAAATTGCAAAAATAATAAACTACTACAAATAGACATTTAGTGTGCATTGTTTATAGTTCTTTTAGATTTTGCTTTGCTTTTTATTAAATACAAAATAGGTTTTATTGTCTTATTTTAAAAAAAAAAAAATTAAAGCCACACACGTATGGTTTCTAAATCTTAGGATTTTAGTAGTTTTTTTTCCTAATTTTCTTACCCTAATATTTATTTGTTACCATATATTTTAGGATTCTTAAGTTTTTCTTTTCATATATATTTTAGGATTCAATATTACAGTTAATATCATTAAATTAATTAAATAATATAATAATTTAAGCAAATAGTGAAAAAAATAATTTTGTCTATTATGAAGTCTTTTAATGAAGGGCGAAAAATTCAAATCACTTTTCTAAGGGTCTTCACACTTTTAATATACTAACTTACTGTACGTGTTTTGCACGTGTGAGTTACATCAATCACTAAAAATATAGCCATAAGAAGAACACACTATTAAATGGTAGCAATTAACGTTAAAATAATGTTAAAATACATGTTATAGTACTTAAACTTTAAAAAAAAATTGAATCTCCAAATTTTAATTATACCACGTAAATTGAGACAAAGAAAATAATTTGAAAAATTATAAATCCCTAAACAATTTTTTCCTAAAAGTATATATATATCTATATATCTTTTTGCATTAAGGTTAGGAAGCACAATAATATCAACACTGAATATATCTCTATTGCTCACTGTTAGTTTTGACGAGTTAAGTCATGATGAACTTTGATATTGCTAGAAATTATTACACGATTGGTTATATAATTGGTTGAAAAACAGTTCGAAATCATATTATAACTTTTCATGGCTGAAAAATAAATTGAAATCATCATAAAGATTTAGCACATAACCTAATAAAGATGAAAAATAAGATATCATGAAAAATAAAAAATATATTATGTTCCATGGCCGACCTTGGGGAGGGAAAATTAACTAGCCCTAGATATTAGATTTATGTTTAAGTCTGTAATTTATAAAGAAGAAAAGGTGTTTTAGTTGATGTAAAAAGGGGAAAACGTGGAGGTTTATAATTGAAATAGGATTCAAGATTTTTGTAAGTTTTATTTCAATTATTATTATTTTTTGAAATAAAGAAACTTTTTCAAAAATAGCAAAAAGATAATTTTATCTATTGTAGAGTTTTTATTACAACAACAACATACTCAGTGTATTCCCACATAGTGGGGTCTAGGGAGGGTAGAGTATACGCAGAGCATACCACTACCTCAGGTGAAGTAGAGAGGCTATTTTCGATAGACCCCCGGCTTAGGACCGATAATAGTATAACAAATACAAAAGATAAGTGCATAAAAATTAGTACGGTATGCAAAACAAACTAACAGCATAACAAACACAAAAGATAAGTGCATAAATTAGTATGATATGCAAAATAAACTAATACCACTAGCCACAAGATAATACTACAGCCACAACACCGCGAATAAGAAACTCCAGACACAAAAGAACACGCCCCTACTATTACCGGCGCACTCCCACCCCCTAACCCTCTAACCTAATCTGCATCCTTCACACCTTCCTATCAAGGATCATGTCCTCCATAAGCTGTAACTGCTCCATATCATGCCTAATCACCTCTCTCCAATATTTCTTTGGTCTACCTCTACCCCTCCTAAAACCATCTATAGCTAGTGTCTCACATCTCCGTACTGGAGCATCAGAGCCCCTCCTCATCACGTGCTCGAACCAACATAACCTCACTTCTTTCATCTTATCCTCCACCGAGGCAATTCTCATCTTTTTCCGAATAATTTCATTCCACACCTTATCTTTTCTGGTATGTCCACACATCCATTGCAACATTCTCATCTCTACCACCTTTAACTTTTGGATGTGGGATTTCTTAACTAGCCAACATTTCGCTCCATCCAGCATAGCCGGCCGGACTACCACTCTGTAGAACTTACCTTTAAGCTTTGGGGAACCTTCTTATTTTATTGAATGACAAAAAGTTTAAATCACTTTTCTAAGGGTCTTCATACTTTTAATATGTTATTATATTATTATTATAAATATAGATGATAGATGTAAGTTAGTACTAATAATTTTTTAATTATTTGTATTAACAAGTTTTATTAACTACTTTTAATTTTTTTTTTCGAATTCTTTTACTCTGGGTCCTGCTTATAAGATGGTTGTCCAGGATTCTTCTCATTTCATCATCATATTTTTACAGTCTATATTAGACCCGTTGACACGTAGGTTATTTTTTTTTGTTAAAGTAGAGATGCATTGATTGAAGCAAAGGAGGGAGCTCAGTCATGCTCCAAAATATAGCTCAGTCATGCTCCAAAATATACATAGTTTAACGCGCAACTAGCGTCTGTTCAAAAGATACTGTTCTAGTAAACATTTTTCCTACATATCATCCCAGACTATATGGGTTACAAAAGGGGGAGGAGTAATAAAAACTTTACAATAATCCAAAAAAATTTCTTTTGCGCCTTTTTTTGCTAAAGCATCTGCCACCTTGTTCTGCTCTCTATAACTATGCTAGACCGGAGGCTTTTCTAATCTTTGTAGCATCAGCCTGTAATCATGAATGTAGGAATTAAAAAGGTTTTTACCCGATTCTATCATTTTAATGACTTGTGCAGACCAACATTGATGATAATGGGTGTTAGGTTATGAGCAAGAAAAAGTTGAAGGCCTTTCCAAAGGGCTAGCAGTTCCATGAAGTTGTTGGTAGCATAGAGGTAGCTTTGATAAAAACCCAAGACCCAATTACCAGTGGCATTTTGAATGACACCACCAATACCTTCCTTGTCCGGGTTACCCAAGCAAGAGCCATCAGTATTCAACTTGAAGTGTTATCTAGGAGGGGAACTCCAACCCACATGGATGATGGTGGCTTTTCTCAAGGTGGGGGTTTGGTTTAGGTGGGAGAATTCAACAGCATCAGAGTAAGAATGTTTAAAGGAAGAGTTGGAAGATCTATTATTAAAAAAGTTTGAGTTCCTGTTCTTTCATATGTGCCAAAGGCAAAAGGGGAGTAGGGTTGGCCAACTGATTAGATTGTTAAAACTGGCGGTCTTTAGCAGATTCTAGGTTGTATTCCAATTGGAGGGGTGAAACATGGTAGAGTAAATGCTGTGATCATCTTAGCAGTGGTGAGAGAGGTCTTGCCAAAGGGAGTTGGTATAAGGGTAAGAGAATAAAAGGTGATGGATATCATCATCTTGGAAGGTACATTTATGACAGTATGTAGGAATATGAATGCCACTGTAGGCAAGGGTAGAGTTAGTGGGGATGCTATTGTGATGAAGGGACCAAAGGAAAAATTTGAGTTTATTAGGAATAGGGAGTTTCCATATCCACCCATAAGAAAAAGGATTAGAGGATAATGAATACCTGGTGGATGTAAGATAGTGGTAAGCTGACTTGTAGAAAAACATCCCATTTCCAGTCAGGGTCCAGAGAGGGGTGTCAGCTTGAAGAAGAGGGTTAAGCTTGAAGGCATTGAACATACTATGATGAAGATCCCAAGGGATGGAAAAAGGTAGGGAGTTGAGGTTCCAAGTGTTATGATGCCAAAAGAAGGAAAGCTTGAGGGTGGAGTTAGGTCCTAGAAGGGGACTATGAATGATATAAGCCATGGAGAAATATTTTCTTCATTACAAACTGACTATTGGATAATTCCTCTACAAAGGGACTAGGTTCTATGAACACTTCTCTAGGTTCTGGAGTGAGAATGACGGGTACTTCACATGGGATGGCTTTTTTGAAGAAGAACTCTAGCCTACAAGGAGGTGGGATTTGAGTCGAGTGTCTAGGACAAGCTACACAACAATGAATCATTCTTGATATGAGCTTGTTGCATACCCAGTCCCCCCAAGTGTTTGGACTGAGTGATGGTGGCCTAGTTGATCATATGTATTTTTTTTCCAGCTGTGGAGCCCCATATGAAGTTCCATTGGGCTCTATCAATCATAGTGTGAATTTTCCTAGGTAGAAGGATATATTGCATGACATGATTGGGGATGTTGTTGAGGCAGGCTTTGGCAAGGGTGGTCCTTCCAGCCATGTTGAGAAATTTTACTTTCCATCCAGCAAGCTTATTAATCATGTTATCAAGAATAAAATGTAAGTTAGAGAGTTTAGGTTTCCCATGAAAGATAGGGAATCCAAGATATTTCCCAAAAGTGAGGCTAGATTTATTACCTAGGATAGCTGAAAGGATATTTTTGATAGAGGAGAGGCAGTATAGGTCAGAACTATAACTATAGGTAGTATCGATTTTTCTAGGTTGACTTTTTGGCCAGAGAAAAAGATGAAATTATGAAGGGTTCTGACTATGGTAGCACAGTTGAGCTAGCCAGCTTTAACAAACAGAGTTAAGTCATCTACAAAGAAAATATGGAAAATACTAGGCTTTCTGGTTGATTTGGAGGGGATGTCATTGAAGAGTATCTACTTCATGGTTAATTCTTCTTGAAAGAAGCTCCATGCTAAGAATGAAAATATAGGGAGAAATAGGGTGTCCTTGTCTTATCCCCCTGGTAGGATGGAAAGTAGGAGTGGAGCTTCCATTGACATGAATAGAGATAGAAGAGGTAGAGACACAGGACATAATAAGCTTAGTAAAACCAGGAGGGAAATTAAAGTAGAAGAGGTCTTGTCTAATGAAAGACCATTCAAGCCTGTCAAAGGCTTTCTCTAGGTCAATTTTCAAGATCATGTTAGGGGTCAACCCTTTCATTCTTCTAAAATGGTCCAAGTATTCTTGAAAAATAATGACATTGTCAAAGGCTCTCCTTCTAGATAAGAAGATGGCTTGGGTATTTCCAATGAGAGATTGGAGAAGAGGCTTGATCTTATTAGTAATTATCTTAGTAATAATTTTGTACTGGGTGTTGCAGAGGCCAATAGGTCTGAAGTTCTTAAGGGTTATGGCATTTTTAAACTTTGGGATGAGGCAAAGTTAAGTGGAATTTACCTGGGAAACCATAACCCCATGAGTGAAGGAATGGGTATAGAAGTCTAAGAGAAGTAGAGCAAAAGTGTTCCAAAGCTTTTGGTATATGAATGGATGCATTCCATCAGGACTAGAAGCCTTAAAAGGTTGAAAGGAGAAGACGCCCCTTCAAATTTTAGGTAGAAAAGAGATGTAATCCAGGATAAGGTAGGAGGTGGAAGGAATAGACCCAGAGTTGGAGGGATTCCTAAAACACCTCAAGTAGGCTTGAAGATGATCAGTTTTAAAGAGGGAAGAGTAATAGAAAATGATGGCATCCTTGATGGCTTCTTGGTCATAGATCCAATTACCTTGGTCCTGAAGGCAATAAATCATATTCCTTCTCCTTGTATTGAGAGTGGAAGTGTGAAAGAGCCTAGTGTTCTGATCACCCTCCAGGATCCAATTTATCCTGGACTTGAGCATCCAGAAGTCTTGCTCATTCCTTATAATAGCACTGTATTCATAGGTGAGCTGCTCCTCTAAATTATGGAGGAAGGAGCTAGTAGGATAATTGGGAGATTGCTGGATGACAGTTAGTCTGGCTAACAGATTCCTTTTTTGGTGGAAAATGTTACCAAAGGTGTTTCTATTCCAAGTAGTTGCAATGTCAGCAAAATCTAAGGTGGCTCTGGTGAGATTGCAAGTAGAGGGGAAAGATTAGGTGATGAGATGAGGAAAGTCTGAGTGATTGCACCACATAAATTCAACCCTAAAAAGGTTTATGAAGAATGTGAGGGGTTCTACCAAAACTAACCAGGCGGGGAGAGTGGTCGGAGTAGGTCCTAGGAAGGTGCAGGATGGAGGCCTCAGGATAAAGGTGGATCCACTGATCATTAGCAAGACACCTATCCAACCTTTATAAAATAAGATTAGGTCTATTATTATATCTCATGTTGGACCAAGTAACTTATTATCTCTGAAACCAAGATTAATGAGGCTGTAATGGTTTAAACAATCTCTAAAAACCAAAGCTCTATAATTATTAATACTATTTCCCCTAAATTTATCAGAAGCATTTAAAATCTCATTGAAATCACCATCTATGAACCAGCTATCACATTCAAGGGAGCTTAGAGAGTCAGAGATACACCTTAATTGGTCCTAAAGGTTTCTTGATGTGTGCTCAATTGCGAACATATTTAAGGCCTTTAACGTAGAATAATTGCGTGGCCTTAAGCAACTTTTGTCATTTTTTGATGCGTTTATGTTAATTTTACAGATTAAGCTAATGAGATAGAGGACCAACAAAAATAGAGGCAAAAAAGTTGACATCTAGAGAAATCTGAAGAAAGGTGTGGCTGACGGCATCTGTGATAAGTCGTCAGCCCCGTGATAGGCGATCACAGTTACCGTCAAATGTAACCAGGGAGTTGAAATGAAGTGAATACTGTGATGACATCTGCTTATAAGACGTCAAAAGTGTGACAAGCCATCAGAATCATCGTCAACCTTAGGCAAAAATTGTCAAAATGGAGGAGGAGCTGACGACATCCATAACACGCCGTTAGACTCCTGATAGGACGTCATGATTGTCATCAGACTGAGACAGCAAAATCCAACATTAAAGAGAATATGATGACATCCGTGATAGGCCATCACGGGCGTCGTCATTTATTCCGAGGAAAATCTGAAAGTTTTCATTTTATTTCCTTATTTAGGTTTGACTATAAAAAGCTTTAATTTGAGGGTTTTTATTATTATTGGGAGAGGAATCTATCTTACAACATACGACTTTTCTCTCTGTCTATCTCAAGAATAATATTTTAGAGTTTTGCCTTGTGATTCAAATACAAGTTCACTTTAGATTTCATTCATCGTTGTAAGTTAATCCTTTCAATTATGAATTCAAATTGTATGCTTATTTCTTGCATCATGAGTGGCTAAACATCTTTAACCTAGATTATGAAATCTAGGGTTAGGTCATGATAAGGTGTTAATTAATTCAAGGTTTAATAGGTGTTAGGATTTCTTGGTAATTCTGATATTATAACTTATGTCTGTTGGTTGCAAACAATAGGCGTACCTACTTTGGTTTGCTTGAGAAAGAAATCATAAACAGTAGGAAGCGAATTATCAACAGGGAATCGAAAAGGCTTCGTTTAATAATCAGCACTGTAACAAGGTTGATTAACTTGAGGTAATATCTGGGCATTGAGTTGTGATTCCCTAAGTCCGAAAGGATTAGAAAATTAGACGCTTAAATAGGTCGAGAGACATTTGAGCATACCATCGATAAAGATAGCTTGTTATCCTAACCATCGTGAGAACCTTGAGTTGATTTTAGCATCTATCATGTATCGTAAGCCTTAGTGAACATAATCCTGGTTACTTCACAAAATATTGGTTACAAACATTAAATTCAAATTGACTAACAATTGTCTAAGAAATTTAAACCCCATTTCAAGAAACAGTAAACTGCCAGTGAATTATTTCGTAAACAACTTGAGTTCACACCCTATTCCCTGTGGGATTCGAATCCAACCTAGTTAGGTTTTATATTGACAATGATTGCTTATGCTCATTCAAGAGTGTAGTTTGAGCATTATCAAAAATGGCTCCATTGCCGGGGAATATGGTTATAAACTAAAAGTTTGTGTGCGCTAATTTGTTGTTATTTAAGTTTTTCTAGATTTACATTTGGTTGTTGTTTTTGTTCATTGTAGGATCTTTAGAGGTTACGACAAACACCACTCAATTCGAAAATCCACTGCATAAGCAGAATGGCAGAACATTCACTACAGTATGAGTTTGATGATGACGATGTGGATGGAGCAGGTGCAACGGGTGAAATCATTCCTTCTCCGTTGGCACCTGGAGCAAAGTTCAATATTACAAGCATGATGATCCAACTCCTGAATCTGAAGGGGTTGTTTGGAGACCTTTCTAGGGATGACCCCAACCTGCATCTGATAAATTTTATCACCATTTATACATCTTTTGATAACCCAGGAGTGAGCCAGAATGCTATCCAGTTAAGGTTGTTCCCGTTGTCCCTTTCTGGAGAGGCAACATTGTGGCTAAATAAGCTGACGCTCGATTCTATAAGCAACTGAAGGCAGTTGAAAGGAGATTTCCTAGAAAGGTTTTTTCCGCCTTCCAGGAGGGTACAGTTGAGGGATGAGATCAGCAATTTTAGATAGCTTCCGATTGAGGCCCTGCATGAGACTTGGGAGAGGTTCAAGAAGAAGCTGACATAGTTTCTAAACCACAACATGACGGACATACATTTGATGAAGACTTTATACAGGGCTCTCAACTCTGTAACAAAGCCAATTATATATTATGCCACTAGTGGTTCATTTGTTGATCTCCTTCCAAGATGTTACAGATATGCTGAATAGGATAGCCAAACGGAGTCGGGCTTGGTACACCAAGGATTCTGTGGTGACAAGCCCTACTATTCCTATGAGAATAACTGATGAACAACACAGGAGAGATGAGGAGAGGGATCAAGATATGGCCATCTAAAGACTCAGGTGGACCAGCTCACCAAGCACTTATTATTGGGAAAGACGGAGAAGGTAACGACTGTGATTTCTCATGACCATTTTAATGAGAAGCTTGAAGAAGAGGCTAATTATGTTAATAATCAGAGGGGTTTCCGAGTTAATAGCTACAAAAATCAATGTCGAAACATTTATGACAAGCTTGGTTACAGAGACAGGGAGCAGGAAAATAGGAGAAGCAGTAATGACAGGACTGGGTTGTATATTCTTCCTGAAAACTGGAAGGTTGTTGCAACTAGCTCAGGAAAGATATCTATGAAGGATATGATGGAAAAATTGTTCAAGGGAGTTGAGGCTACCAACTTAGGGGTACTTACTATGAAGATTGAATTTTCTACTCTGAATCAGTTGGTTAATTCACACTCAATTTCTATCAATCAGTTGGAGCAATAGATGAACAAACTTTTTGCAACACTGAACCAAGGAATAAGTGGAAACCTACCTAGTGAAATGGTTTAGAGTCAGCAGATTGATGGCTCATGTCTGGCGATTACCACTAGGAGTGGTAAGATCTTATTTGGCCCTTCTGTGGGCAAGTCTGTGAATCGTGAGGTAGTTGCGGATAAACAAAAAGAAAACAACCCAGTGAAGTTTGAGAAGCCGGATAGCTCTGTTTATGCATTGGAGAAGGTGAAGGAGAAGGAAGAGGAAGTGGTGTTAAAAACCATCCCAAGACCACCACTTCTCTTTTCTCAATGATTGAAGAAGAAGGCCGATGATGCCAAATTCAGTAAGTTCATGGCAATAGTCAAGCAATTGATAATATATGTTCCTTTGATTGAGGCACTTGAGCAAATTCTAGGATATGCAAAATTCATGAAGGACCTTGTTACCAAGAAACGAGCAGTGAGTTGCGAATTAAAGGTAGATCTCCATCTATGCAGCTCTATTTCTACAAGGACCTTAATGTAAAAGAAGCCGAATCCAGGTGCAGTCACTATTCCCTACACAATTGGAACTTAGAGTTCAATAAAGCACTGTGTGATCTGGGAGCAAGCGTTATTTGATGCCATTGACTATTTATAAAAAGTTGGGTCTCGGGAATCCCCCACCCACTAATATGAGACTGGTGATGGTGGACAGGTCAGTCCTTGTTGGCATTCTGTATGATGTGTTGGTAAAGGTTTTAAACTTTATATTCCCTGCAGACTTTTTCATTCTGGACTGCGAGGCGGACTTTGAGGTGCCCACAATCTTGGGTCGACCTTTCTTCACAATCGAAAGTGTGTTGATCGATTTGAGAGAGAATGAGCTCTTATTCTGAGTGAACAATGAAGTGGTATGGTTTAATGTGGGCAAATCAATGAAACAACATGAGGAAATGAGTGTGTACTCAGTATTTGATGTGTATTTTGAGGACGAATAGGATGTGCCCAGAACTGAACAACTTGTTATCGAACCTTTGGTCGCGGTCATGATGAACTATGATAGTGAAGGCATTGAGGAGTATGATGAGAAGTTTGTGCCTTGACTGGCATAGGGTCATATCTTTATGCTCCAAAAAATCTTGACCTTGACCTTGCTAATCGACCAACGCTACCAGCCAAGCCATCTATTGAAGAACCCCCAGTTTTGGAGTTGAAAGAACTACCTGGACACTTACGATATGTGTTTCTAGGTAAAGGGCGTACGCTACCTGTTATTGTTGCAGCTGATTTGAAAGAACAACAGGTAAAGGTACTTATTTCAGTCCTTCAGAAGCACAAGAGAGAAATCAGATGGACAATCACAGATATTATTGGTATTCCCCCTGGCATCTGCACGCATAAAATTCAACTTAAGGAAGATTGTATTCCAACCATAGAGCATCAGTGCCGTATTAACCCACTAATGCAAAAGGTAGTTAAGAAGGATATTATTAAGTGATTGGATGCAAAAGTGGTTTACCCAATTTCTGACAGCAAGTGGGTGAGTCCAATTCAATGCATGCTAAAAAAAGGGGGTAGGTGGTTGCTAATGAAAAGAATGAGTTGATTCCACTTAGGCCAGTAACTGGGTGAAGAGTTTTCATGGACTACCCCAAGTTAAACTCTTGGACTCTGAAGGATCACTTCCCAATTCTTTTTATGGACCAAATGCTTGATCGATTAGCCAGTAGGGGATGGTATTACTTCTTGGATGGTTATTCTGAATATAACCATATCGACATTGCTCTTGAAGGTCAGGAGAAGATGACATTCACATGCCCATATAGAACCTTTGCATTTAAAAGGATGCTATTTGGGCTATGCAATGCACCCGCCACTTTTCAATAGTACATGTTGTCTATCTTCTCTAACATAGTGGAAGACACCATAGAGGTGTTCATGAATGATTTCTCTGTGGTGGGTGATTCATTTGAAATGTGTCAGGAGAAGCTGAATGTATCCTTGCAAAGATGTGTTGAATTTAACCTAGTGCTTAACTGGGAAAAATGTTATTTCATGGTAAAGGAGGGTATCGTTCTTGGCCATAGAATTTCCAAAAAAGGGATTGAAGCTGATCGACCAAAGGTGGAAATTATCGAGAAATTACCGTGTCCCATTTCAATGAAGGGAATGCGTAGTTTTCTTGGTCATGCAGGCTTTTATCGAAGGTTCATAAAAGACTTCTCAAAAATTGCAAATCCATTTTGCAAACTTTTGGAGAAGGAAGTGAAATTTTCTTCAATAACGAGTGCTTGAAGGAATTTGAGTGCCTTAAAAAGAAGCTGATTGAGGCCCCTATTGTTATTGCACCTGGCTGGGAAAACCCATTTGAAATAATGTGTGATACAAGCAGTGTTTCCCTGGGAGCCATATTAGGACAAAAGAGGGATAAGTTGTTTCATCTAATATATTACGCTAGCAAAGAACTGAATGGAGCACAAAAGAATTACACAGTAACTAAATAGGAACTGCTGGTTGTGGTGTATGCTTTCGAGAAATTCAGAGCTTATCTGCTTAGGACCAAGGTAGTGGTCCACACTGACCATGTTGCCTTAAGGTATTTGATGGCTAAGAAGGATGGAAAATCAAGGCTTATTACATGGGTGCTGTTGCTACAAGAATTTGATTTCGAGGTCAAAGATTGGAAAGGTTGTGAAAACTAAGTTACAGATCATCTGTCTAGAATGGAAGGTGAACAGGAAGCTAGTGATAAAAAAGGATAAATGATGCATTTCTTGATGAGGAAATCCTGGCAACTGTTGTGGAAACATTGCCCTGGTACACGGATTATGTAAACTACATCGTGAGTGAGGTCATACCAGAAAATCTTTCTTTCCATCAAAGGAAAAAATTCTTGCATGATTAACACACTACTTCTGGGATGAGTCTTATCTTTTTCGACGATGTGCAAACAATATCATATGGAGATGCGTATCAGAAGTAGATGTATTATGCATACTGGAAGCATGTCATGCTTCTCCAGTTGGGGGTCACCATGCGGGTGATCGAACGGCCAGGAAGGTATTGCAGAGTGGCTACTATTGGCCAACATTGTTTAAGGATGCCTATGAGTTTGTGCAGAAATGTGACCAATGTCGGAGGCAGGGGTCAATCTCTAAAAAACATGAGATGCCCTTGACTAAGATGCTTGAAGGGAATTATTTGATGTCTGGGGCATTGACTTCATGGGTCCATTTATAAGCTCATACGAGATAAAGTATATTCTGGTTTCTGTTGAATATGTCTCTAAATAGGTCTAAGTTGTGTCTTTGGCTGACAATGAAGGAAAGATGGTTGTTGTTTTTCTCAAAAAGAACATGTTCTCTCGCTTTAGAGTACCACGTACTATCGTAAGTGATGGAGGATCTCACTTTTGCAATAAATTATTCTGAGCAGCTTTGGCAAAATATGGAGTGAAATAACATAGAGTGGATACTCCGTACTACCCACAGACCAGTGGGCAAGTGGAGGTGTCGAATCGTGAAGTTAAAGCCACCCTAGCCAAAATGGTGAAAGCTAGCAAAAAAGACTGGTCTCGAATACTTGATGATGCCTTGTGGGCATACCAGACTGCTTTCACGACACCCATTGGTATGTTACTATTTTAGCTGGTCTATGGAAAATCTTACCACATGCCAATAGAGCTGGAACACAAGGCTTTATGGGCCCTCAAAAGTTTAAATTTGAATTGGAAGAAAGCAACAGAGATGAGACTAGGGCAACTGAATAAGATGGATGAATTCCGTCTCAGGGCATATGAACGAGCAGATCTGTTTAAAGAAAAGATAAAAAAGTACCATGATTGGAGAATAGAGAAATGAGAATTTAAACAGGGGTATTTGGTGTTTATGTTTAATGTCTGACTCAAATTGTTCCCAGGGAAGCTGAAATCTAAGTGGTCAAGTACTTTTAAGGTTAGTCAAGTCCACTCGTCTGGAGTAGTAGAACTCGAAAATGAAAACGGCAGCACATTCAAGGTAAATGGGCAATGGGTGAAGCTTTACATTGGCCCAAAAGAATCAGTGAAAAGCATCACCATTATCTGTCTCGATGAAGTCTGAGGTAATCGAGATACCTGAGTCGTGTCGTGACGTTAAATCAAGCGCTGCATGGGAGGCAACCCATGATCCCAGAGACCGACCCAGTCCAGGTATACTCTAACTCTTAGTTTATTTTTGATTTAATTCTAAGTTGAGGGTAGAGGGTAGTTTGTTCTTGTAATATAGCTTTGGGCAACTAGGAGAAATACAAGCACAAAAAGGCAATGACATGTCCTTGCTCGACTTTTGAACATCCTTCCAATGTATAGTTTGATAAACTGTGTAGATTACATTTACTTGTGACCATTGTGATTCTTTTTGTGGAATTACTTATGGCTTCCTGATGATCATTACAAAAAAAAACTTGCATGAACTAAATAAGTGGTGGTCTATGATATACTTGTGTGCCAGGTGCGTGTGAGCTATTACTTGTTTCCCTCTGTATGCTAAATCCAGAACTTGTTTGGTTGGTCTTGCCATGGACTTAGGATAGGAGTTAGGACAGGATCATAGGTCGTCATTAATTAACCCTCTTTTAGCCTAAATATCCTTTCCTGTATGCATAACACTCCTTGATCCCTATTTAGAGCCTAAATTGACCCTTTCTTTCATTTGACACCTATCATCTTCCCATTTATACCATAATAAACCTATTTATCCTTGGCCTTCCTTGGACACTGAGCACCTTGATCTAGGCAAACGGCCTAAGTTGAGGGTGGCTATCATAGGGGTGTGTGGTGTAAAATGAGTATGAAGAAGAGTGGAATAAAGGAGAAAGAATAAAAGCTGGGTATTCAAAAAAAAAGAGAAAGAAGGGCAGCACCCAACTTGAATTTGGATTTCTTATAAGAGAAGAGGAGAAAAGAAAGAGGATAATAAGTGAGCCTCAAGAAAGTAGTGTAGTGTCAAGGAGGCATAGTCACCTTAAATGACCTTGAATATCATACCATCCCCAAATCATACTACAAGCATAAAAGAAGTCCTATAGTGATTCTAGCTAACCTATCTGAGGATTTTGGTAACGAAAATAAGGGCAAGCCTATCGCACTTGGCATATACTGACTGGATCTTCCTTTTGAGCATGAGAGTCTTGTGATGAACCCTATATTTGCATTATTAAATTTCTTATATGAGAGGAGGGGGATTTCTTTGTTGTGAGGGCACACTGGTATCATTGCTAGCTACTTGTTTGTTTAGATAGTGTGATATTGATATGTGAATGGTTATTGCGGCTAAGATTGATGCTGCCGCTTGATTTCTTTTTGTTACAGTACTATTTTCAATGATATGCACAGTTGGTATTAGTTTGTTTGGCATTGAAAGGATAACTTTGTGTCGAGCTTAAATGAAAAATTGGCTGTTGAATGTGCTATGTGTTTTCTTAGTTAGATTAAGTGGCTTGAGGATAAGCAATTGCTTTAAGTTGATGGTGTTGATGTGTGCTCAATTGCAAACACATTTAAGGCCTTTAACCTAGAATAATTGCGAGGCCTTAAGCAACTTTTGTCATTTTTTGATGTGTTTATGTTAATTTTATAGATTAAGCTAATGGGATAGAGGACCAACAAGAATGAAGGCAAAGAAGTTGACATCTGGAGAAATCTGAAGAAAGGTGTGGCTGACGACATCTATGAAAAGTCGTCAGCCCCGTGATAGGCGATCACAGTTGCCGTCAAACATAACCATGGAGTTGGCATGAAGTGAATTTTGTGACGACATCTGCTGATAAGATGTCAAAAGTATGACAAGCTATCAGAGTCATCGTCAATCTTAGGCAGAAATTGTCAAAATAGAGGAGGAGCTAACGACATCCATAGAACGTCATCAGACTTCTGATAAGCCGTCATGATCGTCGTCAGCTTGAGACAGCAAAATCCAACATTCAAGAGAATCTAACGACGTCTGTGATAGGCCATCACGGGCGCCATCATCTATTCTGAGGAAAATCTAAAAATTTTCATTTTATTTCCTTATTTAAGGCTGACTATAAAAAAATCTTTGATTTGAGGGTTTTTATTATTATTTGGAGAGGAATCTATCTTACAACATACAACTTTTCTCTCTGTCTATCTCAAGAACAATATTTTAGAGTTTTGCCTTGTGATTCAAATACAAGTTCACTTTTGATTTCATTCATCATTGTAAGTTAATCCTTTCAATTATGAATTCAACTTGTGTGCTTATTTCTTACATCATGAGTGACTAAACATCTTTAACCTGGATTACGGAATCTAGGGTTAGGTCATGATAAGGTGTTAATTAATTACACAAGGTTTAATAGGTGTTAGGATTTCTTGGTAATTCTGATATTTTAACTTATGTTTGTTGGTTGCAAATAATAGGCGTACCTACTTTGGTTTTCTTGAGAAAGAAATCATAAACAGTAGGAAGCGAATTATCAACAGGGACTCGAAAAGGCTTCGTTTAATAATCAGCATTGTAATAAGGTTGATTAACCTGAGGCAAATCTGGGCAGTAAGTTGCGATTCTCTAAGTCCGAGAGGATTAGGAAATTAGACGCTTAAATAGGTCGACAAACATTTGAGCATACCATCGATAAAGGTAACTTGTTATCCTAACCACCGTGAGAACCTTGAGTTAATTTTAGCATCTGTCATGTACCGTAAGCCCTAGTGAACATAATCCTGGTTACTTCACAGAATATTGGTTACAAAATTTAAATTCAAATTGACTAACAATTGTCTAAGAAATTTAAACCCCTATTTCAAGAAATAGTAAACTGCTAGTGAATTATTTTGTAAACAACTTGAGTTCACACCCTATTCCCTATGGGATTTGACCCCAACCTAGTTGGGTTTTATATTGATAACGATCACTTATACCTATTCAAGAGTGTATTTTGAGCGTTATCATCTCTTCTAATGGAAAAAGTATTACTAACACAAACAACATTGAGAATCCAACAGGTGAGAGGGGAACTAACCTTGACAGTAGCATGGATGGCCTGGAGAGAGATGGAGATATCCTTTAAGGAGATAATATCATCCTTCCAGAAGATGATAATCTCTCCTGAAGAACCAGTATCAGAGGATTAGAGGAAGCAAGGAAAACCTAACTCATCAGCTAAGTCTCTATGATTAGTTATCCTAGTCTCAAGAAGAGCCAGAATAGAGGGTTGATGCATGCCAATAAGTAAATTGCAGTGGCATCGAAAATCAGCATTGTTGGCACCACTAGCATTCAATATTAGATAGCTCTTCATTGGTGGAATTGGATAGTTTCCCTGAAGTATTGTCTTTCTCTTCCTCTGAGACTTTGAGGAGCTAGGGAGGGGGGTCCAGTCTCTTTTTTTTACTTGAAAGAGGTGAGATCTTTGATTTTTTAGGACTTTCTATCATAGGGTTTGGAAGTTCTAAACCTATTTCTACCCTTTAGATGTCCAGAGGGAGGAGAACAACAGTCAGTTCCTGAGTAGGTCCCTCAAAGACCAGTTTTAGAGGCCTTTCCAAAGTGAGTACATCCGATCGTGGTATTCTCAAATAAGCTAGAAGGTCCTCCATTTTCCTTTTGCTCTTTCTTAGAGCTTTCAGAGTTTTCTTTTTTTCTATCACCTTTGTGCTCAGAAGGGGTGTGAGAGATGGGAGATTCTGGGAATTACTATTGATAAGGTTGGGTCTACTCCACTGAGATTCATAAAATGAGGGCCCATGGCTAGGAGAGTAGGGTTCGAAGGTGGGTAGAATGAGAGGTTCGAATGGTGATGTTCATCATCTTCGATATTAGTGTTAGCATTAGATCTTCCTGAAAGGATGGATGGAAGATTTGCATGAGAGTGTCCATCCACACATTTAGGCCAAACATCTGAAGACCCTGATTGAGGCACTCCATTGCCAGAAGTTCTAGGTAATGAGGGTCTTGAATCATCACTGTGAACTAGAGTCCCCCTATTGAAGATGAAGAAGGAAGGAGTGTCCTGTTAGACAAACTTCCATCCAAGAGACAAGAATGTGAGTTAAAATAAGAGGAGCTGAGGAGAGAGTGATCATTGTTGGAGGAAAACTCATTGTGAAGACTGGGAGAGTAATGCATGGCCTTCTCCTCAGAGATCTTATTTAGGAGAAGAGTGTAAATATGAAAAGCCTTTGCATTGGATATCTCAGAGGCATTAAATGCCTTGTCTGTGCTATGGTTATTGCCCATCACATCTCTGATGGAAGGAGAAGAGATTGACGGCGTGAGGGATGAGTTACGAGGCTGAGAGAAAGTAATTATTTGATAGGGGGTGAGCCCCTTAGGAAGGCCCTTTTATTTTCCCTTTATTAGGAAAGGGGAGTTGAGTGATAATAAAAGAAGAATTGAGATGAGATAACCTATCAGAATGAGAGGTGATAACAGTGAAAGAGGTACCCGTTGGGCCTAACTCATTCTGGATAGGTTTTGGATTGGAAATTGGGCTTAAGGTGAGGCTGGGCTTAAGATTAAAGCCCAAGTGAGAAGTAATAGGGGCCTTGTTAGTAATATGGTAGGGTGGTAAGGCCTTAGTTTTTGGAAAAACATTGGGCCATCCTTGGATGGGGTCAGATGGCCCAGTAGCTATCTCGACCCGGGATGGCCCAACAAAGCTGGGAGACCCTAATTGAGAAACTTTATCGGTATCAATGGGCTCCACCGCTGCTAGAGGTGTAAAGTTAGGATACTTACCTGGAATGAGGAGGTGTATGCCATTTCCACGATCATGGCCTGTAGGGAGGCGTGTTAGGTCAGATTTCTTACTAGATTTCCTGCAAAAAGAGATAGTCTTTCATTCGCTCCTCTCCTTCATCGCAGAAGTGGTCGTCGAAGCATTCAAAGGGGTTGTCGGAGGCATTGTTGAGGGCTTCTTTGAACAAGAGGCTGTCTTATGCTCTAGGCATCTGCAAAATTTACATAGGATCTGCTTACCCTCATAGACGAGCTGCTGCTTATGAGAGCTAATAGTGATAGAGGTCCTCACCGGCTTTCCCAATTCGATTTGCACGCATATTCGAGCATACCGGCCATAGATAGCAGAGAAGGTACATACATCTATTCTAAGGAGAATCTGAATTTTCTATCTGATTCGCTCAAGGATGGATCGGTCGTACAATTCTGTGGGCAATTGTGGGAGACGAACTCAAATAACAGAAGAGTCAATTTTAGAAGTACTAGGGACAAAGTTGGGCTCCCATTTCCGAACGGACATGAACTTACCAGCTACAAACTGTGGTCCCGTTGTAAGGTGATTTCCTGGCTATCCTTACCTTTGAATTTGGCTGTGAAAAAACCATGCCCTAGATCAATTAGGCAGAGGGGTTCAGGGAGATTCCAAAGAGCATCTAATTTGGTCTTAAGATATTGATGAGTAAGTTTACCCCCAAAAACTTTGAGGAATATGAAAATTGCCAGGGTGAGTAAATGAGTTGCTTCTCCTCCGGAGAGAGATCAATGGAATCCCCCTCAGTTTCGGATAGATCCGTATCTAAATCATCAGAATTCATTGGGTGATCAGATGGGATTATGGAGTTCGCAGTTATATCTTTATAAGAGGGTTTAGTCGCCATAAGAGGTGTGATTGGAAAGTAAAATATGAAGAGAGATAATAAGATGAAAGTAGAGATTGGGGATAAAAGATAAGGGTAGAAAGAGGGGAGAACGACTCTCTCTAGGAAAATTTTATTATGGGCCTCATACGCCATGTCATACTTGTATGAGGCCCTTTATAGATTAACATGTGGAGCTTGTGGCCCCACTTATACAACAAACTTTTTCAATAGTTTTTCTCTCTTTCATTTCTTCTTTTTCTTTTACTGTTCTTCTTTATTTGTTTTGATTCTATTTTTTTTCTTTCTTCCATATAATACTCCTCCCTTGTTTTCTTTGGTAATTCTTCTTTTATTTTTTGGTGTTAAATTAAAGTTTTAATTAATTAAAATTAAAAAAATAATATGTATATATAAATCTAGAATTTTTTGTCTTTTTCACACAAGAAAATGACAATTTGAACTAAAAAGTAAGTTTTGTTTTGGTTTAATATAATTTTTTTAAAGAAAATATTTATGTGTTTTAAAGAATAAAAATCATATTTTTTTAATTTTATGTTAAATAGCATTTTGAGCCGAGAAAATAAAGGTGGATATTTTATTCGTCAACTTCACTAATTTTATATTATTTTATTTATTCATTTTTACTTGTTGTGTTTTGCTTTATAAAAGACATTTTGACTAAAATTAAAAGCTAAATTGAAGTACATTAATTTTAAATTTTAAATTTAAATTTTTAGAAACTATATAAAAAATATAATAAGTTGCAATCCTTCTTATATTAATATAATTTTAAAAAATCTTGATTTAAGAGCCTGTTAAGTGATATAACAAATGATACACAGTTATCGAGAGTCACACTTCTCGAGGTTTGTTATTTTACGGTTCGATTTTAAACAATCCTAATTTAAGATATATTTTTTAAATTATATTAATATAATAAGGATTGCAACTAATTATATTTTTTGTATACTTTCTAAGCATCTAAATTTAAAATTTAAAATATTAAATTAATCTACTTCAATTTAACTTTAAAGTTAAGTCAAAATGTCTTTTATAAAGCAAAACACAAGTAATAAAAATGAACGAATAAAATAATATATAAAATTATTAAAGTTGATGAATAAAATATTCACCTTTATTTTCTCGGCTCAAAATGTTATTTAACATAAAGTTGAAAAAAGTATGATGTTTATTCTTCAAAACACATAAATATTTTTTAAAAAATATATATTAAACCAAAACAAAATTTACTTTTTAGTTCAAATGTCATTTTTTTGTTGAAAAAGACAGAATTCTCTCTCTCTTCATATATATATATATATTATATATATATATATATATATATATATTATTTTTAACTTTAATTAATTAAAACTTTAACTTAATACCAAAAAGTAAAAAGGAATTACCAAAGAAAACAAGGAAGGAATATTATATGAAAGAAAGAAAAGAAAATTAGAATCAAAACAAATAAAGAAAAAAAATAAAAGAAAGAGAAGAAATGAAAGAGAGAACACTATGAAAATGTTTGTTGTATAAGTGGGGCCACAAATTCTATATGTCAATTTATAAAGAGACTCGTACAAATATGACATGGCGTATGAGTCTCATAATAAATTTTTTTTTTCTCTCTCTCTACATTGCTTTGTCACTCCCCGTAGGTTAGTTGTTTTTAATATAACTTTAAATTAGTACTCTCTTTTTTCAAAAAAAAAAAAAAAAAAAAAAGTTGTGCTATCTAAATTAAATTGATTTTTTTTTATGAGAGTTCATCCATTTCGGATTGTGCGATCACTGAGGATTCTGCTCATGCGGTCGCTGAGAATTCTGTCGAGACTCAAGTTAATGTTTTTTAAATTTAACTTTAAATTTATTCTCATTTTTATATCTTCTAATATTTTTTCAAGCTTACATTAATACTCATTTTATTATGCTTTTCATATTCATACTTCAATGCGTTCATCCATTTTGAATTCGACTTACAAGACGACCACCTATAATTCTGCTCATGCAATCACTGAGGATGCTATCAACACACATGTTAATATATTTTAATAGAATTTTAAATTAATTTTTATTTTTATATATATTTTAATATTTATTTAAATTTACATTAATACTCATTTTCTTATATTTTTCAGGTTCATCATTGGACGCCGACGGACTCATCGACAGAAGATGATGAAGATGCGGCTCCTACATTGATAGGAAGGGAGGGTTGGGTAGAAAAACACACGCTATTAAGATAGTAAAATAAATAAACAACGTAACTAACTACCTCTAAATATAAATATAAAAATAAATAAAAAATTAATAAACGTTGGTTGATTTTACTTCCAGATAAATAACAACAACAAATCCAATATATTCCCACGTAGTGGGATTTGGGGAGGATAGAGTATACGCAGTTCATACCACTACCTCTAACAAGGTAGAGAGGTTGTTTTCGATAAACCTCCGGCTCAAGATAAAAGACAGTATAAAAGGCAGTATACAAAAACATCAAAAGCATAGAACATGATAAAATAACATAGATACGACATCCACAAAATAATACATTGCCAAACAAAGGACACCACAATTCCTCTACCTACTGACTACAACTCATCCACACCCTTAGTGCTCTATCCTGATGTTTTTCCTCCATATCTTTCTATCTAAGATTATGTCTTCAGTCAGCTGTAACTGCTCCATTTCACATCTAATCACTTCTCTCCAGTATTTCTTCGGTCTACCCTTATCTCGCTTGAAACCTTCTAAGTCCAACCTCTCACACCTACGAACTGGAGCATCCGTGCCCCTCCTAATCAGATGACCAAATCATCTCAACCTCACTTCCCGCATTTTATCCTCCACTGAAACCACTCCCACCTTCTCCCGAATAATTTCATTCCTAACCTTGTCTGCCCTTGTGAATCCACACATCCAACGCAACATTCTTATTTCCACCACCTCCAATTTTTGAATATAAAAATTTTTAATCGATTAATATTCTGCTCCATATAACACAGTAGGTTGGACTATACTCTATAGTCTTTGCTTTTAAGCTTTTGCTCCCAGACATAGCACGCAAAATTATTAGTGAACTATTCCTAGTTTTATTCAACGTTAATTTTGACCTTCCTTTCGATCATTTTTCCTTTTTCATCCAATCATTTAGGTTCCGGACAGTTTTGTACCTGTAACCATATTTGTCCATGTAGTATGAACAATATCCTGAAGTTTCAACTTAGAAAAAGTCATCATTGACTAGAAACATCTATATCCATATTTAATGTCAAGAAACGTGCTATGACTCACTGTCCGCTCCTATTCTTTTTTTCTTTAGATACATGTATTATATAAATCCAAAAGTCATGCTTTCCCATCAAAACTTGACGCTGTCAAATCAGTGACAAATCTTTTCACTTTTTCTCTTTCCTTTTATTTCATTTCTATTTATGTACATATTATATCTGGCTATGAATATTTTTTTAAATTTCTTATTTAACCATAAAATTTTAAAAATAACTTCAAGTTGAATTTTGAAATAAAAACAAACACAATTTTTTTTTTCACTTTACATAAATTTAAAGATAACTTCAACTCATATTTATAGTTAAACATAATTCCAACCAGTATTTAGTTTTGATGGCAAATGCCTACTTAACTTATATTCACGTGTGTTTGTGTCCTAATTTGATAGATGACTTATTTATATATATATATTTCATAAAACCCTGACTTGCTGATTTGGTTTGAAATATTTTTCTTGTTAACGTATTTTGTGGTTCTCTTTGTTACAGTTGAAAAACATAGGGTACTATTACACTTCACAATCCAACGTGGCCAGATTATCTTTGGCTTCATTAGTTTCTATTAAAGTGTCAAACGGCCCGGCCGGGCCAGTCCGGAACCGGCCCTCTCATTTTAATCGGGTTGAGGGTCGGTTAAGGGCCAATTTTGACGTTATTTGGGTCGGGCCGGATCGGGTCAAACAGTAAAAAAATTAAAATTCATCCTAACCCAGCCCACTTAACCCAATCCGGTCAAATCCATCAAAACCCGATCAAACCCGGTTAAAACCCGGTCAAACCCGTTTAAAAAATAAATAAAAAATCCAATATACACTAGATACACTCCAATATACACTATATACACTCCAATATACAATATATATTTTTAAAAAAATATATAAACAATTACACATGTATACGTATCATTCAATATATAATTATATATGACTATACGTACTACATTAAATAAAACATATGCTATAATAGTATAATATATATATATATATATATATATATATATACTAATTTATAAAACATATATACATGTATACGTTAAATATATACTACTTTAGAAGATATATACACATATATATGCACCATTCAATATATATGTACTACTTTAAATAAAATATATACTACAATATACATATATATATATATACAACAATATGTATATATATATAGTTACATACTAATTTATAAAACATATACACTTGTATACTTTAAAGATATACGTCTATAGAAGATATATACACATATATACGCACCATTCAATATATATGTACTACTTTAAAAAAAGTATATACTACAATATATATACTAATTTATGAAACATAAAGTAATGTATACGTTAAATATACACGTCTATAGAAGATCTATTCACATATATACACTATTCTATGTATATGTAATACTTTAAATCAAATATACTATAATATATATACATTACAATATATATTTGTATAGTTATATACTAATTTATGAAACATATACACATGTATACGTTAAATATACACGTCTATAGAAGATCTATTCACATATATACACTCTATTCTATGTATATGTAATACTTTAAATCAAATATACTATAATATATATACATTACAATATATATTTGTATAGTTATATACTAATTTATAAAATATATACACATGTATACGTTAAATATACACGTCTATAGAAGATCTATTCGCATATATACACTCTATTCTATGTATATGTAATACTTTAAATGAAATATACTATAATATATATACATTACAATATATATTTGTATAGTTATATACTAATTTATGAAACATATACACATGTATACGTTAAATATACACGTCTATAGAAGATCTATTCACATATATACACTCTATTCTATGTATACACACCATTCAATGTATATATACTACTACTTATAAAATATACTACATTATATATACATTACAATATATATAGATATACTTATATACTAATTTATAAAACATATACACATGTATACGTTAAATATACACTTCTATAGAAGATATATACACGTGTATACGGACCATTCAATGTATATATACTACTACTTATAAAATATACTACATTATATATACATTACAATATATATATAGATATACTTATATACTAATTTATAAAACATATACACATGTATACGTTAAATATACACTTCTATAGAAGATATATGCACAAATATACAAAACATATGCTACTTAATATAATAAATTAATAATATTTGGTAGTAAATTAATAATATATTAGAAGTAAGTTTTTAATTTAAAGTAGAAAACTAGAAATTCAATTTAAAATTTTAAATCGTTAAATGAAAAAAAAAAAACAAGGACTAAGGAGTGAATGAATTTGGGGAATTTTATTGATTGCAAAATGATCCAAAATTTATAATTTACATGAATGAAAAATCTATAAATTATGCATCATTTTTTCCAACTCATTCATGTTAATATTAATGGGAACTTGCATAGGATAGTCGAAGTTAACGGGGGCAAAACCATGCATTGGACTTGATTCTGCTGAGTTCTCCCGTGAAGTCATAATTTCTTCAAGTTTCAGCTCGTCGCTCGGCTCCGGTTCCATTCCTTGGTTTCTTCTTTCCTCTCCAATCCAATCTCTGAGGTAAACTAGAACATTCATTGCATTGCTTCCCAATGAGTGTCGGTTGTCTCCAAGCTGCTGTCGTCCCTGACTAAATGCGCTCTCTGATGCAACGGTTGACATTGGAACATTCAAGATATCTCTAGCTAATCTTGAAAGCACAGGATATTGTGTTTCATTACTCCTCTACCAATCCAACGTGTTGATCCGTCGTCTGCGATCCTCTGGTTCCGTCCGAAGAAAATATTTCAACTCTTCCCGATAAGTTGATGTGTAAGTTCTCTCATCAACACTATTCCAATAATTTAAATCATAAAACGAATCAGAAAAACCACTATGTTCCGGCCTTTTAGAAGATGATGGCTCCTCGGGAGGATGAGGAGCGATAGTTGGAGTGATATTTGTAGGTACGGCTAAAGCAAATAAATCAGCATAGTGATTATATAATTTTTCTATGTAATCCTTTGCATCAGCCGTAGCCTTCCACAAATCAGGTTGTACTTGTTCAGAATCATGGTTAGTATTTATTTCTAAGTTAGTATAAATAAGAGTACTAAAGTGACACATATGATTATATTTCATGCACGGATTTAGCATAGCACCAACCAAGTAAATAGGGGGAATCGGGAAAAAATATTTTTTAAATTTTGTAAACATGACACCAACAACTTCTTTATAACCTTCTTTATTTTTATATTCTTTGAGCAAACCAGAAATATCGGTTATATATGCCAAAATATTACAAACAGTAGGATAATAAGCACCGGAAAATTCAACCGTAGCTACATAAAAAGTCAAGACCATCTTTTACAATTAAATTATATATATGACATGCACACTTAATATGAAAAATTTCAGGCAAGGGCGGAGATAGCGTAGATTTTATTTTTGTTATAGCAGTCTTGTTGTTAGAAGCATTATCAAAAGCAATACATAAAATTTTATTTTCGATACCATAATATCCGGCAATTTTAACAATAGAATCAGCAATAAATTGTCCAGTATGTTTACGATCTTCATCATTTAAAAAAGCAAGAATACGTTTTTGCATCACGAAATTACTATCTATCCAATGACAAGTAACGGCTAAATAATCATTTTTATTTACAGCACGACCAAGATCAGAAGTTAGGGGCAATCTACATTGAATATTTTTTAACAATGTTGATAAATAAAAACAATATTGTGAATGGAGTCTAAAAATATCAGTCCGACAAGTAGTTCTAGGAATACCATTAAACATAGGATTATAAATTGCTTGTATATAACGAATAAAGACATCAGAAGAAGGGAAACTAAAAGGTAAACAACCCATAGCTACCATTTTAGCTATTTCTTCCATGTCCCTCAATTTATTATACTTCTTCGCTACGTGACCGGTTGTTGTGATCTTCAGCTATATGTCTCATTAATGTACCCGTACCCCCTTGGTTGCCTCCACTTCTATGCTTATATATTTGTTGACAAATATTGCATTGCACCTCAATATCTGATATACGTTCAAAAAATTGCCATGCAATACTAGCTCTTTTACGAGGTTTTGGGGAACTGGGAGGATGGGAAGGGAGATTAACTGATTCAGATCTAACGTTAGCATCTCCTACTGCGGGTGTCTCAGCAATATTTTCATTATCTTCGTCTAAATTAACCGCATCTACTTTATTTTCTTCTTCTATACCGTAATTTTTTTGAGCTTCTACATAATCCATATCGTGAGCACCTACACCTATTTCTTCCTCAAAAGGTGTACCAAGTGGTACCGGAGGCGAAGGCACACGGGTATATCTACTACTTGAACTACCTCTACCGCTAGTAATTCGCTTTTTACTACCACTACCGCTTCCGGGACAAAAAATTTTAACACCTTTAGTAGCGAGGTTTCTTAATTTATCCATAACATAAATTAAATTAAACTAAAAATATTCAAAATACACAAATATAATAAAATTAAATATTAAACAATTAATACAATAAATAAAAATTAAACGTAAGAGATGGAACGACAATACCAAATTTTGGAAGTATCCGAAGATTGCGACTTTAGAAACTTCCGCTCGTACTTTGTAAACGAAAAATTAAAAAATTAAAGTGAACACTTTAAGAAATTAAATATATTGAATATTTGAGAATTGAGATTTGAGAGAGAATGAGATTTGAGAGAGTAAAAAATTGTGTGAAAAATGATTTGAAGTTGTAGGGTATTTATAGATTTTTTTTTGGGATTAAAAAATATTTTTAAATTTTTTTTTTTTTTAATAAATGGGCCCAAACTAGCCGTTTGGACCCAAAAACGGCTATATAGCCGTTGGGCCAACGGCTAGTTTGGCCTAAAATCCAAAATATTTTTTTTTTTTTAATTTTTCTGGGCCGGTTAATCGGCGGGCCTGGACCAGGCTTGGTCCGGGCCGGGTTAGCCGGGCCCATTTTAACAAAATAATCGGCCCGGGACCCAAAACCCTAAAGCCCTAGGGCTTACCGGGCCGGGTCAACCCGGGATGGGTCAACTCGGGCCGGGCCGGGTCGGGTCGGGCCGGGTCGGGACGGCCCACTTGACACCCCTGATTTCTATGCTCCCACTTTTCATAATTGCGGGTCTTCCTCAACTTACAAAATTTATCTAAAAATTACACAAAGCTATTACACAAAATTTCAATTCTCAAAACATATTATAAAAGTTTCACTTTTCTAATTTCTCTCTCTAAGAATACATATACATAGTTTTATCAAAATTCACTCACAATTTTGCTCCTTAAAATAAGCCTACAATCAAGGAGCAGTTATCATTTTTGAATCCAAACCTGTTTGAGTTCAATTACTACTCCTTAGCATTCAATTTTAACTAAATTTACATTTAACATTTTGAAATTTTAATATCTGAGGTTAGTTTTTTTTTTGTTCTGACTTTACTAAATTTTGAAGATTCCGGATGAACAAGAAGGTGCATGTTGTTCATTCAGTCATTTTTTTTTATAGTATTGAAGTAATATTTTGATTTTCTATTTTATCAAAATATAGAATCGAACTTAGTTTTTTCCTTTTTTGGTTTTCAATTTTGATTTTCAATTACGTCTTTTTGTAGTTACTAAATCAACTACTTATTTCTTAGTAAATAGATGATGATTCTTCTTTTAGTTTAGGATTAACTCAGTTAGAGAATAATGAACCAACAAATCGTGTTATTGGGTTCGTTCTCGAAGAATTTGATTACGAGGATCCTAATTTTGATGAAAACAGATCAAAACCTCAGAGCAATCCAATTAAGATGAAAAAGCTCAGGAAAGCTGTGTTAGAAGGTCGAAAAATAAATTGAAGAATCGTTAAGAAAAGCTAAAAAAGATGATACTGTACGACCACATCTATCAAAGGTTTTTTTGATTTTTTATTTTTGAATTTAATTGTTAATTTGTAATGGAATATTTTGTGTTTTTTTATCATTAATGTGAGTTTTTTTTCACTTTTTATTCTTTGGAGATGGTTGTTAGTTCTGCTGTGAAATGTCGTTTTTTCATCAATTTGTTATTTATTTTACAAGTTGCCAGTATATATACATAACACTATTTTGTATATGATAGACATAGACATATGTGAAGCCGTGATATTTTGGAACAATAAATATATGTGTAGTTTATATACATCTATTTCTTATCTATGATTTTTTTTGTCGTTTATGTAGGAATTGATTGATTTTTTATACTAATATACATTCAGAACTCATGTATATATTTTGCTGTTATATAAAGTCCTTTTTTAAGTATATACATACATTATCGATTTGCATTTTTAATTTGTCACTGTACATAGAAAAAAGAACTTAAGTTATTTTTGAGTGATTTTATATTTTTGAACATATACATAAGTTGTTTTTTATTATGCCTTTTTCTGTATTGGTTACGGAATATACATTACACATATGTATATGATAGACATAACATAAGTATTGCTTCATATTTTTTATTTTTTATTAACTATTAGTAACGATGTGTTATATTAATTAACGTGATTCGTTGTATGCATGTCACAGACTATGGAGTGTATGTGACTGGGTATTCAAAATACCTAAGCGAAGGAATTGATGTGCCTTCAGTTGATTTTGAAGTAGAATAGGATCGTGTGTGATAAGCATCACTCCTTCGAAATTACGATCTTTCAGAAAGCGGCGAAATATTATGTTAGTGACAATGACGACTCTCGAAGATCAAGGATAAAAAATGTCCCCCTGCCTGATAAAATTAGAGTAGTTAGCATTGAGTAATCTTAAAGATGCTTATGCTGAAGACTTTTTATTTCTGTTGATCAGTTATCAATCTGAATTTTTCAAACTAATTTAGGTGTTTTATATGTACACAATTATCATAACATATTGACTAATGTTTTTGAATTATTGATTAAACTGTGTGTGCATGAATTTATGTGTTGTGCATATTAAGTATTGCTATTACATACGTATCGTACATATATATAAGTGTTATATAGGATGTAATTATGTTCATATACATAAACTTACGATATAGATTCAGTCATATATACATTGTCATATGGCTTATAAATTTAAATATTTTTTCTAAAAAAACATAATGATGGATAATCGATTACACTGCTTATATTGTATGTGTGTATATATAACAGATTTATGGACATAGTATTTTCAAACTACAAAACTGATTCAACATATTAGATTTGCTTTTTAGTTATCACATGTATCATATGAGTAATTAAACAGCACCAGTCAAAATTCCTATGTATATTTAGTCATATACATAGACATAGGATGTATGTGCAATCAAGTATACATTGTTGATATTTTGGACATAACACGTAACTATACAATAAAGTATAAATAACAATACATAAGATCATTGTGGAAGTGCAACTTACTAAAAATTGCAACCCATTACTCTAAAGTGTATTTGTCGACATATACACTGACATCATTATTAAAATCTAAAATTTTGTGGTCTATCATAGTTAAATGTCTACATATTTATATATATAAGTAACCAGTAAAATATACATAAGTTTAACATACCATTGTAGTGTATATAACATATAAAATCTAACACTGTTTTATGCATAACATATCTGAGTTAAACAAATACATAACTACAACAACAACAGTCCCAGTGTATTCCCACAAAGTGAGGTTTGGGGAGGGTAAGATGTACGCAGTCCATACCACTACCTCCATAGAAGTAGAGAGGTTGTTTCCGATAGACCCCTGTCTCAAGATAGAGAATAGTACACCAAGGCTGTAATGAAACATGAAACAGGATAGATGACATAGACGAAATAAGAAATAATAAACATAAAATACAAAATAAATAACAAAGAAATACAAAAATAAGCGAAATACTAGCAATTCAAAATAAGATATGAGAAAAAGGACACCCACCTAGTAGTAACAATATACTCCCAGACCAAAGACACCCACCACACCCAAACTCTCCAGACTAGAGGGTCCTACTCAAGGACACAGACCTAGGATTACTAACTAACCCGGCTATACAAACACTCTCCTACCACCTTGCTACAACCCACATACTCCCACTATCCTTCTACCCTAATCCGCGACCTCCACACCTTCATGTCTAGGTTCATGTCCTCAGTAAGCTGTAGCTGCTCCATGTCATGTCTAATCACCTCCCTCCAGTATTTCTTCGGCCTACCTCTACTCTTCCTAAATCTATCCGAAGCTAGACTCTCGCACCTTCGAACTGGGGCATCCGTTCCCCTCCTCATCACATGCGCAAACCATCTCAACCTTCCTTCTCGTATCTTGTCTCCACCAAAGCCACTCCCACCTTCTCCCAAATAGTCTTATTCCTAACTCTATCCCCTCTAGTAAGTCCACACATCCAACGTAACATTCTTTTTTCTGCCACCTTCAATCTTTGAATGTGGGAGTTCTTAACTGGCCAATACTCAGCTCCGTACAGTATGACCGAATGGACTGCCACTTTGTAGAAATTCCCTTTAAGCTTAAGGGGCACCTTCTTATCATACAACACTTCCGAGGCGAGCCTCCACTTCATCTAATCTACTCCAATACGTTTAGAGACATCCTCATCAATCTCGCCATTCCCCTGAATCATAGATCCTAGATACTTAAAACTATCCTTCTTGCAAATATCCTGGAAATACAACGTCACCACTACTTCGTCCTCCTGACTCGAGTTACTAAACTTGCACTCCAAATACTCTGTCTTGGACCTACTCAACCTGAACCCCTTAGATTTAAGGGTTTGCCTCCAAACCTCCAATTTCTCATTCACACCTCCCCGCATCTCATCGATCAATACTACAACATCCGAAAACAACATACACCAAGGAACCTCCCCTTGAATATTCCACGTCAACACGTCCATCACTAATCCAAAAAGAAATGGGCTAAGAGTCGATCTTTTATGCAAACCTGTCTCGACTGGAAAATACCCTGAGTCTCCTCTCACCGTCCTCACCCGAGTCTTTCCTCCATCATACATGTCCTTAATAGCTCTGACGTATGCCACCGAAACTCTACTCACCTTCAAGCATCTCCAAAGAACCTTCTTAGGGACTTTGTCGTATGCCTTCTCCAGGTCGATGAATACCATGTGCAAGTCCCTCTTCCTTTCCCTATACTGCTCCACTAATCTTTTCACCAGGTGGATTTCTTCTGTCGTCGAGCGACCAGGAATAAAACCAAACTGATTCTCCAAAATGGACATGAACCTCCTCAATCTCCGCTCAACCATCCTCTCCCAAATGTTCATAGTGTGACTCAACAGGTTAATACCCCTATAGTTGTTATAACTCTGAATGTCACCCTTGTTTTTTCATAATGAAACCATCATACTCCATCTCCAAGCCTCAGACATTCTCGCCGTCTTGAAAATAATGTTAAACAAATCAGTCAACTACCTTAAACCTGCCCCACCAGTATACTTTCAAAAATCCGTCGGAATCTCGTCAAGCCCCGTCGCCCCACCCCTTCACATCCTACGAATAGCCTCTCATAGGATGTGAGGGGTAGGGCGACCAGGCCTGATGAGATTCTAGTAGATTTTTAGAATATGCTGGTGGGGCAGGTTTAAGGTGGTTGACTGATTTTTTTGTCGTCTTGTATAAATATCTATATACATAACAATACTTAAGATCATTGTGGAAGTGCAACTTACTAAGAATTGCAACCCATTACTCTAAAGTATATTTATCGACATATACACTGACATCATTATTAACATGCAAAATTTTATAATCTTTCATAGTTAAATGTCTACATATTTATATACTGTCACACCCCTGTTTTTCACCGCATCCGACCCTGCTAGGGAGTTGGTTTTGGAGAAAATGGTTTTTCCGATTAAAGCGACGTTTTGAAAAGGGATTACTTTACTTACAGAGTCGCCACTTGGAATTGAGTTTGGGTGTTCCAAGTCACCTTATTGAATCCCTATTCAAAAGGAAATGACTCTTCAATTTTTATTTTTCGTCTGCGAACTAGAAATTCGGATAAGGAATTCTGTTGACCGAGGGGAAGGTGTTAGGCACCCCTCAAGTCCCGTGGTTCTAGCACGGTTGCTTTAATGACTTACGTCTGGCTTAAATTAAATTTTTTTTTTTTAGGATTTATAATATTTGTTAACCTAAAAGTTGTTTGCCTCCCGCTTTTAATTTATTTTGAAATTATTTATTATATTGACGTGTGGCTTACCGATAGTAGTACTTTTCGGCCTCACCACAAATTTTGGCACGTTTCTCGTGCCTTTACGACATTTATAAGTCATCCCTATTTTCCTAATCTAAATAAGCACCTAACGGGTTTAAAACCTCCCCAAACCAATTCAATTGGCTTCAAATGGTAAATTAATTTAATTATGACGAGTGGTCGGTAGCAGGGCTTTCCAACTTCATCGTCAATTTTCGCTTGTATATTAAAACTTAATTTATTTGAGATTAAGAACCTAACTTGTTCTTTTATAAGTCCGCTTCCTTGCAAATGAGTTCTCTCTCTCTCTCTTTTTTCAATAGCAACGAGTCTTGAATAAATTCGGAACTCATCTTGTACTTTTTCACGTTAACTAATGATTGGGCCTTAAGAATATTTAGAGAAGAATGTAAAACTAAAGATAATTAGAAACTCGTGATGTCTCTGTCATACTGAACTATGCATTCAATGAATCAAGTCGTACCCAAAGAAAGTAAAGTGAGAACAAGCATTTGAACCATATTTAAACAATTCCATATAAAATCATGATCAATACTAGTAACATTAAAAATTAAATAGTGACATAGTTAATGGACTCCTTTGCAGATGTCTATTTAATAATGACAAATTGAATTAGACAAGCTAAAATGGAAAGGGGATTTTCATGCCAAAAACTTCAAAGGCTAATAAAATTCTAACTTAAAATAGTAAGGTTAACACACTGTAAGAAAGGATCTTAGTAACTGAAATTTTAAATAAACTCATAGACAAACATGATTAAAAGAACTTTACGCCAAAAACATAATTTGAATTAGACAGTAACTTAGATTGAAGTGCAAGAAAGCGCATATTATGATACCAACTTTAATTTAAATTTAACTATACAAAAATATAAAAATACTCCCTAATCATATTATAGCATCGAAGATTCATAACTCGTTAACACATGTGGAATTTGAGCAACTTAGTAATGCTAGAATCAAGTCTCGTATAATCTCAATGTATGTTATCTCTTGTGAAAGTAATTAACAACAAAACAACGGAGAGCGACATAAAATCATGAATCAAACCCCAAACTTTAACTTGTTGTCTACTCGTTATGTCGCTAAACTAAATAGTGGTTTCGGGCAATTTTTACCCGAAATAATCAATTAATTAACAATATAATCAAACTTTATATTAACAGAAAATGAAACATTGAGATGTAATGCGAATCATGTAAACTTTTATTATGATCCCGAATTTCCTACAATACTCGTAGGTAAGAGGATTTGATTATTTAATTCATTCAAATAACTTAGAAATTACAAACAAAATATAAGTAAAGAATGGACCTTTACGTTGGAGACCTCGATGACAAACAAAACAACCGAACGGAAACCTCGAGTAGACCAAAACTCAACTCACAACTCTTTTTCCTCTCTTTTTTTCTAATCTTTTTCTTTCTTCTGTTTTTTTTTGCTAATTCTTGCTTTTTGTTTTGTTTTCCGTGTGTGTGTGTTTTTTGCTCATTCTTTAAGTGCATGTGTGCATGTGTTTATATAGTTAAGTGCATGTGTGCATGTGTGTGGGAAAGTGGGGGAGGTTAATTAGGAGTGGGAAGTGTGGGTGGTTTGGGTAGTTTAAGTTTCTTTATTTTATTTTTTTTTATTATTATTATTATTAATAAGATAAAAATAATTAAAAACTAATAAAATATAACATAAGCTAATAACTAGTCTTGGGAATATGATTAAGAAAAATTAATATCACACCATTCTTTATTAAAAATTGAAAGAAGAAACAAATATAATTTAGAAAAAAAAAATTTCTTTCTTTTTTATTTTTCTAAAAATAAATAAATAAACAAATAAAAATTAAAAAATGAAACTTATTTAAAATGTGATTCTATTTTTGTAGTCTTTTTTTCAAAATTTTTAAAATAAATTTAGTAAAAAATAAGTTAAATTTAGAATATCTAATTTGGACCCTAAAACGAAATTGAACACTAAATGGCAAAAACACTTAGGTTTGGTAAAAAAAATTAGGTGTTTACATATACACCAACAGTTGATTATATATATAAGTGTTAAATAGGATATATATGTATTCGTATACAAGAACTTAGGACATATATTCATTCATATATACAATGTCATATTGCTAATTAGTGTAAATATTTTTTTGTCAAAACTACATAAGGTTGGTAAATCAGTTACACAACTTATAATGTATGTGCCTATATGTCTACATATACATAGAAACTATAGTTATCAATAATTAATTATTCCACAAATGATATGTATGAATACGTATACATATAAATTAATGAATAACAAATTCATACACAATACTCATCAGCAATCAAAAAATCAATGTACAAATAAATATATGCATATTTCAAAACTTATTATATACATAAGTAACCTATAAAATATACATAAGTTTAACAAGCCGATGTAGTGTATATAACATATAAAATCTAACACTACTTTATACATAACAACATATCTGAGTAGACAAGTACATAACAAAATATGTATATAAATACATATTAACACTAGTTTTATCATTAAAATATGTAGGTAGTACGAGATATTTGTTACATAATAATGCAAAAACAACAAATTCAGAATTTTTTTTTAAAAAAAACATCAAACACACATGATAAAGTGAAGAAAAACTAATATTTATGTCAACCCAGCAACAACCCACTTAAATTGTTCAACAAAATATTACATAAGAGTAGATAATGATAATCAAGTGATTAAGTAGAGAAAAATTAAAAATTATTGTTCCTTTGGAAAAAAGTTACAGGAGCGCCTATTGTGACCTGCATTCAGTGATTTTTCATAATATTGGAGTATTATTTTGATTCACTATTTTAACAGTTTCAAGAACCAAATAAAATTCTCACCTCCTCGAAGAATCCTAATATTGACAATTTTCGAGCCTTCACCAAACACTCATTAATACACTCATCAATATTTTAAGTCATTCTCCGATCTCTGTTCACCGATGATTGACACCTACTCGACAACATAACGTACATCAACAGTTTTTTGAGTTTTGTCAATTCTAATTCAGCAGCAATTGATGAAATAAACTTCAAATAAGTTATCGATTCTGCGACAACAATCCCTTCACTTTTGTACTTTACATATTCTATTTTGCTTTTTCATTCACAAGACTGCCTCAAAAAATTGCAATATTCATCTTCTTGAATACAAAAAAAATTATTTTTTCTTTCAAAAAGATCAAGAATCATTGTTCAGTTTTTTTGGTGAATTATGTTTTCTGGTTGATCTAACTTTTATGTATTTATTATTTTTAAAATTTGCATTAGTAGAGCTGTTACATAAATTTAGGGATTCAGTAATCCACTTTTAATGTTACTGCATTAATTGCGCCCATAATAGAAGGGAAATCTGTTCTTTTCCTTTTTAATAGGCATTTAAAGATTTACAAATGCATAGTACTTTTACTGTAGCGCCCCAAAATCTGATTCCCAGGATGCCACACGGTTCTCTGAACTACAAGTTGTCCTGAGCTAACCCTGGCTGTCTTTTACTAAACCTGAATCTCAAAGAAGGGAATAGAAATGTATAATAATAATATATGCGGAAAACTATCTGAATTATCTGATAATACTAATTGCATCAGTCTGATAAAACAAATATTGCAAATCTGAATACTGCAACTAAAAGCTAAAACTGGATCTAGTAGTTCGACAAGCATTTACTGACTGAATCTATAGAGCCACTGGGATAAGTCCCAACTGACTTAAACTGTCTGAAATGAATACTAAATCATCTACTAATAAACTGGAAATCTGAATAGCAAAGTCCCCGAACTATGAGGTCTCACTAGCTGCAGGGATATAGATGAGATGCTCAAACTCACACTACTGAGACTAAGCACTTGAACCTGCATTATGAGATAGTGTAGCACATAGACGTATATGTGGATCAGTACTTTGGGAATATACTGAGCATATGGGAGTGAATGCAATCAGTAAGCAATATCATCACAATTTATAAAATCATGCATGCTAAATGTAAATGACTCACATAGGCTTGAGTAATCTGAAATCTGAAGACCATAATCATAAATAGTAAAGCATATAATGCAAATCTTATGAGTCATAACACTTAGTTCTGAAAATCTGTATTCTATTTTTATTTTCAAATCATATATGCTAAGTGAAATCTGAAAACTTATTTTGCATGGGAAAATACTTTATCTAAAGGGAAATTCTCTTAACCGACATAAACCATGTGAGCATTCATGGATTCCAACGATCTTGTCCCTCTAAGGAGGAATCCTCACATTGGGGAGAGGAGTCATACTCTTGCCAGGGAGTATAACTTATACATATCTATCATTCACATAAAAGTGGCAACAATCTAAATCCTACATTGCCACGTAGTTCAGGGATATGAAATGTTAGTAACGTACCCATCTTGGTACTAAATACTACTCCCATTAAATCTGTATGCTCATTCTGAGGAAAATCCACTTTTAAAATAGTCTAATAGTTTATAATGAAAAACCCAACTGTATATCTGTAAAGCTAAATCTGTAGTCTGAATCTATAAAGTGGATTTCATATCTATTCTGAGACTAAATGTCAAATCTTTATCAATAATCTGAAAGGAATCTAGTCATAGGGTGCTTATAGCACAACAAGGCTCGAAATGACAATCTTTAATTAGGGCTTAATGACCCATGCATCAAACTCATGTTAAACAACAAAATGTTCATGCTCGATAATGTAAACATTGATAAATTAATTCAAAATCTAGAAATTTCTGCAATATGTATGAAAATATGAACATAATCATGTAATTCAACTTCTAAATCATTGGAAATCTTATAATCTCATAAATAACAATATTGGTTATAAACCCTAACTTTAATTTCATGGAAAATCGCATAAAATTCAGTAAATTTGTAACTAAAATAAGTTTTGGGAATAAGGATGAAAGGATTATCCTTGTTGAAAAACCCCACATACCTCAATTGATGGACTAGATGCTAAGACTTGAATCTTGGATCCCTATTGATGGACTAGATGCTAAGACTTGAATCTTGAATCTTGGATCCCTATTGATGAACTAGATGCTAAGACTTGAATCTTGGATCCTAGGTAGGTCCGCAGAGTTGGCACAATCTCCCCCCAGCTCAGTTCGGCCTCCTATCTCAGTAGAGTGATATTTCTAATACAACCACTGGGCAGCGCCCAAACAGGCTTTATGCACTTCAGTTCCCACAATATCAGGAAAGTTCTCCTAATGTGGTTACTAGTATGTTGCAAGTCTTTTATTTACATATTTATGATTTGCTAGATCGTGGAGCTTCTCTTTCTTTTTGTATCTCTTTACATAGCTGTCAACTTCAAAATCAGTCCCAAAATCTTAACAGAGTCTTTCTCAGTATCTACCCCAATGGGTAAGTCCATCGTAGCTAGGCAGGTATACAAAAACTGTTCGGTTATAGTGTCCCAGAAAATTACCTCAGTAGACCTTGTAGAGTTAGATATGACGGATTTTGACATTATTCTTGGCATGGATTGGCCCTATTCATGCTATGATTCAATTGATTGTAAGAGTAGAATTGTCTATTTTCAGTTCACAATCGAGCCATCCCTTGAATGAAGGGGTAGTGCCTCAGCGCTTAGGGGTCAATTTGTTTCGTACCTTAGAGAGAGAAAAATGATATACAAGAGGTGTGTCTATTATCTTGTGCGAGTCAAAGACTCTAGTTCTGAGACTCCAAATCTTGAGCCAGTTCTAGTAGCACGGGAATTTACAGATGTGTTCCCTGAATATCTTCTCGGAGTTTCTCCAAAAAGGGAAATTGACTTGGAATAGACCTTCTTTCGGATACTCAGCCTATTTTTATTCTGTCATACAAAAAGGCTCAAGATAAACTCAAAGAGTTGAAAGAACAGTTGAAAGACCTCCTATATAAAGGATTCATCAAGCCCAAAATTTCCTTGTGGGGTACACTAGTAATATTCATGCGTAAGAAAGACAGTTCTTTTAGGATGTGTATCGACTACCGTCAGTTAAACAAAGTCAAAATCAAGAATAAATACCCACTTCCTAAAATTGATGACTTGTTCGACCAACTTCAAGGTGCCAGTTACTTTTTTAAGATAGACCTCGGATCTGGCTATCATCAGCTCAGAGTAAGAGAATGTGACATTCTAAAAATATCTTAGCAAACCCGATATGGTAACTTCGAGATTCTAGTCATGTCCTTTGGTTTCACAAATGCCCCAGCAACCTTTGTGGACTTGATGAACCGAGTGTTCAAACAGTAATTGGATATGTTCGTCATAATCATCATTGATGAAATTCTTGTTTATTCCCACAATGAAAATAATAATGCGATCACCTCAGAATAGTATTACAAACTCTTAGAGCCCATCAGTTGTTCGCCAAATTTAGTAAATAAAAATTTTGGTTAAGATCAGTAGCTTTTCTTGGTCACATTATTTTTGGTGATGATATTAGAGTTGATCCTTAAAAGATAAAAGCAATAAGAAACTGACCTAAATCTATCTCTCCGTCAGATATCAGGAGTTTCTTAGATTTGGCTGGCTACTACTGATGGTTTGTTGAAGGGTTTTCATCAGTTGTATCCCTTATGTCCAAATTGACTCAAAGAAAGTCAAGTTACAGTGGTTAGATTTTTGTGAGAAGAGTTTTTAGGATTTGAAGACTCGACTCACCATAGCCCAGTTTTAACACTACTAGATAGTTCAGATGGGTTTGTTGAGTACTGTAAGGCTTCCAGAGTTGGTTTGAGGTGTGTTTTGATGCAGAAGGATAAGGTTATAGCCTATTCCTCTAGACAGCTTAAGCCCCATGTAAAGAATTACTCTACCTATGATCTTAAACTAGAATTTGTTGTGTTTGCCTTAAGGATTTGGAGGCATTATTTGTACGGGGTGCATTTTGATGTGTTCACAAACCACAAAAGTTTGCAGTATGTATTCTCGTAGAAAGATTTGAACTTGCACCAGAGAAGGTGGTTAGAGTTGTTGAAAGACTACGATATGAGCATTCTATATCATCTGAGCAAGGCTAATGTAGTGGCAGATGCCCTCAGTGGGTTTTCTATAGGTGTGTTGCTCATGTTGGAAATGATAAGAAGAAGCTAGTTCAGGATGTTCATTAGCTTTCCAGACTAGGTGTTCGTTTGGTTGATTCAACCGAGGGTAGTGTATTGGTGCAGAATAGTTCAGAATCATCCATGGTTGCTAAAGTGAAAGAAAAACGGAATAGAGATCCCAATCTAGTTAAATTGAATGAGTCAGTCAGAGATCAAAAAGTAGAGGTTTTTTCCTGGGGGAGATAGTGTGTTGCATTGCCAGAGTAGACTGTGTGTGCCGGATGTAGATGACTTAAGATGGAAAATTCTTGCTGAAGCGCATGGTGCACGTTATTCTATTTATCTAGGGGCCACTAAGATGTACCTCGACTTGTGAGAAATCTATTGGTGAAGTGGGATGAAGAGGGATATTGTAGAGTTTGTAGCACAGTGTTCTAATTGTCAGCTGGTTAAGGTTGAGCACCAAAGGCCTAGTAGTACTATGCAGGAGTTCAGCATCCCCACTTGGAAGTAGGAAGAGGTGAACATGGACTTTTTTATAGGTTTGCCTCATACTCGTCGTCAGTATGATTCAATTTGGGTTATTGTAGACAAGATGACCAAATTAGCCCATTTCTTGCATTTCATACTTCTTATTCAGTCGAGGACTATGCTAAGCTATATATTAGCGAGTTGGTTAGGTTGCATGGAGTTCTATTGTCCATCATTTTAGATAGAGGTACTCAGTTTACCTCTCACTTTTGGAAAGCCTTCCAGAGGGGTCTTGGTACCCAAGTTCACCTCAATACAACCTTTCACCCTCAGACGGATGGTCAGGTAGAGAGGACCATTCAGACCCTAAAAGACATATTAAGAGCTTGTGTCCTCGATTTTAAGGGTAGCTGGAATGATTACTTACCTTTGATAGAGTTTGCATATAATAATAGTTATCATACCAGTGTTCAGATAGCTCTATCTGAGGCTCTTTATGGGGGGAGGTATAGATCTCCACTGGGTTGGTTTGAGGTAGGTGAGACCACTTTGGTAGGGCTTGATTCTATGTTTGGTGCTTTAGAAAAAGTCCAATTGATCAGGGAGAGGCTTAAAACAGCCCAAAGCCGACAGAAATCCTATGCAGATGTGAGGAGGAGAGACCTTGAGTTTGAGATTGGTGACTTAGTTTAATTGAAAATCTCTCCCATGAAGAGAGTAAAGAGGTTTGGTAAGAAGTGAAAGCTTAGTCCCTGATATGTTGGCCCTTACAGAATTTTGAGCAGCTTTGGAAAGGTAGCCTATGAGCTTAATTTGCCTGCAGACTTAGCATCAGTGCAACCAGTATTTTATGTCTCTTTGCTAAAGAAATATATTGGTGACCCAGCGGTTGTAATCCCCTTAGAAGGTGTAGATGTTCAAAACAGTCTCTCTTACAAAGAAGTTTCGGTCAAAATTCTTGATCATCAAATTCGCAGACTAAGGAACAAAGAAGTTCCCTTGGTCAAAGTTCTTTGGCGAAACCAATCAGTTGAGGGGGGCACTTGGGAAGCAGAAGCAGATGTGTGAACCAAGTGCCCTCACCTTTTCTCTTCAAACTCAGACTCAGCCTAAGGAAATGATTTTCTCCAAAATTGACTCTTTTTGTTTTTAGTTCGGCTATATAATTAGTCTCACATTATTTCATGCATTCATGAATCAGTTCAATTATGTAATCATGTTTTAGCTATGTATAATCAGCATATAATCTCAGTTTCCTCAGTATTCTCGATATCTTCAACATTCTCAGCTTAATCAGCCTCATTCGAGGATGAATTTTCCCAAGAGGGAGATATTATAAGACCCTATAAAATCCTAGCTCATTTCAGCTTCCTATAGTATGTTAAAGAAGGTCTAAGACTTGGAAAATTTCCCTAAGTATTGGGTCTTAGTCATTCTTAAAGCTCCAAACTTTGATGATTTAATTTTTGACCTTCTCGGTATTGGAACATTAATTTTTAAGTTGATTTATGATCGGGGTTGATGATAGTATATCATGGATGAGATTCAAAATTTTTGAACAAGTGTAAGGGCATGTTTGGGAGTACAAAATAGTAGCTACATGCGATTAGCATGCAACACATACTCCATTTCACCCCTGACGGAGCATGCGATATAGCATGCGGTGCACACTCCATAGCATGCGACGCACGCTCTCAAAATTTCCAGCTTTCAGTCACGTTTTTTCAAGGGTTTCATTCATTTCCCTTCACCCAACTAATCTAAATCACGAGATTTAGGGTCCCAAAAGCATAAGTTACTATTTTATTCTCAAAATTTCCCCCAATTTAAAGCATTCCCTTTCAAGAAAAAGCCCTCGATCTTCAACATTCAAGATCAATCCTCACAAATTCGTCAAGAACTTTCTCAAATTCGCCAACTAAGGTATGCTAGGTATTCATCCTTAGGTCCCTTTCCACCCTTGGAGTCCAAGAACCTCTTTTTAAATTTAAGTTATGTATTTCACATGATTTAAATTGAATTACATCCATGAATGTATTGTTGTTTGAAAATTCAAGTTAAGAATATATGAGTTTCAAGTAGAATAAACTATTGTGTATGTTGATTGATGTAAATCTCATGTCAAACCTTTAAATTACGAAGTTAATATTGTAGTCATGGTATGTTAGTATGTTGTTCATTTCCATGTACAAGATTATGCCTATCATGTGTTTAACAAAATGTCTAGATGAATGAGTTTTGAATAGTAACTACTTGTTTTGATTCTAAAGTTGAAGTATGGTTCTATTGTCAATGTTACCAAGTCCTGGGATAATGAATACCCAAAATTTGGTTGTTTACTTAGATTTTGGTAATTATAAAATAGTCCCAGTTGTATTATGAGAAGTAGTATTTGGCCAGTTAACGTGGTCAGTGTAAGTTTAGTCAAGCTTAGCCCAGTCTAATGATCAGTGTCAGTTCAGTTGAGAGTAGGATTCAGCACCGAGCGAACCCAGGGATTGGGGCATTCCTGCCAGGTTAGGGTGTGACCCTTAGTAACAGTCCCTAAGTTACAGAACTACGTAGCCAGTATAGGTTAAAATATTTTCCTGCCAGATTAGGGTTTACATACACTTATATTCCATGAGTCTTCCTTCAAGATTAGGGTTCACCCAACCATTGTTAGTACCCGTGGCACGGTATTAACACTTTTCCAACTGGGGTTATAGGTTAGACCCCAACCAGTCCTTATTGAGGCATATCGGTTAGATAATAGCTCTTACATTCTCAGTTTTAGTATTCAGCACAGAACTCAGTCTAGTATTGCGTGACTGCAACTTTTAATTATCAGTTATTCAGTTATAGAATTTGATACCCCAATTTCAACCTACCTCAGATACACGATATATGTTTGGTCTTGTATGGTCAGTACTTTTCAGTAGTCTTAATTTCCCATGAACTCTCATATGGTTACTTTATGTCATTCAGTCAGTTATCATTGCATGCACATGAACCTCTGCATATTAGCCTAACCTAATATAGCAGACCAGTACATTTAAAGTACTGATCGCATACTCACTTCTTGATCTATGATTTTTAATGTCATAGGTTCAGACGCACAAGCTCTTGACTGTACTTAGACAGATCAGCCTATCAGCAGTAGCTATCATGGTAAGTCCTCATCTATCGAGGGCATGGGTTCCATTCAGTTTTTATAGTATTTCAGTACTTCCCTTATTATTAGACAGTTTTGGAGTTAGTTGGGGCCTGTCCCATCAACTTTTTAATTTCTGTTGTTTTAGAGGCTTTCAGACACTTTCAGTTAGTTAGTTAATTTCAGTTGTTATCATTCTTCAGACAGATGTATTCAATATTATTTTCTACATTTAGAACCTTATGGCAGTTTTGATTAATTCTGCATATGTTCTTTATTACTATTTTTCAGTGCTCACAACAGGTACCGGTTCATGGATTAGCTTGTAGCCTTTCGGGGTTGTAGGCACAGTGTGGCTTCCAAGGTGTACTCTCCGGGCGTTACAGACCCAAATGGTGTTAGGGTTTTGATAATCTTCCTCGTTCGAATACCTTTTTTGAGCGACTCTCAAATTTTTACTAAATCTGCAAATATTGCTCAGACCACTGATATGATCCTAGTATAAAATTCTCCATCTTTAGCGTGAGAGATCACTGATACCATTTCCTCTTCAGACATGGGAGGTTGTACTTTAGAAGCTTCTTTTCTCCAGCGGTAGGCATAGTCTCGAAGCACTCATCATTCTTCTGCTTAATATAGTCTAGTGAGTGTCTTCCAAGGACTATTTCAACATTCTATGCAAATCTATTGAGAAAGCTCTTAGCTAATACCCGTAATCTAGACCATCTTTTTAGTTCTTGAGACGTAAACCAATCTAAACCTTTGTTGCTTAAGCTTTGGCTGAATTGGTGCATTAGTAATGCCTCATTTTTTCTACTCTGACCATTTGATCACAATATTTTTTTAAGTAAGCCATGAGATTTTTGGTGTCGTTGAACGCTTAGAATTTAGATCTACCCCAGGGTGAACACACAAATCACCATACCCAAGACTATGGGTGTACAGAACAAACCGTTAAGTCAAACCGAACTGACGAACCAAACCAAAACGAGAAAAAAAACTGACTTATGATTTGGTTTGATTGGTTTGGCATTAGAAAAAAAAACCAACCATTCTTGGTTTGGTTTGGTGTTAACAAAAAAAAAGTCAAACCGAACCCGATTCAAACCGACATAATATATATATATATATATATATTAGTTTAACCGCACGTGTCTCGCATGTGTAACCTTTGATTATTTAAAATTAGACGATTTTGTCTATTGCGAAAGCTTATATAGATATTCATATATAACTTTATTATAAAAAGTTAAGTAGTAATTTACTCAAATAGAGTGGATTATAAATTTTTACAAAGATATCTAATTATAATTACATTGCTTGCTTACAAATCTTATGCCACAAAGGACTAAAACTGGACACAACAGTAAAATTAAAACCTTATCAATTACATGCACAAAAGATGATAAAAGAAATAGTCCTAGAGAAAAAAATGCAATATTGTCGAAGGCAAAAATAATTGAGAGAATAATACCTTAAAAATTTGTGATGAAGAATGTTGAATAACGGCCTTTTATATATAAACGTTCGGATCCTCCTCCTTACATAAATATCAGTCGAATTTTCGTGTTCATATCTCAAATCTATATACTCAGATTTTTTAAGTAGATATTTAAATTATATTTAGTCGAATTCCTACATCTACATTTGTATGTGGCTCCATATCATCAAATCTTTAAATTTAGATTATGAAGATCAAATATCCATATGTGATTACAAGCAACCAAGGCATTCACATATAAACTAAAACCAACTCAATCAAACCCAACCTTCGATAGAGGAGGGTACTATGCATAATGTGATATTGGTGAAAATGATTATATTACAAACAACTTTTTTGCTTCGATTTTGTTTTGTTCTTTGAAATTCCATAGCCGCCTTTTTATGTTATTCTCATAAATTAGTATTACGATTTTTTTAACATAAATAACAATTAATATGTCTCACTTACAAATAATA
>NC_061117.1:199372564-199479703 GCF_002878395.1 Capsicum annuum | reverse complement strand
ATTGGAGCCCTTTTTATGTCACGATAATCAAAATTATGTCACGATTACGCAAAGAAAGAAAAAGAAAAAAAGAGCAATAAACCTTTGATTTTTGACAACTTCATTCGGCGGCAACGTACTTATCCAATTTTTCAATTAGAAACTTTCAACTAAAAGAGAAACACAAGAAATTATCAAAAGAGAGAATCAATGTCAATTGTTGATTATTATTCTTCATATATAATCTTTAAAGGTATGATTTAAAAGAAATAAATAAAGGCAAAAGGAATGATGATAATGATAGTAAGAAAACACGTGAATCAAAACTAAAATAAAAAGTAAAAGTACAATATAAGAATTTGTTTCGTATAAATTTTGATCCAAAATATTACTTAAATAGAATTATAAAGAATATTTTTTATATAAGGCAAAATTCTATTTTTAGAAGTACTAAATATTACCTAGATTAAAAAATCAAAATGAACAAATATATGCTATTAAATCCTAAAACTGATGCGTAGGAACAATAAATCAAATTTATTCTATTTATAAATTTTTCCTTTTATAAATCATATAATTAAATATAAATTTTTCCGCCTTTTTTTTTACGTGCACAACGATGTCTTCCTTTTTTAACTTTGACTTGCCCTACAATTTTATTCATAATATTCTATTTATTCTTCTTTATAATTTTAAATTATGAAGTACTAGAAGTTTTTAATTTATCAGGATTCTTTCTATATATTTTAGGAGTTATTAAATTCTTTTCATATATTTTAGGAGTCTTTAATCTAATTAAATAATAAATTGAGAAAAATAGTAAAAAGACGTTTTTATCTATTGCAGAGGCTTCTAATGAAGGGAAAAAAGTTAAAACATCATTTTTAAGGCCCTTCACACTTTTAATATAGTATAGATATAATATTCGAACTTTTTTATACATAAAATATTAATTATAATCTATTTTTTATATACTTTTTCAACTAGTTTTAGTAATTTTCAATAATTTGAAAGTAGATGTAGATATATATTTAAATTTGGGCCTTTAAGTTGTAATATTTGTCCATTAATTGCTAATTAAATGATCCAAAACCTAATTTAAATTTAAAACCTAAACTTTTCACTCTTCATTTCACTTTTTAGTTTCAAGAGAGTTTTTCGCTCCTCATTTTTTCATAATTATGGTTTTTCATTAGCACGTGAGTGAAAACATATTTGATCCAGTCTTCGATCACAATATAATTGTAAAAACTAAATATTATTTAAAAAAAAACCAAAAAAAAACTAAAAAATCCAAAAAAACTGACTAAAACCTAAACCCAAAAAATCAATTTTATGTTGGTTTGATTTGGTTTATCATTTTAATAAACCAACATGATTGATTTGTTTTTTTAAAATAAAAATTGAACCAATCCGACCTATGTACACTCCTACCCAAAACCATCATTACCCCCTGTCCTACAAAATTCTTGATCCTCATAATCTCTTCATTCATAGCTAGTAACTTCTTATATGCTCGATCCTCTATTTCTTCTCCTTCATATCATAATGCTCTACCTTGGGATTAGGAAAGGGGTTATAGATGTTAGGAGATGTAATGACATGGAAAAGGGTTGGAGGTGCAGGTCGAATATGAGAAGGATTTGGTATGGTAGCTAGATTTTAAGGATGAGAGAAGGTTAGGTGGTAAGTAGGGAGGATGTTTTGGGGATTAGGGATATTTTGTGGAATTTGAGAATAGTTTGGCAGAACTTAAGAGTGATTTTATGGAAGTAGAGACATATTTTATAGAGATATAGATGGATTTTATAGATGGTAAAGATCTAGGTTGTTATCTCGATTGGTGTTTTAGACAAGTGGAGTATGAATTGATGGATTATCGATGATAAGATCTATAGGTAATTGAGAAGAAGATGCGGATGATATGTTACTTGGATGATTCCCAAGAATACGGGTATTGAGGGAAGGAATTTAGAGTGGAGGCCCATGCCTTACTGGGACAGGAGCGTTGGTGGTGATAGCCAAGTTAGTCAACCCTCTAGTATAATTCATCTCCCCTCGAAGCATTTACTACTTTTTTGTTAGTTCAACAATCATCTCTATTTGTTCTGCTATCACATTATCTCTGATGGTCAATGCGTTATCCTCATCGTTTCTAGTCATATTTGAGTGATGCATAGGGGATGGGACCTTATGAACTTTTGACTGGTTGAAGTAAGGATGTTCAACCCGCTTATTTCTACACGGGGTATTTTTCTATTATCTGTAGAAAAAACTCAAAGGTCGACGTGTTAGATCCCATACATAACAAATAACATAAGATTTTAGACAAAAAGTAGACATATAAAGTTGTTTTCATCAAAGGCAAGTTTATCCACATAAGTGTAGTGGATAAATTTTCCTTTGATTCAAACAAACACACATAACCATATAAGACAATTATATCACACAAAAATATTATAATAAGCGGGTATCCTAATTGGGTGACACTTTTGAGCCAAGGGTTGGCCTAACATATTTGAAGGAAGTATACGTTTTTTAAACCAATCCACGATCCCCCTAAATATTCATAGATATATAAAAGGGCATAAATGCCTACAAAAGTTGCACAAAAGGATACAATCTTTAGAGAAAGGAAAAATAACATGAAAGAAAGAAAAAGGTTTTGCATAGGAGATAGAAAAATTAGCTATTAGATGTTTATTCATCAGCTACCCTTTTTAACTTTATCCACCTCTTGCCATATGTGATATCTGTTGGTGATCGGGTGACTCCTACATTACTGTTCTCTACTCTTGTAGGTCATCTTCCCTATGATATCAATTTGGGAAACCACGCAATCATCCAAATCAATCAAACACCGCCTAGAATCATTAACCTCTTGCCTGACTCATTTTAATTCTTCTCTCAACAGGTGTATGGTTGATGTATCCTCCTATATGAATTTGTTGGTGTATAATCTCCCTTTTCTAGAATTCATCCTGAAGCGTATGGAGCCGAATCTGATGTATTGATCTACATCAATAATTTGTGTAGGCACATTCAGACCCGGGACCATTGTTTCGGCAAGATTCTTCTTCAACCACTCTTTGTAAAAATCACTAACCTCAGATTCATACCCGATACGAAAAGAAATTTCTTTAGTATTTCTTCTCCTCCACCCCTTTACCATAAAGTTCTTGAGTGGGGTTCCGCCTTCTCCATACTCGGTGATGAATCTAACCATAGGCGTAGTTTGAAGTATTTTCTACTTGATTTTGAATTGTGTAAGGACTATCAGTATTATAAAGACGAGTTTCCCTGAGACCTAAAAGTATTATAAAAGGCTATTCATCCCCTCGAGTAATGTACTTTCTTGGATGAAAATATTTAATTGGTTACTCAAAATTGTCATCTCCTAATTCCCCAAAAATCTTGAACTAATATTCTGGAACTGCCCCCCTCTTAAACCTATATAGAGACAACTAAATGTTATGCGATGATAGAAGATATCTTGAACTAATATTCTGGAATTTTGTCCCTCTTAAACCTGTGTAGAGACAACTAAATGTTATGCGATAATAGAAGATGTACCCATGTTCAGGGGTCTGGTTGCTCCATTCTAGGTTTTTTACACAAATGCTTCATCATTCACTATTGCAAGATAAGATTGCAACCTTGAAAGAAATAACGCCTGTTTTGACATCTTCCCAAAGCTCGATATATTTAAGCCATAATCATAGGGCCTAAGGTATGGAATGCCTTAGAGGGACCGTAATTCACTCCGTAGAAAAGGGTGTGTGTCACCATAATGACACTTAGATGAATGATGATATTTTCTCCTTGTGGGAACACCATAGTTTCGAGTAAGCCCACCGCGTAAGAAAATGCTCATTTCTTCTTCCATTTTGACTCTTATTAAAATTTATGCCCGTATTTGTCACAAGTTTTATACCTTCTAAACCGGTGATATAACTCGCGAAGAGGTATGTTTGGACCATCATGTTCCCTCAACTAGGTATTATCATCGATTGAAATGATATCCTTGATCTTTTAACAGTCCCATATGATAGGGACTAGAATGTTATTGTTGGGTGCGCTCCTTCTTTTGTTGCACATATCGATGCTTTTATAACAAGTCTCTACTTCTTCAGTAGTGGGGATCAATTCAACTTCCCCATAGCGAAACACTATGTTGTCATCATTCCAAAATTCTATTAGCACATGGATCATTTCTGGCCAAATGTCTATCTCTATAAGCGAAGTTAGACGCCCGATATGCATATGAAAGATCTCTTTATATTTTTCACTCTTATAGGACCACCACACTATTAGGAAGTTATCATACCATCTTGAATCTTTTGCAAGGGTACGGTTGAGCCGTTCCTACACGAAAGAAAACAAAATAAGCCTTCCCCTACCCAAAAGGATAATAAATTGGATTAAATAACATGTATTTCTTCAACACATAAATATGATTCGTTTGTAATTGGCTCATGGCCAATAGATGCAGGGAAGGTTTTTAAATGAGCCCAATACTATTAGGTCGTCCTAGGCTCATGCCTAAAAAGAGAGTTTTAGTTTTAGGTGTCTATAGTGGGTTTGGACTAGGTTCCAAGTGAAAAGCTTTGGTTTGGAAATACAAAAAATTATTAGACGTTTAACATGCCGATAAACCATCGTATTCCCAACACTTGATTTTTAATTGAACAATAGGGGTCGTGATATCCGCGAAATCCCAAACAATTTATATATTTCAAATGAAAAAGTATGCCATGAAATGCGATAATTTAAACTTTGGAAAAATTAAACACATAAGCACACAAAAGATCAAATATTACGAACCCAAATAGTTATTCAAAGAAGCTAATTAAAATACCTGGTTAGAACCTAGTTAAACGCCCCAACAAAGTTGTCATTTTTGTTTTGTAGAGAAAAAGATGACTTTGGAAATTTCATGATTTTTGAAAACAGAGTCGCCACTTAATTTAGTTTGGAAAATCAAGAAAACCTTTAAAAATTACTTAAATGATTCAAAACAGAAAAATCCTTTAAGTTTTAGAAATTTTGAGTAAGTGGTTCTTATTAATACTCTTGAAATATTGTTAAGGCATCAAGAGTATCCGGTAACTTGCGGTTATCTAGACTATTTGAAAATAACTTTTTTGCACCAGTACATCATATGATCAACCTTTGGACTAAAACTTTGAGGAGATGGGCCTTACAACAACAACAACAATAACAACAACAACAACAACAAAAATAACAACAACAACAGCAACAACAACAGCAACAACAACAACAACAACAAGAAGACCAACAACAACAACAACAACATCAACAACAACAACAATAACAACAAAAATAATAATAATATAGGGAAATTTGAATATTCGAACAAGGAAACAAACACACAATGGGGAAATATAGAAATGACAAAACAAAGCAAAATGTTTCATGGTTTAAAACAAAGAATTTTATATTGAGGTTCCACAAGAAGATTCATCAATAAATAATTAACGACCCAGCCCATCTTAAAACAAAAGCTTAGAAATAAACTAAGAAAGCGAAATAGTAACAGATGAAGCACAAATATAACAAGAGAATCAAATAACTTGATAACCAAGAAGTTACACTCCAAAGAAACTACTGCCCCTAACCAAAGTGTCCTTTGGAAAAAAAAAGAAAAAAAATGTTGCAAGCAAGATGTTCATCCTAAAGAAAATGACAAACTAAATCTTTTAATTGTGAACACTATAGGTAAAACTGGAAAACTGTAAGTTGGACATTTTTGCAAAGAAATAGGTCAATACTAGGACTATATAATATTCTCATGTTATCATAGACCAAAGGAAGACAGGTTGCCAACTATTCCATAAAAAAGGCTTCATATCTAAGTGAAAATATGCTTTAAATCTTGACAAAAGAGGGGATGATGTCGAATTCAAGTTAACCACACACACACCGATCCTAGTGAAAAAATAAAAATCTTTTAAGAGAAATCTCAGGGCTTAGCCTTCATAGCCACTGACCACCACTAGAGGGTATTAAATTGAACATTAAATGTAATTTTTTTGAAGAAAACTTCATTCTTTGGTAAAGAAAAAAGAATAGTCAATGTAAATGAATCAAATGACTTCCATCTTACTCATGTAATTGAAAAATTCACACAGAAGACAAGGGAAACTTGCGAGCAAATTAGTGCCTAAACTAATAGGGGGGATAAATAAAGACCCTTGAACACAACAGTTGATCGCCCTAGGATGGGCTAAAGAAATCTCTTCTATACTTGATTCTTCAAACATAACAATGAAATGGCAAAGAATTAATACCAATCCATGAGTCTCAAATAATAAAGAGAACTTCCAGAGATGGGAACATAGGAGAGAGAGAAAGAATCTCGTTTCTCTAGTTTTGACATTCAAGAAGAAACTATTTTCTTTTTCGGGCCATTGACATTCTACCAGTATTAGGAGCCGAAGAAAATTAATGAACACACAGCCTCAACAAAAGAACCGATTGAAATAGGGGGAAAGTTGTAGTACCCCAAATATGTTATCAAAATAGGAAATTCAAACACTTCATAGACTATAAATATTCTCAAATCAGCTTGTATCTGATCAATAGGTAAATATATTGCTAAAGAAACAAAAGAACAATGAATCGATCAATGATCAAATTAAACAAGCAAGCCACAAATCAATGCTAAGAAAAAAAAGACATCAAGAAAGCTGAAACAATGATCTTAATAATTTGAACGAAAATCATGAGATTAAGAAAAAAAAAACATATTGTCGTAAACACATCATTTACAATTTCTTCACAGCAACCTATGATTTTCAAAGGTATCTATAGCAAACAATTCTAGCATAACAATTAACAACGCGATAAAAAGATTAAAATACTACTATGACTACAGAACAACGAGAAGAAAAAGAAGAAGAAAGAAAACAAAATGGGATGAAGTGTTGCATGTCTTGGAGTATCAAAATGGGAATCCAGCTTCGTCGGAATCTACCGCCACTAGAAAAAATCTTTTGAGTACTCTGATTAGCTGACTGCCTTTCTAAAAAGAATTTTACCAAAAAATTCAACTCTTTGCTCAAAAAGCCTTTTCAACCCCTTTTAAGACTTGGCCAATTTTTGTAAAGTGAGCTTTATATAGAAGGAATTACGAATTGAGTATTGGACTTCAACTGATGTGGGAAAAAAGGGAATTGGGGGGTAATTTTGACATTTTTAAATAGGAAAAAAATTCAAATTGAAGCTGAAGAAGATTTTTCAGCCTATAACTTGCACAAAATTTGGATTTTCTTGATGAAATTTAAAATTATCCAACCAGTAGAAATTGAGGGATGAAATTCCTCCCAAGAACCACGAGAATAGTGCAACTGTGTACGAATTCGTACCAATTTACTCTAAATTAATGGAATTCGGCCGTTGGGGAAGGACACCTAGGCATTTCTAAAAGATTCTTGGCCTTTTCATAGCACACAATTGTGTGGGGGAACAAAAATTGAGCAGGAAAAATAGAATAAGCTGGGTTTCAGCGGGTCATCATCGAGTTATGTCGGATTAGAGTCGTTGGTTAAGCTGTTGGTGTTGTACATTGTGAACGTTGTTGTTGTTGGGTTTGTTTTGCCGATATGGGGATCGAGTTTGTTGATGTTTAGAGAGACGGGGAATTAGAGGTTAGTTGGACTGGGTGGGGGATTTGCTTTAGGCCTGCGGCAGTCTGGAGTTAGGCCTATCGGCTGGGCTGCTTTTAAAATGGAAAAAAGGGCTGGTGTTATTGTCAGGGAATGAGTTGGGTAGATTTAGGCTATTTTTTAAATGGTAGCAAATAAATTTTTTGAACATTGTATTTAAATTTTAGCCTAGTTAAAATTTAATTGACCAATTGTATTGCAGTTATGGCCGAATTAATATCAATTAAGGTTCAATTTAATAAATTGACTAAGTTAAAGTAATACTTAAAATAAATTAACAACCAATTCAATTCTGAGCTTCTTGATTCAATAAAATCAAATAAATATTTTTCCAAATAAACTATCTCTGAGAATAAAAATAAATAAATTAAGATTTTAACCACTTGAATCAATTTTCAAGATAACCCTCAATTAAAATTTAATTTTTCAAAAAATAATTATTTAAGCCACAAAATTAACCAGATAAATACTTTGAAAAGTTTTTATCCAGATAAAATGAATATTGTAATTTTATTTAAAACTGAAAAAACTCAAAATTAAACTTAATCATAAGGGCAAAAATTAGGTGTCAACAATCATAAAATAAATAAGAGAGAATGAATGCAAAAGCTGTTAAATGTTATGCCTAATCTTTTATTTATAGACAGAATCTACTAATAAATCTTATCAATTGATTTAGCTTAACTAACTTCCCGATCCTAACTAAAAGTTGTGTATAGCTCAACACTTAGTGCACTGTTGTACACTTCACTAACTGCGTAACATAACATTCCGGTAAACTACTAACTAGCCAGCTTGCTAGGTTGTTGGCCGTTGAATGTTTTTTATGGATATAATATAAACGTGCAACCAATGCTAAATTTGTAGAACGAAAATAGCTTATGTTGGTGAGCAGAAGATATATGGATGATAGACGTAGAGGTGATAAATGAGCGGAGTTAAAATGGAATAATTAATAAATGGGTTAAAAGCAACCGATTGTATTCTTATTAAGTTTTCATTTTTTTTTCGTTCTTTTATAATTTTTTTAATATCTAATAGAATTGTTATTATTCTTTATTTCAAGACTACATATAAATCATTAAATAAATAATATATTTTATAATTATTCCGATAAAATTTTAATGTTCTTTATTCCGGTGAGATGTCAACTCAATTTTTGATGAGATGAGGTGAGCTGAATGAATTAAGCTACTCAATAAAGGTGGGCTGATGGGGTCAATAAACAACCCAAACGTGACGTCTCATAAAAGCGGAAGGGGATCATGTGGCTTATAGTTAGTTACAACTAAATAATAATAACTCCTCTTATAATGATCTGATTTGTAAAAACTTTCCTTTTATGTAGCTTGATCATTTTGTCCTTCTCATAGTTGCTAAATGTTAATTTTGGGGTGTGGAGATGATTGACACAGTTCTCAATTGTCTTCGAGAGGGTTTTGGAAAAGTCTGAGACTCTTAGAGGCTCTAAAAGCCACTAGTCTGACTTTGACCAACACTTAATATTTCGAGTGTTGGATGATGATTTGAATAGTTTCATTATATCTAGAATATCAAATTTGAGTTCGTGCGGGATTGGTTGGAACTTTGAGGTACTAGTGAGTTCCATGACATTTACGATGGATTCTAGATCTCATCTTATAGATGGGACTGGGATGCCACAATCTGAGCAAGCATATGAATATATTGATGAAACTCGACAGTCGAAACCTCTCTCTGAGGAGATTGATTATGGTTAACACTGACCCTAGGATCTCGGGGAGGATTAGTTGGGGTTGGTGGACCCCAGGAGAAGCAATGAAGTCAGGACTACAGGCTCTATATCAGGTTTGAATCCCATGGGTTGGGCGGACCTCCTCAGCACTTGCCTCAGTAGGGATGATGGTTTCTGTTGGGTTTCTCTAACCACTAGATCTTCGGGGAGGCATGATCTGAAATGCAAAAATTTAGGATTTAGGAAAACTTTAATTAAAATTAATCTCTCTAGCAGAACTAGAACATGAAGAAAGGGAAACATCTCTAAATACCTCATCGCCTCTCTCTTATAAGTGTGGCCCGCTACATCCCCATCAAAAAGACTCTACTCTACACAATTTTATAGATACCCTGGGATACTGAATTGTGTTCTATTACTAAGCATGTCATGATCCGAGATGAATCCCTTACCGCGACGGACATCCCAAACCATGAAATGCCGAGAAACCCCTTAGCATTCTTTTAAAAGCATAATTCACAAGAAATACGGGGAAAAGGCATAATAAGGTCTAGGAACATTATAAAACATATTCTATCAATAATGTCATAACAAAACATCAAATAATACCTAGTGTATGAAACCTTTACTACTATATGAACTATCTAACTAAAAGAAACAAAAAAAATAAATAGAACGCCTTATGAAAGATAGATGGCTCACCAATACTGACATTTTGGAAAGCTCGACTGCTATGCTGCTGGACCACAAAACTGAGCCTTAGAAACTACATTATGAGACAATGTAGTCGCTTGAGGATGGTCAATACTTGAAATGTATTGGCATATAAAACAATAAAAAAAAGTGATAATGAAAATAGGGATAATCATAATACAATGTAAGCTAATTCATCATAAACTTAGTTTCAAAATGCATTGTGAGGATTTCAATAAAAGTTTGATGGCTAAAAATCTATTTTAATTTCTTTACTTCTGAGTTAGATGGTATTTCCAACCTTTACACTACCCACGAGCTATATGGGTTCGGCTTCAACTCGTCCGCCAAGCAGCCAACTCAAGTTTTTTGCAAGGATTGGAGTTTCTACATTCTATTCTAGTATACCAGTGCTTGGGGTAAGCATACAATGATTATCCATATTTTAGAATTGAATCAAATCTCATGTTGGCAAAAAAAATTTCAGGCTTTAAGGTTTTCAACTCGTGCCTTCTCGAGTAGCCATCTAACTCTCTTAAAGCTCATTTTAGTTCTTTCAAAACATGTATTTTTCAAAATCTCAACATGTATTTTTCAAAATCTCATGTTTAGTTCTAAATGGCCATTTCCACATTGTTATTATCATACCAAGACTTTTAAATAACATAAGCCATATCGTACATTTTGTTTCATCTCTTTTATGCCATAATCAGTGACCACCATAAAGTAATTCAAGATCAAATAATGATGCTATTTAAAAATTGATGCACAAGTCTAAGAAAACATCTTTTCTACAAAAATTCTCTTAAACTCTTAAAGAAGGTCATTCTTTCATTCACATCAAAGAACAAGAATAAATTTAACATGAGAAATAACCTTTAACATTCATTTACATAAATAATGAATAATCCAATAATAGAAAACATTTGAAACCCATATATCATTGGTAGTCTTACAAGAATTCACATAGTTTGCAAAATCTCTTGATTTTTGACAAAAGTTGGAAAATTAAGAACAAATTCTTGAATTAGATGAAAGTTCATGCTTTATACATATTCTAAATATATAGAAAACATATTCTTAAGTTCAATATAAGTTAGATCATACTACATACCCTTTAGTTGAGAGAATTTGACACAATTTGGTTTTCTTAGAGCTTTGGAACCTTTAACCCTTGGTGGTTTTCTCCTCTATTGTTTTAAGGATGATTACAAGGTGGTTTTAAGTAGAAGGATTTGTTCTTAGGGTCTTATTAGTGTAATGGGGTATTAGAAATGTCTTAAGGGTCCAAAAAGACCCAAACACCCTCGCAATATCATTAGAAACAACTTCCTATCAATGAATAGAGGAGGGGTTTGCTGCGACCCTTGATACGGGGAGGCAGACACATGGTGCGAACCTTAGTGCGGGGCAGCCGCCTCGTAGTACGACCCCAACGCGAGTTGGACCCCTCGCGGTGTGGGGCTAGTGATAAAAAAGACTTGAAAGCACATGAGTTTTTCAATCCTGCTTTAGTGGTAATCCAAAAGTGAAATCAGTGAGAACATATTCAATTGAATGAGATCCTTGATACTTGTAACTTTTAGGAACCACCCTTTTTGAGCTACTAGGAACATAATCAGTAGCATGAGTTGGTGTTGTGGGTTAGTTTCCCCTATCGATGAGTTTCGAGTCTGTTCATTTGTTGAACTAGGTGGTATAACCTGTCCTTGAGACTGCTCTTCTATTTTACTTTAATCCTGAATGTTAGTCTCAGACATAATATAAGATTTATCAAAATTAACATGCACACTTTCTTCCACACAATTGATTTTTTGTTCAAAACCCTGTAGTCTTTACCATGTTGAGAATATGCTAGAAAGATTACCTTATTACTCCATGTATTAAATTTTTCTAGTTTACTTTTTCTATTATTATGAATGAAAACATTTGCATTCCAAGGTCCTAAAATGAAAAATATTAGTTTTCCACCTTTGAGTAACTCATAGGGTGTCTTCACTAGGATGTGCCTATTCAAGCATCTATTCACAGTGTAATAGGAAATGCTTATGGCCTCTGCTTAAAGATTTTTTACAAGATTTTTGCAAGTATCATTCTTCAAATCATATCTTCCAATGTCCTATATTTCTTTCTACTACTCCATTTTGTTGTGGTGCACTAGGAGAAGAGAAATTATGATCTATTTTATATTTTAAACAGAATTCTAAGAATTTTGTATTTTCAAATTCAATTCCATAATCAGATCTTGGAAATTAGGGAGTTACCTAATTTCTTTTTCATTTTCTTCACAAAAACAGAAAAGACATCAAATAGGTCTTCTTTGAAAGGTAAAAACAATGTTCGGATAAACCTTAAATAATCACCAATAATCACATAACTATACCTCTTACCTGCTCTGCTTTGTACCCTCACTAGTCCACAAAGGTCCATATGGATAAGGTCAAGGCACTTGGTTGTGCTGACATGATTCTTTGTATTGAAGGATGATTTTACATTCCCCCCACATAAGAACTAAAAACTTTTCTTCTTTGAATTTAGTTTTAGGCAAGCCTACAACTATGTCCTTTAAGGCAAGTTTGTTCAATCGTTTCAGATTGGCATGTCCAAGTCTTTTGTGCCATAATAGGGGTCACAAAGAATCAATTAAACTAAGACATGTCAAATATGTACTGGTATCCTATTATGTCAGCCTTATCTATATTTCTAGGTCTCTTGGCAGTCAGAACAATCACTTTTGTATCCAGTTCTTAACCTTGCAACCTATTGAAGAAAAAGTTACCTTATTTTCTTTGTCACAAAGTTGAGAGATATTGAGAAAATTGTGATTTAATCCATCCACATGATAGACTTCTTCTAATGCTCTTTTTTTAGATCTACCATCTTCTTAAATTCAGTAATAGTTCCTTTTTTACCATCTCCAAATGACACATTCCCCCTTTAAATGAGGAAAGTGAAAGAAATTTTTATTTATCTTCAGTCATATACCTTGAACAAGAACTATCCATGTACCAATGTCACTTTCTCCCTTTTACTTTTACCTAGAAAATAGTTTAAGATTTAGTTTTAGGAACCCAGAAAACGGAGTCCTTTCTTTTGATCAAAAGGGTGAGTCAAGTTTCTTTTTGCCCACCTAGACAACAGGTTTGTGGACCTATTTTTCTAACTAATTTTGAAATTATTTTTGTTAGCTCGAGTTAACTTAAAACCAGTTTCTTTTGCCATATTAGTACTTCTATTCCTACTTTTTGTTGCCACTAGACATTCAATAGTGGGATGTCCAAGATTTCTATATATGTAGCATAAATCCCCTGTATCACCAGTTTTTTTATGAAATCCTAGGCCATCCTTTTCACTGTGAGTTCTTTTACTTAACTTATTCACAATTTTAGATGAGTTTGTTCATTTGTTTTCTCTTTCAAAATCTATTTTTAGCTCAGACACTTCTTGAATTAGTTTCCTCACCTTCTCTTTTTATAAAAACAATCATTTTTGCATTTGTTAAGATTGGGCTCAAGTTTTTTCTGATCATCACTCATAACATTTTTTTTTTTTAGAAAGAGCTAATTTTGCAGTTTTAGATTTGATATTCATATTTGATGAATCAAGTTTACTAATCGATTTCTTTAGGATAGAATTTTCCTTTTCAATGACAATATTGAATATTTTTTGGCCAATGTAATCAAATTTTAAGCTTGCAAGACCAGTGAACAATTCATTCTTATCATAGGTTAGTTCTTGAAAATCATCAATCAAAATACTCGTTAATGAAAAAAGTTTTCTTTTAGAAAAAAGATACAACTTTTCTTTTAGATCAAGAATGCTTATCTCAGAAGTTGCTTCTTCCCCTTCTATGTATGAATCTCTAATCGCCATGAGAGCAGTTTCATCTATATGTTCATCATCCGATTCTGAACCTCAAGCAGCTATCATGGTATATCCTTCTTTTTCTTTTTCCTATTTCTTTGTCTTTTCCTTTAGTTCCTTTTCAGCTATTTCCTTTTTCCACTCAATTTCACATATAGGACCATTCTTAATCATATGATCAGTTTTATCATATTTATGGCATCCAACCTGATTTTTGTCATCGGACTGCTTTCTGCTAATTTTTACTTTCCTGTCATATCCCTTCTTCTTAAAGAACTTTTTGAAGTTTTTCATAGTAAAAGCTACATGTCTTCAACCAGTTCAAATTCATCACTATCAGATGTCGTTAAAGTCAGTGATTTTTCTTTAACCATCTTATCCCTTTTGAGAACTTCCATGATCATCTCATAGGTTTTCAGCTTTCTAGCTAACTCATCAAGGGACATTCTATCCTTAGCTTCCCTTATTATTGTGACTTTAACATCCCATTTGGATTTTTTCAGAACTATCAAAACCTTCTTACTTGTTCCTCAATAGATAAAATCCTTTTTAGAGAGACTCATTGACCAAGGATGTCAATCTAGTTATCATGTCTTGTAATTACTCATTTTTCTACATTTTGAAGGCCTCATATTCAATGAAGAGTAAAGCAATCCTCAATTTTCTTAGTCGACTTGTGCCTTCAATAACGTTCACCAAAGCACCCCAAATTCATTTACCAGTGGTACAGTTTAACACTCTCTTGCACTTAGCTAGACCTAGACCATAAACAAAAATGTTTTAGCCTTTGCATTCTTTATGAGTACAACGAGGTCTTCAAGGGTGAATTCACTTCTTACCTTTTTCAACTGTTCTTCATTAACTGTCTTCATGGAAATTATTGGTCCATCAGTGATTCTATCCCATAGTTCACAATCCTTACCTTGAATAGATATTTCCATCCTGACCTTCCACCAAATGAAATAAGACTCATCGAATAGAGGTGGTTGAGCTGTTGATTGACCATCATCGTATCCAATAAGTGGTGTAGAGTTCATGATTTTATCTTAGATGTTAACTCTCACAAGATAACATCGCTCTGACACCAACTAATTATCTACACAACTTATAAGTTTACATATAATTTCTTATGAGTTTCCTAAGAATAACGTAGGATGCTTAATGGGTTTCAATGAAGCAGTATTACTATAAGTAAATGAGACAATTATTTTTACGTGAAAAACACCTGGCTCAAAAGGTATGAAAAATTATCCGACCTGCACTGCTACAAGATTAAACCCCAAACTTTACTAAAACAACTTGAGCCTCAACAATAACAAGTTATAAGACTCTTGTAACCTAGGAATTATCAGAACTCTATTTCTTAGATTTCTACTTCAAATGAAACTTCTACTATAATTCATACTCAAGCTTCTTCAAGCGTTGTAGTCAAACTTCAACACTTTATTCAGCACATGATATTTGTTTTGAGTTTATTAGATGTAATCGGTATCTCTTTATTTATTCGTGCACGCTTATCTCTGTTCATAAGTGATCTATTTATCAAGTAAGATCCTTTAGACAGTGTGGCAATGAAATAGCTTCACAGACTAGTTTCATTCATTTTATCAATTATCAAAACTCCATAGGACTCAACAATTAGAATATAATAGTAGGTCTCTATTGATTATCTCAACAGGTTTCAACTGAAATTCCTTCCCAGATGTGGAAGAAGTTGTTTTGAATAGTGTTGCATAAGTTTGTGTATCTGGATCGTTTAGTCCAGCCAAAGCAGCCACAATCATGGAGGGCTAAACCTCCGTTGAGGTCACCTGGGAGGAGAGAGTGTGAGAAAGATAGGTTCTTTTTTTGTGATTGAAAACTCAATTTCAAGTTTAACGGACTTCACCAAACGTTCGTTTTCTTATTTTATTCTATTTTATTTTTGGGCTTTGCAGCACCTACTGCAGACTAGTATTACTAAAAAAATTTCACCTTCGGAAGGGGCAGTAATTTTTATTTTTTTTTAAAAAGAAATTTTAATTACAGTTCCTACTACTTATTGTAAACTATTATTTTTTGGGGGTTCGCAGCACCTAATGCGATTAAGGGCTATATCATCTCTCCAAAAATATTTCATTACAAAGATTCTTAGAAACAAAATCATATGCAAGATCTAGAGGTTTATCGAAAAGATTCACAATATATAACCAGGAAGACGTTTTAAATACCACACATTAATGACTGGTCATTATAATTTTATATTGTTTATTTGATACAATCGTATCTGAGAATCAACAAATTCAACTTCTCAAATTTGATCCTCTTTATTGTTGTCCGCGGAAGTCATTATCTCATGCAATGCAGTTTTCCCTCTCTTAACAGTACTTTGTTGGCCTCTAATATAATCCTTGTATAAAATGGGCCTATATTTGCTTTCACTCTTTTCTTGGATAAGTGGGCTTGCTGGCTCAACTATTGCATCCATTTCTGGGCCATGACCCACTGCTATAGAGATCCTTGTCTTCTCCTCATTGACCACTGATCTATGCTCTACACTCTTGTACCTCCCATTACTCAATATCTGAGAAAAATGTTATGTTAGTAATTGAAATTTGGAAGCAAAAAGTCTGTAAAAAGAAGGTGCTTATAATAATATTAATATCCTAATAATAAAGTAGAACCTGTTGTAACAATTTAAAATACACAACTCATATAAAATTGGGTGGCAAAATCAGGCCATGAAAAAATAACTAGCGCAACCTACTCACATTTGAGCATGTTAATAACTTGTACATTTATAAACACATCCCATTTTGAATGGATCAATCAAATAGTTGGGTTGATTTAGACTAAATATACAGTTCAAGTTGACCCTATAAAAACATTATCAAAACAACTTTTTAACTAAATGAATTATTAAAAAAACAAGCAAAAAATTAAATATTTAGTAAGAGTGAACGGTTGTGTTTATGTAGTCCATTGTTTACCTGTCTTGACTCAGTACATAACTATCCAAGTAATCTTTTCATCGGGAGTCATTTTGAACTTTTGATCCCGGTTGTCATATGGACAAAAATTTTAGTTTAACTAGTTTTGATTTTTGACTTTGAATTTGGAAAGGTCAAATGCTCAAGAGTCAAGATCATCACTCAATCCAAGGTCATTCAGTGTATATCTTTTATCTTAACCGGCACATTAGTTATCCAAATCCTTCTATTGTCATTCTGATTACCATACAGTCAAAATATACAAGTTAAATCGAAAGCAAATATAATGATACTAACCTCCAAATAATCACCTAGGTTGACAATGAAAGTGCCAGGGTCATGGGGAACAAGAAACCATGTTTGATTGTGTTTAATTTGCAAGCCATGAATGCCATTGTCCATCAAAATTGTTAGACCACCATGGTCAGAATGAGCAGCAAGTCCCAATGTTTTGTTTGGCTCAGGACATGGTGGATAGTAATTTGCAGCTATTATTTGAGTCCCTTCATCTCCAAGTGACCTCTCTATGTAATTTGGATCAAGGCCTAATCCTTCTGATATTGCACCAAAGATTTTTACCGCAAGTTGCCAAACTTCCTTTAAGTACTCCTTTGCAACGTGCCTTTACATATATACATGTACAAATTGATTAGGAAAAATTAAGACGAACCTACTACAATAAGAGGGGGTGTTCAGTTAGTGTGCATTTTCTAACTCCAATCATAGGGTTGTGACTTCGAGTTGGCAAGGGAATGAAAAAAAGGTTAAAAAAACCCTACTACTATCTCTTCGCTCCCAAAAGAATTGGGAGTATTCATGTTTTTGAAAATAAAGGACAAATCATCTCATTTTTCCTTAAAATGGGATATTTTAAAATAAAGTATACATAGTAACTACACCAAAAGAACTCGTTACAGTTTTAATAGTGAAAAATGTATAAAGATTACAAAAATTGTAATCAGGGAACTTTCTTTTACTCTCCAAGATGGTGCATGTAAGAGGAAGGAAATCCCATCAATTATATATAGCCAGATGAAAGTAATTTTCAACTTGTGGTGCCAAGGAATACAAGGAATTGAATAAACGTAAAGAGTTTAAGTTATGTATATTGATATGAATATTTTTAACATGCACCTTCATTAGTTCAATATAACTGATTATAGTAGGTTACTGTTGTAGTTTTATGTGAATTGAATGAAGAACATAAAGCAAGAAACAGATTACAATTCAAATGAAGAAGTATAGAGAAGAAGATGAGAATCAAAGAAACAGAGGAGAAGAAACAGATATGAGATTACTTCATTCCTCATTCATGATTATACTAGACAACTTATCTATATATCTAGTTGGAGATAACTAACTAACTTGTGAATTAGTTACTAACTACCTAACTAATCTTTTTAATGGCTTGTAATTGTAATTAGGAAATACAGCTACAACAATAACAGTTTATTGGAATCTACAGTGAATACTGCTTAAGCTCTCAACTTGTGCATTTGTACTATGTTGCTTAACCATTCTCTACACTCCCCTTCAAGCTAGGAAGTAAGAAGATGTTAAGAACACCTAGCTTGGAACTAGCTTGGAACTGAGATGTTGTAGTGGCATTTTAGCGAGTCCTTTGGTGAGTAGATCAGCTGGTTGATCTTGTGTTGGAATGTGTTTTGTAGACACAAGACCTGGAGTGATTTTTTCTCTTATAAAGTGGCAATCAATCTCAATGTGTTTGGTTCTCTCATGATAAACAGGATTGGCTGGAAGTTGTATAGCAACCGTAGTGTTTGCAAATATGTTGATAGGTAGTGAGACTTCAATGTTGAGTTCTTTCATCAACTCTTGTAGCCATATGATTTCTGTGACAGTGGTTGCCATGCTTTTATATTCAGCCTCAGCTAAGCTTCTGGAGATAGTTGACTATTTTTTTGATTTCTATGAAACTAATGAACCTCCATAGTATACAAAATATCCTGTTACTGATCTTCTTGTTTGAGGACAGGAAGCCCAATCAGCACCACAATATGCAATGGCAATATTCTCTGGACAACTAGAGAGTAGAACATCTTGACCTGAATGATTTTTCACATACCTTACAATTCTTAATGTTGTTGTTATATGAGACTTATTAGGATGTTGTAAGAACTGACTCAATGTTTGAACCCCAAATAAGATGTTAGGTCTTGTCATAGTTAGATATGGTGGCTTGCCTACAATTCTTTGGTAAGCTCCTTGATCTGTTAAGGGATCATTCTCTGTCATCTGTGACCCACTAACTTGTAAGCCTCATCATCATATTGCTTGGTAGTCAATTTAGTGTTGGTGTCAATTGGTGTTCCAGCTAGATTGGTTGCACTTAAGCCTATTTCTAAGATTAATTCTAGTGTATATTTCCTTTGATGCATTAGAATACCTTTCTTGGATCTAGCAAATTCAATCCCTAAGAAGTATCTTAGTTCTCTCAAATCTTTTATGTTAAAAGTTTGTTTTAGCTGATCCTTTGTTTCTTCAATCAAATGTAGATTACTTCCAGTAATTAGCATATCATCCACATAAATGAGCACAATCACAATACCTGTTGTAGTCTTTTTGATGAATAGCGAATGATCATGCTCACTCTGCTTAAATTCAAACTTTTTTAATGCCTAAGACTGCTTTGCATTCCATTGTCTTAGAGCTGCTTTAGTCCATGCAGGAATTTAGTGAATCTACATACCTTATTCTTCCTTGACTCTTAAATCCCTGAGGAAGCTCAATATAAATCTTATTAGTTAAGTCACCTTGTATAAAAGCATTGAATACATCCATTTGATGGATTCACCATTTCCTTTGAGTAGCAACAAAGATAGTTCTTATAGTTTTCATCATCACAGCTGAACTAAATGTTTCCTGATAGTCAATTCCTTCCTTTTGTCTATATCCTTCAGCCACTAATCTTTCCTTATACCTCTCAATTTCACCTTAACTCTTATACTTGTTCTTATAGATCCATTTGCATCCTATAAGAAACTTTCCTTTCAGAAGAGTAGCCACATCTCAATTGTGATTAGTCTATAATACGTCAGTTTCAAACTTTATTGCCTCAATCCATTTAGGATCAATTATAGCTTCCTTATAACTTCTAGGTTTTGTATTAACGGGTACTTTAGACAAGTATGCTTGATAGGAATAGTATACCTTGTAATAGGAGAGATATTTGTCCAAAGAGTTGGGTGTTTGCTGAGCTTTTAGAGATACAAGTCCTTCATCCATAGTGGAGGTCTTTTATCTTTTGAGGATCTTTTGTTCTCTTCTGGTTGAACTGCTGGTACATGTGTATCCTGCATTATAACTTGTGTAGGTACATGTGGAGCCACAACAGATGAGTCTGGTTCCTGAGCATGATGTACTCCACTTGTATGTTGTTTATGAGTTATTTCTTCATCATTTAGTGAACTTGAATATTGGTGTTTGGTGATGATCTTATGACTTGAACGGGAATATATCTTCTTTGAATTACACATATCTATGTAGAAATAAAGTATGAGATGCTAGATCATATAGCAAGTAACCTTTTTGAGTAAAAGCATAGCCCATATGAATAATTATCCTTGACCTACTCTTAAGTTTATCAGTTTCTTGTAATACCTTGACCAAACACAAACATCCTAATACTCTAAGATGTGATAAGGAAAGAGGTTTATGAAATAACAGTGTGTATGGAATGTTGTTATTAATTACAGAACTTGGAAGTCTGTTAATAATATGTACAGCAGCCTGAACACACAAACCTCAAAATTTAAGTGGAATGTGTGCTTGAAATCTAATAGCTCTTGTGGGCTCAAAATGTGTCTATGTTTCCTTTAAGCAATGTCATTTTGCTGAGGAGTATAGGCACATTTGATCTGATGTATAATACCTAAAGATTTAACCAGGGTTGAGAAAACATTATTCAAGAATTTTGTATCATTGTCTGTCCTTGTGCATTTTACAGTCTTATCAAATTGTGTTTTAATATGGACTAAGAATTGTTAGATAATAATACATACATCTGACTAGAGTTTTAATAGAAATATCCAAGTGTATCTTGACAAATTATCAACCACGGTAAGGAAGTATTTATGACCATCATGAGTAGGGTTTTATAAGGTCCCTATAAATCCACGTACAATATATCAAAACAAATAGAACTTTTTAAAGTGCTAGTAGGAAAAGGTATCCTGGCTTGCTTAGCACAGGAACAAATAGTGTATTTGTCAACTATTTCAGTAATACTAGTTGAGTCTGATGACAATAATTTCTTTAATACTAAACTAAATACATAAGCAAATCTTTTGTGCCAAAAGGCTATGTCTATTTTGGATTATATCTTAAGCAAATGAACAAAACAACTAGCTGCAATACTAACATCTCTTGAACTTGGTTTGTTGGACAGTGGATAGAGTCCAAAATCTTCTTTACCAATCATCTTCTCCCTTCCATGTGGAGATCCTGAAATACACAAAAGTAAGGAAAAAAGTAGCAGAACATTGTAGTTCCCTAGTGAGTTTAGATACTGACAATAAGTTGAACTTGAACTGAGGTAAGTGAAATACTCCAGTGATGCCATTGTTGTTATGTAAAGTACTTGAATCAATAGATTTAACCAATGAAATTCACTATTTGGTAGATGTACTTTCTTTTGGATTAGTAGGTCCGTGGATAGTAGTTTTGTCTAAAAAATTTTGGTCTGCTACCATGTGATTGGTAGCACCTGTATCAATTATACATACAATATTGATACTTGTATTATTGGTGGAAGTTAAACATGTATCCGTACTTGTCACATTACCTACAACATTGGCTGAATGCACTAGATCTGAAACTTTGCTCAAAATCTGAAGCAACTATTGATACTGTTACTTTGTGAGACTGCAGTTTTCCAGTTGAATTCATTGTCCAGATGATGACCCTTGTATTGAGAAGTGGCCAATATCTAGATTAGTGGACTGAGAAGTATCGCTATGACCTCCATGATCTTGGGATATAGAATGTGCAGAGGCTGCATTGTATGCAGTTTTAGGTCCTTTTTTCTTGAACCTGGAATCTTGTGGATAGCCCATTAACTTGTAGCAAGTCTCTCTAGTATGGTTCTTGAGTTTGCAGTAGTCACAAAATAAATGACCATTCTTCTTGAATTTTTAAGATCTACCATTTCTAGAGTATGCAGCTATCTCAAAATTTTGTTGCCCTGACAAAGGATTAGGACCCAAGATTCCTATTGAAGCCACCACAAATTTCGGCTTTCATAAGACATGATCATGGAGTGCTTGATTCACAAAAGAAGAGGGTTCATCAACAAGATCTGTGATCACTACTAAAAAATCATAAAAACCGACCACAAAAAATAGATCACAAACTGCGGTCGGTTTTTTAATTTTTTTTTTTAAATTTTTTTTTAAAACAGCGACAACATATTGTCGCTTTTATATTTAAAATTAAAATAATTATTTCAATAATTTTAATATTAATTATTATTTATTTTACAAATAAAAATTAAAAAAATAAATATATTTTTATAAATATTTTTTAATTGTATTTTAAAAAAAAAAACGACTACTTGTTGTCGGTTTTTTTAAAAAAACATAATTAAAAAATATTTATAAAAACCGACCACTAGTGGTCGGTTTTAAATTTTAAAAATTAAAAAAAAAATTAAAAACCAACCTCTTGTGGTCGGTTTTTTAATTCAAATAAAAAAATAATCTAAAAAAAAATCGACCACTTGTTGACAGTTTTTGAAGTAAAAGGATAAAAAAGTAAATAATTTTTAGTAACACCTAATTATATATAGGCAATCAAATATATATATTATTTTCATAAAAAATAATTATATATATAATCTAATATATATATAATTTTTTAAAATTACACTGATCACACGTAGTCGATAACCAGTATAATAATAATAAAAATCATTCTTAAATTTTGTGAAAAAATTACACTAAAAAATATTTCAAATAAAATAAATAAATTACGTTAAACCTCTCCGTCGTATTCTTCAAGTCAAATTTTCCATTTTCAACAGTGTTAGCTCTTCCATTTGTCTTAGTTCTTGCATTACTTGAAGATAATAGTACAGCTTGAGCGCCTTACCATGTAAACGGGGTGACATCAACATTTGAGTTGTACAATTTTGAGACAAGACGTTTAAGAGCTACTAAGTAGTTACTTGAGGATTTGAGCCTTAATGAACAAAATAGTCAGATAACATAAACTAAACAACTCTTGTAGAATATAATGGAAGTTAGAAAATCATAAAGGGATCAGAAATGACCATTTCGTTGTTATAGGGTGGCAGTACATATTCCATGAACTTAATGCTATAGTACTTGATTAATAGTTTGAGCTCACAGAAAGTTGCAATAGTCTATCTTTTAATTTGATAAGCTCACCATTCTCGATGTTGCAGCTTCCCGTGAGAGAATCTATAAGCAGATTGAAGCTGCCATTTTGAAATATCAAGAAATTAAGGAAAATATCAAAGGTATGTTGACATAGTGAAGCTGTGTGGGGCTATCTTCAATTTACTATTGTTGTTATCTTCTTGTTATTGTTCATATTGAAGTCTAGTGAAGTTGTATCTGGCCTTGTTTGATTCACTAGCATTGTTGTTATCTTCTTGTTATTGTTCATATTGAAGTCTAGTGAAGTCGTGTGTGGCCTTGTTCAATTCACTAGCATTGTTGTTGACATCTTGTAGGTCTTGTTGTTGCTTGTTTTGAATGTGGTTTGGTTGTTGACTAAGTTACTTGAAAATGGTTAATTGTAGGGACTTTAAAGGGGATTTTTTGTTTTGAATGTGGTTTGGTTGGTGACTTAGTTACTTGAAAACGTTTAAGTGCAGGAACTTTAAAGGGGATTTTTTGTTTTGAATGTGGTTTGATTGGTGACTTTGTCACTTGAAAATGGTTAAGTGTAGGGACTTTAAAGGGGATTTTGTGTTTAGAATGTGGTTTGGTTGGTGACTTACAACAACAACAACAAACCCAGTGTATTCCCACAGCGTGGGGTCTGGGGAAGGTAAGATGTACACAGTCCATACCGCTACCTCCGAAGAAGTAGAGAGGTTGTTTTTGATATAAAATGGTGACTTAGTTACTTGAAAATGGTTAAGTGTAGAGATTTAAAGGGGATTTTTTGTTTTGAATGTGGTTTGGTTGGTGACTTAGTTACTTGAAAATGGTTAAGTGTCGGGACTTTAAAGGAGATTTTTTGTTTTGAATGTGATGTTGTTTTGATACTTAGTCACTTGAAAATGGTTAAGTGTAGGGACTTTAAAGGAGATTTTTTGTTTTGAATGTGATATTGTTTTGATACTTAGTCACTTGAAAATGGTTAAGTGTAGGGACTTTAAAGGGGATTTTTTGTTTTAAATGTGGTTTGGTTGGTGACTTAGTTACTTGAAAATGGTTTAAGTGTAGGAACTTTAAAGAGGATTTTTTGTTTTGAATGTGATTTTGTTTTGATACTTAGTCACATGGAAATGGTTAAGTGTAGGAACTTTAAAGGAGATTTTGTGTTTTGAATGTGGTTTGGTTTTGATACTTAGTCACTTGAAAATGGTTAAGTGTAGGGACTTTAAAGGGGATTTTTTGTTTTGAATGTGGTTTGGTTGGTGACTTAGTTACTTGAAAATGGTTAAGTGTGGGACTTTAAAGGAGATTTTTTGTTTTGAATGTGGTTTGGTTTTGATACTTAGTCCCTTGAAAATGGTTAAGTGTAGGACTTTAAAGGTGTTTTTTTGTTTTGAATGTTATTATGTTTGGTGATAACTGAATTTTTATAACTTGTTCTAATTAGTTGAATCTGATTGATTGCGCAGATGGAACCTGATTATAGCTGAATATATTAACGGAACAATGATAATAGAATGGGTATTAGGGAGGAATTTGTTGAAGGTGTCAAATGATTTGTTGAACATGTTAATACACTTGATGTTTGGACACATTTTTGGACAGTTCCTTGTCCTTGTGTTAGATGTGATGGTATAAATCTTCTAAATGAAGAAGATGTAAAGGAACATCTTTATAGAAAAGAGTTTCACGAGGACTTTTTAGGATTGCGTGGTATTTATGGTGATGTTGCGCAAAATAACTTTGTTGTTGGAGAAAGTAACAGGTCTGCAGGGCATGATGAATATCAAGATACTAGGATGACAGAAATGGTGCACGATGCTTTTGGGATGCAACACGGGGGTGACTTGAGGGAAATTGTTGAAGATGTTCCTAATAGCGAAACGGGCAAATTCTATGAACAATTGCATGTTGCTAGTCATTCTTTGTTTGATGGGTGTTCGCACTCTCGTTTGTCTGTTGTTGTAAGATTATTAAGCATTAAATCTAACTGAAATATTATTGAAGGAGAAATGGACTCAATGATACACCTTATTAAAGAGTTAGTTGACCCCGGCTTGGATGTTCCTGATTCTTTCTATAAGGCAAAAAGAGTGGTGTCAAACTTAGGTCTCTCCTCGATTAAAATTAATTGTTATGAAAATGGCTGCATGTTATACTTTAAGGAAGATGTTAACCTAGAGTCCTGTAAGTTTTGTCAGCACCCTCGATATAAGCATGGTTCTAGTGGAAATCAAATTGTTATTAAGTCGATCATTATTTACCTCTAATAACAAGGTTGAAGAGGTTGTACGCTTCAAACAGCCCAGCTCCTCATATGAGATGTCACAGTGAAAATAGAAGGCCCAATGGTGTTATGTGTCATCCATCTGATGGAGAGGCTTGGAAGTATTTGATGCAACTTATCCAGATTTTGCAGTTGAGCCATAGAATATTCATTTGGGAGTATCTGTGGATGGCATCTCTCTTTTTTCAGTTGGTATTGCGCCATATTCATATTGGCCTGTATTTATCACCCTTTATAATCTTTCTCCTGAAATATTGATGACTAGTCCCAATATATTTCTTAATTGTGTTGTTCCTGGCCTGCGTAATCCAAAAAGCGGAATAGATGTCTACTTGAAACCTTTAATTGATGAACTTCAAATTTTATTGCATGAGGGGTTTGAAACTTGGGACATGTCTCTTAAATAGAATTTCAATCTGCGTGCATATCTAATGTGGACTGTTAATGATTTTCCTACTTATGAAATGTTGTCTGGGTAGATGACAGCTAGAAAGCTGGCTTGTCCATACTGCATAGAAAAAATAAAATTTTTCAGATTGAGACATGGCAGGAAAAATTCATGGTTTGATTGTCATCGTTGTTTCTTGCCACCTGATCATGAATTTAGGAGACTTAAGAATGCATTTAGAAGGAATAAAAGGGAATATGGTGGTCCACCTCCAAGGCTGTCTGGTCATGACATCTGGGAGAGTTTAGGATTTGCCTAAACCAACAAGGAACCATTGTATAGGCTTGATGGATATGGCATTTTGCATAACTGAACTAAGCAAAGTATATTTTGGGAGTTAGAATATTGGCCAGATAATTTACTTAGAAATAATGTTGATATCATGTATACTGAGAAGAACTATTTTGACAACTTGTTCAACACAGTTATGGATGTCACCGGCAAAACAAAGGATAATCCTAAGGCCAGACTTGACTTACCAGAATATTACAAATGCAGAGAATTACACTTACAGGAGGGGCCCAATGACAATGTTCTTAAGTCCAAGGCTAGTTTTACATTCAATTTGGACCAAAAGTGTCAAATATGTGAGTGGGTCCAAAGTTTGAAAATGTCCGATGGATATACCTCAAATTTGAGAAAGAGGATTGATATGGGACAAGGAATCTTGCATGGAATGAAAAGCCATGATTTTCATGTTTTCATGGAACAATTACTTCCAATTGGTTTTATTGGTTTACTTGAAAACAAATGAAAACCAATACCAGAGATCAGTTTGTTCTTTAAAGACTTATGTGCCACCACATTAAAAGAAGAAAATCAGGCGCGAATAAAAAGTAATATTGTTGTTATCACCAATAAACTGGAGAATATTTTTCTGTCAGCGTTCTTCGAAGTGATGAAACATCTTCCCATTCACCTTGTGCACGAAGCTTGGCTAGGCGGTTCAGTTCAAACTAGGTGGATGTATCTATTCGAATGGTAAGCAATTGCAACATATTTAAATTTATACATATCTTTTTTAAATATAGTAAACATCTAATCTTAAGATTGTGCAGGGCAATTGAAAATTTGAAAAGGGGTCCCAAAAACAAACATAGGGTGGAAGACTCTATAGTTGAGGCATATCTTGCAAGAGAAACATCTCAATTTTGTTCATACTACTTTCATGATGAAGTTGTTTGTTAAGAAACCGACCGAATCGTCATCAGGACGATGTGAATGAGCCTCATTTACAACCGATATCAATTTTCAATCAATCTGGTTGTAAGTCTAAAAAGATCATACATCGCTAGCTCACTCCCACGGAACGCAAATTAACAACTTTGTATGTCTTGCTGAATTGCCTAAAAGTTGAGTCCTTTCTGAAGTAAGGAGATTAAAATTTTAACATATCTTATTTATTTACACATTTCCTTAAAGAAGCTAATTGTGTTTCACATGTTGGATCTTTAGTCAACGAAAATCAAGTGTATGCATCCCTTGCAACATGCTTTACATATGAGGTTCATAAGTATATTAATAATTCTACAAATTTTAAACATTTACACATTTCTCAACTAACATATAATATATATATATATATATATATATATATATATATATATATGTAATATTTTTAGGTACACCAGTCACCAAATGCAGCCACATATGATCAACTCTTAAGAGATATTTCTTTGGGTCCAGTTGAAGCTCATGCAATGTCCCATTACACGGTAAATGGGTTCAAATTTTTCACCAAACTACACTCCAGAACAAGGAAAACAAACAATAGTGGTATTTGGGTTAAGGGTGATAATGATGTTGATTACTTTGGCATCATACACGAGATCTTAGAACTGGAGTATGATGTTTTTTCAATAAAAAAATTATCCTCTTTCGATATAAGTGGTTTGATCCAAGTACAAGAGGCACAAGAGTACATAAGGAGCATAACATCATTTAAGTGAAGCACAATAGGTCGTATCCTGTTTACGATCCATTTGTTCTAGTGCAAAATGCTAAACATGTGTATTATGATCCTTATCCGTTGCGCAGTGATAAGTCTGATTAGTGGGCTGTAATCAAAACAAAGCCTATAGGACGGGTGAAAGTTGAGAATGTGGTGAAGACTGCGTATCAAAATAAAATGCAGATTGATCACCAGCTAGTGGACGTTGACTTAGTGGATACTTTGAATCACCTGGAAAATATATTTGAAGAAGTTAATATTGCGGAAGAAGAGACCGAGTAGGTAGGATATGAAGAAACTTCTAAAGAGGGTGAATGGTTTAGTGGAGAGTCTTCAGAAGAGGAGGATTAGTTTGTGTAGGTTGTATTTATTATGTATTGATCATGTCTTTATGCTTTGTACTATATATTTACATTTATGTTTTTTGTTTAAGATTGATATGTAATATACTTTTTAAGATTGTTGTTTTCGTTTTTCCATGATTTATATAGTAATAAAAATATTCTTTTCTATCTCGTATTGTTGAAGCGATTTGAAATGTGAATTTGTAAATAAAATTAGTTACTTGTAATGTTTTCTTATATATTCATTTTGTAGGAACTAACTACTTGTTAACTTCACATAACTTAGATGTAAGGCAGAGGTGACAAAGGTAATGAAAAAGTTATTCTTACCAAAATAAAAAAGAAAAAACAACCTGCGCCGTATAGACGACCGACAAGAATTCATATATCTAAGGGTCGGTTTGCTGACGTGAAAGCAAGACCCTCATATTCTTGGTCGTCTCAGCAGTCGGTTCCTACTCCTACATATGTGGGGCCACTTCATGGGTCTACGCCGACTCATTTTGTTCCTATCACTATGCCGCCGCCATCGCAGTACTATCGGACAACCGTTGGTCTATCCAGAGAACTACCATCGTCAGTACCCTCCTGTAGCAGTCACACTGTTTTACACAGTGGTTCTGCAGGATCTATTGGGTTGTCGGATATTTAGCTTAGAGGCACTCCATCTGGTGCTTCAGATCTGCCCACGCCAGTACATCCACCATCACTTACTCCACAGCCAGGCGACAAAGATGATTTTAGGAGGCGTTATCTTACTCCATATGCGACAGGGTAAGATTTTTAAATATAATAACATTATTCATTTTTTCATTACTATATTATTATGCTCTATGAAATTACTGTTTGATCTTGTGTTGTAGGTTTAGGACGGATGCTAGAGTTGGACAAATTGTGAGAAAATGCATTTGTCGAAACTTCAACGGCTACTTAACCAGTTGGCAAAAGGTTCCAAAAATTTACAGGGAAAGAATGTTTCAAGAATTTAATGTAAGGATTTAATTTATCAACTACTTAACACTTTGTTAGAACAAAAGATTGAATATTATATTTTTATTTTTATTGTAGAAATTTTACTAGTGGGATAATGCGAATGCATGTCTTATAAAGAGGAATTTTTTCGGAAGATGTAGATCTAGATTTAACGGTCTGTTGGATTATACTCGACCCAATTTGGTACGACCAGACTGGATTAATGAACCCTTATGGCAATAGTATATTCGCTATTGGGATAGCGAAGAATATCAATTGCTGAGGGACAAAGGAAAGAAAGCTCGGGCATCATCCAGGGGTGGCTCCCTACATACTGCGAGTGCCAAAAGTATAATTGTTGTGGAGGAAAAAATGGTATGTAACTTTTACAGTTTTAATTGTTTGTTTCTATTTACATTTTTAATTATTTAAACATTGATAATTTTTTCATATGCAGGAAAAAGAAAAGGGTAGGAGCATACCACAGGGTGAGCTATTCGAGGAGACTCGTCTGAAAAAGAAAAAGAACCTGACTAATGAAGATGTCTGGGTTGAACCTCGTGCAAAAGCTGCCCATGTAAGAATCAAATTTTGAATTTATGAATCTTTTTCTCAAAGTTGATATTATTCAAGTATAAGTACTTTAATATTTTTTTACTTTTAATTTAACTTTACTTTGAATATTGGACAAATATACGCAGCTCGTTAGTGAATATCGTAGTACTCAGCCTCCTGAAAGTCAAGGTGACCCACTACCCCAACATGTAGAGGAGGAACTACCCCAACATGTAGAGGAGGAGTTATGGGATAAAGCTGTGGGTCCTGCAGTTAGAGGCCATTACTACGGATACCACAAAAAAATTTGGCGAGAATATTAGGTGTTCGTCCGGCCCTACATACTCTAACTTTTCAGTTGATAGATAAACCACTGAAAGACTAGAAAATACGGTTTTTAAACTCACTGAAGAGCTTACTGAACAGAGAGAAAGGACGCAGAAGAAGGAAGAGGAAAAATCATCACAAATCAAGATGTTGCAGGAGCAGTTCATCTCTTTCATTCAGACTGCAGGGATTATTCCTCCTTGTCCTGGTGATGCCGTTCGGGCTACAAAAGTTCTATGCCCCCTGGATGATATCAACACAGATGAGGATATAAAAGATGACGAGGACGAATTCGATGAAGATGAGTTTTAGTTTTTTGACTTTTGTATGTGTTGTACTTTGAATTTAGACATTTTGTTGCAGTTTGTACACTTTCGAAACTATTGTTACACTTTCACTTTTGTTGGACATTTTGTATGTGTTGTACAATTTTGAAAGTATTACATTTGGTTTGTTGTTGTTGTTGTTGTAGTATTGCATGTTGGACCATTTGTTGATTTTTATCTTTTAAAAAAAAATTTCAGGAAAATCGACCACAAGTGGTCGATTTTTTAAAACAAAATTGCAGAAAACCGACCATAAGTGGTCGGTTTTCTAATATATTAATTAATTTAATAGAAAACTGAACACTTGTGATCGTTTTGTTTTAATTTTTTTTTTTTAAATTATTTTTTCCAATTTTAATTAAATAATAATGAATTATATATTTTTTTTAAAAAAACTGACCACAAGTGATCGGTTTTTAAAAAACTACCACTACTTTACCGATCATGCATTTTGATCGATTTTGCGGTCGGAAATTGGGAAAAATCGACCACTTGTGGTCGGTTTTTTCCTTTTTTTAGTAGTGGATTTTGCTTGCATATAGGAATCATTCGAACCCATAAGAAACTGAAATAGTTTTAGCTTTTGCAAGTTTATCATATACTCCCTAGATTTATCACATTCACATGATGGAGCAAGCACCACTGCCTCAAATTCTTTCTAATTTTGAGAAGGAAACAAACATAGAACTGGTTCCTTGAGTTAGGGTGGCAATTTCTTTATGTAAATTGAAGGTTCTTGATCCATCTATCTTATTGTATCTTTAAGCAAGATCTCTCCAAATATGTTGGGCGCAAGAAGCATACATAATGCCACTGAGCAGGCCTTTCTCTACAGAATTCATGATCCATGATAATACAACTGCATTAACTCTTTCCCAATTGCCCTCTAGTCCTGTAAACTTCTCTTTAGTGCACGTTCCATCAACTAAACCTAGTTTATTTCTTCCTAACAGTGCTATTTTCATAGATTTATACCACAGAGAATAGTTTTCTGCATGAGTAAGTTGGAAAGAGATGACTTGAGCACCACTTACATCTTTAGAATAAAGAAAAAGGGGATGATTATAATCAATTCCAAGATTCTGAGTGCTACCAGTTCTTTATTGTGGCTCTGCGCTCACCCCATGAAGACCTGAACCAGCTGCATTATTTGTCATTCTTGATTGTAAAGATTCCAGTGAACCACTAGAACTGGTTGTTATCAATCTTTAGCGAGATTTGATCGAAATGTTCAACTAGTAACACCAGCTGAAACCTAGCTCTGATACCATGCAGTTTTATGTGAATTGAATGAAAATCAGAAAGCAAGAAATAGATTACAATTCAGATGAAGAAGTATAGAGAAGAAGATGAGAATCAGAGAAATAGAGATTCAGAGAAACAGAGGAGAAAATAGAGATACAGAGAAACAGAGGAGAAAAAACAGATATGATATTACTTTATTTCTCATTAATGACTACACTAGACAAGTTATCTATATATATAGTTGGAGATAACTAACTTGTGAATTAGTTACTAGCTACCTAACAAATCTTCTTAACGGCTAATAACTATAATTAGGAACTACAGTTGTAGCTGTAAATCGTAGACTGTAAATTGGAATCTACAGTGAATACTGCTTAAGCTCTCAACTTGTGCATTTGTACTATGCTGGTTAACCATTCTCTACAACTGCCTAATTCTTTAGGTTACCATAGTTATTGTAAATTAACTTAACTAATAGAATAAAAATCTTTATACCATGAATACATACATATAACATAAAATCCAAATTTAATAGCTAGCTAGGAAAATATTAAGCAGGATGATATATAATTACCTGTAGCTAGGAGGATTATCTGGCCAAAGGTGATAGGTATGTGGAACTAGACCACCATAGTGCCTCAGAAAGTCCCTCCAATGGAGGGCATGTTTTCTGCTAGTGTTCAAGCTTGTTCCATATCTTACTGGATCCATCACATTTTCTGAAGCATATCTCATTTTCTCATCCAATGGCAGATTGAAAAATTCTTCTATTACTTTAAGCATTTCATCCATGATAGAGATGTTTATACAATGATTAGTCACCTAAAGAATTTTATTTTAATCATATATACGTGACAATTCAAGGTAGATAATTCAAAGAAAAGACAGAAACTACAAAAATTAACTACTAAAATAAAACACACGTGGCTTATCAATTTAGCACATTTACTTTCATGTACAATAACTAATATATGACTGTAAGAAGTTGTAAGCAAAGTCATAGCGATTGTACGTATAATATAAGGCAATAAAAAGAGAAGGATTTAACTTATATATACTGTATAAAGAATTTCGCACTATATATCATTGCATTTAGCTGTTTAAACCCAAGATTTATTTTTTTATTCTGTTATCAGAGTCAGATTCATCCAATTTATTGATTATCCTATGTGAGTCTCCATCTTATATTATTCACGCTCTAGATGTTCAATTTTGAGTGTACAACGGGTTAATTCTCCCACATTGGTTGTGGATGATTGTTTGATCTCCTTATATGATTTTGGGAGATCCTCCCCTGTAAACTAATTTTTATTTTGGTATAGGATTGAATTGGGCTCAACATCCATTTGTGTACCTTAGATTAATTACTTTGATTTAAAATTCAATAGAAAAAAGGAAAAATAAAATAAACATACACCTTAACTTATTATATTTACACAAATCTCCACTTATCATATTTACACAAATCTTCACTTTTACCTTAACTTATCATATTTACACAAATCTCCACTTATCATATTTACACAAATCTTCACTTTTACAAGGTAATGACAAAAATCTCAACTAATTGTATGTTTTCATGGGATGTATTGGGAGCTAGATATATCTTGACAGACTTAAAATTGAAAAAACGTATCGGAAGCTAATTATGTATCTTTACAAAGCAAAAAATGTATTTTCGTTGAACGTGTTATGTATCTCGACATATTAGAATCGAAAAAAAATATATCTAAAGCTAATTATGTATTTTTACAAAGGAAAAAATATATCTCTATTGGATGTATCGGAAACTAATTATGTGTCTCGACGAACCCAAAATTAGAATTTTTCAGTAATTATGTAAAATATCAAAACTTATCGAAATTCGAAATTTCTGTTGTTTGTGAAAAAGAAAAGGAGCTGGGAAAGCTAAGTTACCCTAAAGAATCCCCATTGAGCACAGGCAGAGCTAATGGCATGTATAGTTGACACTCTTTGCTCAATAGGTCCATCGAGGCCACTCAAATCTATAGCAGGAATAAAACCATGGATCGCCAACAATGGCCTTTCAGCTTCTGGAATTGGCAAAACAAATTCGGAAGGCAGTATTTTCATGTCATTTGAATTGTCAACTAGGTATTTTACACCTTTTTGGTAATCAATTCCCATAGTAATATTATTATCATTGTTGCTGTTGCAAGAGATGGGTTTTTATGGCCTTTTTTTTTAAAATTTTTGAGGAACTTAATTTTTCTTTGCCACGCGTTGTGGATATCCATGCACATTTGGCCAAATTTTATTATGGTATCCATGCACATTATGCCAAATTTTGGGACCTAGTTAACGGAAGTATTGATGCCAGCTCTTTTGTTATTATTTAGAATTTAATTTTTGTGTTGGTAGAAAATATTTTATACTATCAAATAAAATTGATCTGCTATTATTGTAGGTTATCTTTTTTTTTTTTTTAAATTTTTATATTAAAAATTAGGCAAGCAATAATAATATATATTTACCGGATAGTATAGAATATTTTGTATATTAATATTACATAAAACTTAAATTCTTATTTAAAGGGTGTGTTCCATACAAGGAAAATGTTTTTCCCACAAAAATTAATTACCTCTCACTTACTATTTGGAATTTGGTGATTTGAGAAAAAAAAAATTGTATATAATTTTCTCCTTTCATTTTACATGGCACATTTTTCTTTTTAATCTATCCCAAAAGAATGTCATTTTATCATAAATAGAAATAATTTAACTTAAAATTCTCATGTTACCCGTAATAAAATAACTTACAACCCCATAAATAGCTAAGAATTATTCTAGTCCACAAATTTCAAAAGTCACTTTTTTTCTTAAATATCGTGCCAAGTCTAATAATGCCAAATAAAATGAACGAAGGGAGTATATGATCTAGGCAAAAACTATGAAGGATGAGGGATGGAGGTTCGAAGAAAGTTAATCAGTGTGAAACTTATTTTCTCTATCTTCGCTTGACGTAATTATTTTGTAACAAACTTGTTATATATTTGGACACAAATATACATGATATGCATATTAATTTGAAACTTAAAAGATTCTACACTCGCACAATTTTTGAAAATAGCAATAAAATCTAAATAGCGATCTAAAATGAACATTTTCCTAAATTTATTGAAAAACAAATGAAATGAACACAGAATTTGGAAAATTCGGCTGGCTTTTTTCTCAATTCATTCACCCTAGCATATGTACAAAACTACATGAACTAGGAAACAAAGTAGTATACCGACAGCTATCCACTAATTAAGTTATTTGCTAATGGCTAATAAATTTTAACTAACAGTCTAAGTCATCGACTGATTCTTAAAATTGTTTTCAGATTTTAATTGACCTTTATACCTATTAGATCCCTACTATCCCATATTTAAACTATTTGAACACTTTTTGCTTATATGACACAGTGTGTGTCATGCACGTCAGAGAGGCGTATGAGACACATTTATATTATACTAGTCAAGATATACGCAAGCTGATTCGAACATCACGATTAATTAAAAAAAAATATCACCTAAAATATTTTTCTTTTTACAATAATTAAAATTTACACATAAAACTTGATGTTTCTAAATCCACTTCATTTACCGTACACCCTTGGGTGGTAATAAGTAGCAAAATATTTTTTTTCAATCCTATTTTACAAGCTTTAAAAATTCTTGAAATTTGAAGTTCTGCTCAAATTCTTGAATAATTTTTACAACTGGACCGGATATTTGAAATTTCTATGATTTTTTCGAACTTCAGAAAATAATGCTCGAACTTTCCCTATTTTTAACTGGTGTATTTTTGTCCATCATTTTAAAAATAATTAAATTAAAAAGTGAATCAAAAAAAAAAAATCCAAAAATACAAAATTATCAAAACCGTGAGGTACACTCTGTTAAATGATCTATCCAAGTCTACAATTTATATGGAAAAGGACCTGAAATGCTCTTCAACTATTTAAAATGGTGCAAAAATATCCTCCATCTACCTACTGAGCCTAAAATGCCTTTCAACTATCTAAAATAGTACAAAAATATCCTCTCCGTCTACCTATAGGGCCTAGTTTGCCCTTTTATTGAACAGATTAAGTTATTGAAGGGCATTTTAGGCGCAATAGGCAGATGGAGGGCATTTTTGCACCATTTTAGATAGTTGGAGGATATTTTAGGCCTTTTTTCGTATATACCATATAAAAATTTTATAAAAATAAATAAAAATAAAAATTAAATTTAAAAAACGACGGACAACGTCACTTTACAAAAAAATAATTTTTATTTAGTTTTAAAAAAAGTGACGTTGTTCGTCGTTTTTTGTAAAAATAAATAAAAATTAAAAATAATTACAAATTGCGATGGACAGCATCGCTTTTCTAGAAATACCCTATTAAAATTAGGACGCTATCCGTCGCATTTATTAAAAAAAATAAAATTATAAATACTCTTTCATCCATAATTAGTTTACAAATAATTAGTTTACGGATAGCGTTGTAATTTATTTACAAATAATAATAATTAGTTTTTGAAAAGCGACGTAGTCCGTCTATTTTTAAATTTAATTTTTATTTTTGTTTATTTTTATTAAAAGCGACGGACAAAGTCTCTATAATTTTTATTTTTTAAAATATTAATTCTAGAAAAGCGACATTGTCTGTTGCAATTTTTAATTATTTTTAATTTTTATTTATTTTTTACAAAAAACGATGGACAACGTCGCTTTGTTAAAACTAAATAAAAATTAATTTTTTGTAAAGCGACATTATCCGTCGCTTTTTAAATTTAATTTTTATTTTTATTTATTTTTATTAAAGAGACGGACAACGTCGCTATAATTTTTATTTTTAGAAATATTAATTCTAGAAAACCGATGTTGTCCATCTCAATTTGTAATTATTTTTAATTTTTCTTTATTTTTACAAAAAGCGACGGACAACGTCCTTTTTTAAAAACTAAAGAAAAATTATTTTTTGTAAAGCGACGTTGTCCGTCGCTTTTTAAATTAAATTTTTTTTGTTTATTTTTATTAAATTTTTATAAAAATTTTATATAGTATATACGAAAAAGGGCCTAAAATGCCCTTCAACTATCTAAAATGGTGCAAATCTGCCCTCCATCTACCTATTGTGCCTAAAATACCCTTCAATAACTTAATCTGTTAAATAAAACGGCAAACTAGGCCCTGTAGGTAGACAGAGAGGACATTTTTGCACTATTTTAAATAGTTGAAGGGGCTTTTAGGTCTAATAGGTAGGCGGAGGATATTTTTACACCATTTTAGATAGTTGAAGGGCATTTTAGGCCTTTCTCCGTTTAATTAAATAGAACACAAATTTTTGTTTTATTAAAATGTCTTACTTTTAAATATTTTAATTTATTTGTAATTTAAAATTTAATTACTAATTTTAAAGTTTGCAAGTTAATTCACAAATCAAAAATTGTCAAGAATTTTAACAACCTCCGATCATAGTCTTTTAAAAATTACAAATTAATAAAAAACCTGATTAACATAGACTGATTGATTATCGATCCCAATTGATATATGGACAGATTGATTATCGATCCAACAAACATACACATATTGATTATCGATCTGATTGATATATAAACATATTGATTATGTATCCGACCGATATATGAACAGATCAATTATCGATCGGACTGATATTATACATCGGTCTTCTATGTTATTCAATAGCTGACCGATTAAAGTAATTGATCCTACAGATTAATCATCGATTCTTTTTTTCTCCGGTAGATTACACTCTCTCTCTCTCTCTCTCACACACACACATATATATATATATATATATCAATTATCGATCCGACTGATTTTATACATCGGTCTTCTATGTTATTCAATAGATGGCCGATTATAGTAATTGATCCTACAGATTAATCATTTATTAATCATTAATTCTTCTTTTATTCGGACATATACATAATTTTTTTTCTTTTGAAAAAAATTGATATTAAAATAGAGGATAATAGAATATTTATAATTTACGAGTAGAGACGACATCTACAAATAAAATACAAAGAAAAAGTTAAAAAATAATAAGTTTTTAATAAGAATGGAGGAGAAAAATAGTTAGAGAGAGGGAAATAAGTAATTTGAAATTGAAAGAATGGTTGGAGTTTTATGTTTTAAATATTTTTTATAAATAACTCTAATAATTGTTAATACTAGTTTAACTACACGTGCCTCACACGTGGAACATATCATTATTTAAAATTGAATGATTTTGTTTATTGTGATGATTTCTAAGGAAATACAAAAGTTCAAATCGCTTTTCAAAGATCCTCCATATTTTAACATAATAATGTAAATATAAATATATATTTTAGTGTAAGCACGCGAGCGCGCGCACACACACATATATATACTAGTCTAAGGTATGTGCGTTGCACGTGTATCGAATGTTAATTAAATTTAAGTGTATATAAAAATAAATTATTAACTAAGTACAAAATTTTTAAAAATATAATGTAAAGTTTTGAAGATAAAAAGTGTCGTTAATTAAAGAGGAAGGATAAATAAGTGTCACACTAACAATTAAGGACTAAAATTAGATGTAGCCCAAAATATATTTCTCATTCAAATATATACTATTTAGTCTTTTTTATAAGTTAAGATGGTCCGAATTGACGACAATTGAAATTTTAACATTGTAAATATTATTTAGTCATTATAATAATTTTTAATTCTAAAATCACTTTTTTTTTAAAATAGTGTTATTTTTATAATTAGCATTTTATATTTTAATAAAAATTGAGAGCATTTTTAATGATTATTATACATCTTAAACATATTAAGGGCTGTTTGATTATTGAATAAAGTGGAGTTATTCATGTATTTAAATTATGTATAGCTTATACAATGTTTGATAGGTGGATGGAAAATAAGTTATTGATGTATAAATTAATACAATGATTGACTTACAGTTAAAATATTTCTCAAGTTATTTATGTATAATTTATTTCACCTTCTATATCGCATAAAAAATACATAAATTTTCTCATAATGAATTCATATATTACGAATACCATCAAAATGTTATTAAGGTTATGCTTGTTTATTTTAACCATATTTGAGACATTCTGCAGATTTTTAAATTAAAACTACAAATTTAAATGTGTTTTAGTATCGTTTTAAATTTTATGTGAAGTTAAAACCATCAAGCCCAAAATATTATATAAAGTTGTGTCACTGGTGTAATTTTTCTTCCATTAGTTATTTAGGATTTCTTTACATTGTGCATATTTTAGTGATTTTATTTAATTAAAATAATATAATTATTAAAGTAGGCAAAAGTGACATTCATTACAATTTTTTGTTCAATGTGCTACATATTTTTAAGAAAATTCAATGTATTACTGATTTTCTTTTCAACTACTACTTTAGTTAAGTATATTTTTTCACAGTTATTTGGGAGCATGTATTGCAATTGCATATTTACTTCTATTCACATTACTCATTGGCATTCATATCCTTAGAAGTTCAGGGGAAAAAGTGTCTACATCCACCATTTTAGTTGTTTGATGGAGTAGCCTTGGACTTTCTATTCATGTAAGGTCACACTTCTATTTATAATGATGTAGGAAAACTTATCCTACTGTAAACGTTTCTTCACTTTCCGTTATATTCATTCAAAAGTATTTATAGGCTAGCTAGACATGAATACTTTTAGGTGATTATTCCTAACTAATCAAATCAAAATAATATAATTGAGAAATTTAGTTGGCATGAGATAATTTATGAGTAAGCTAATGAAATATATATTATTTCACCCCTTCACTACTTAGACTAAGTTGCATTACGATTTTGTCCCCGTTAGTAGTATAATTGATCTTTGGAATAGTCTTACACTCGTCCTTGTCAATAACATAAGATTATCATTTCAGCAGAACAATACCTTATAGGAAGATTACATATTTTTATCAAGACATTAATTTGGGAAGTCTTGATATAGATTCTTATAGTCTGATTCTTTCCCAAACACTGCACATAGTACGAGCTTTAGCATGTGGTGAATTTTACTTTATCACTTACTCCCGTCAATCAAACTACCAGAAAAATATAAGTAGTAATTTTGTTAAAAATATAAATAGCAATCATAATCAACAACATTAATACCACAAATAATCAACAAATCTTAAAAATTTTGAGTGGTAAGATGTGGATAAAGGTTCGCCATCGTTAGAGATATCAAAGAAGGAAAATATATTATCTCTCCAAGACAATCCTACCTTCACCTTTACATAAAAACTATTTAGCTCAAAGGATGCATAGTTATGTTTTATTTACGGGCGCCAATAGCAACATTCATCTGGTCTTTCCTCCATCGAGAAACATCTGAAAGCAAATTGTATGCACACAACAAAATTCTTTGCTAGAAATCACATGGTAATATAAATAATTTAATTTTTTCATAAGTAAATCAGTTGACATAAAAAATCTCAAACAACAATGAAACAAAAATCAAACATACTTGATGATCTACGAAGGACATTAATAGCCAAACTCAAAACTGGTAAACTTTCAACTACTTTTACCAGTGATGTTACCTTTTTGGGGGAGAAGATTGTCTCATATGATTGTTTCCTTATCTCATGGAGTGCTTCATCCCAACCTTCCGCACATAATAGTGCCTGATTACATACAGAAGTAGATAGGATTAGGATTGGAACATGTTACCTATAAAGAGTGTAAAGATGCCGAAAGAAGGGATGAGTGGCAAGTACTTTCATCTTGATGATGAAAATCTATTACACACATATATAAGGGAATCCTGAACTGTTAAGGGGCTGATCTTCTCAAAATTTTCCACAATGGTTTCAGCTCATCCATATCAAAAGTTGAACCCTCATATATACTATTTTAAGTTGATCATTTATTGTTGAGTGGGGGTTAGGAAAAAAAAAGAAACCAGGTGAAGGAGAGATAATCACACAATGTAGAAGCTCCTTAGATGAATAAGTATAATGAACTGAATCATCTAATATGTGTGTGGAGCCGAAAAAGCATCCAAGAAAAGATTGATGAAACTGTCATCTGCCCTATACCTCTTTTTGTTTATCTTCATAACTTTCACTGAACACAAAACTAATTAGAAGTAGCACACCCAAAGAGTCCTAATTGAGGAGGCTATGATATCACGCATCCAGCATACACAAAATGGGGATATGAAATTTATAGGAAATATATTTAGATGTTTCTTGTCGATCAGACTAAGACATAGCCGTGTGACTCATTTCATCTTCCTTATCGACTTATGGGGGGCCATGTCTTTTACACGATTGACAATGAATCGCAATATCGAACCAAGATGTCAAAGAGAAATATCTAATTATGGGATGTCTTGATTTGATATACAGAAAAATCTTCAACCTATCAACTAATTTAACATCATCTGGGAATACTATCACTAATAAAGGCCCAACAACATTAACAGTTCACAATGTCGTTTGTTGCCTGAACAAAAACTTAATGGATCAAAAGGTATATGAAACTATGATTTAACTATGGGGTTCAAAGGACTCAATTCTTTTCTCTTTCAATATACTTTCTAGCTTGTTTTTTTTTCCTTAACCATGGAGTCTTCAAAGTAAAAGTCTCCCACTCTTACACCACAAAAAGAAGTGACCGGAGAGATTAATCTCTCCATCCTTAAGCAGAATATAGGTGTGAGATCTAAATAACTAATATATTATTAATTATTAAGGTTTTAATGATCTAGACGATCAAGAGCAGAACATAAAACTAAAGTTAATGTTTGAATTAACTATCATGTATTTAAAAATAACATGTATATATCTGATAAGGTATTGAATAAGGTCATGGAGCAGAGGGAGGCATAAGAACGGGAAAACAACAATGTTAACATTTGAATCATCGGTCGTAAATCCAAAAACAAAACAATATTGACTTGACTTACTTTTATCTCCACTTTTCTTTTGGTTACAATTAAACAAACAACACCAGAATTGAAGAAGATCTACAACAATATTACAATTAGTAAACTAATTAGATAAATAGAACTCAATTAGCATACTAACCTCAACTGTGTTGAATTTGAGTCGAGCTTCCTATTGCTCACAAACTTAAAGTGATTGATATAAATGATATCACTCCCTAAGATTTTAATACACTGAGCAGCAAGATTCCTTGAAGATCTCTTTGTGAGCTTAATGCTCACTGAGCATGAGTACATATGGAATAGGCAAACCATTAAAATAAATTAGAAGTTACAAGTTACAAAATCACGATGATCTAATATATAATTTAAGAGAAAAAGAAAAGATATACATACAAAGCACTGCAACGCGCACCTTTAACAGATTACTTTCATCTCAAGACGCCACAATTTTTTACTCATGTTATGATTTAATAACACGTGAAAGAGAGCCCTCTAAATCAGAGGTAATATTTCACATGAACTGAACTTCTTCTATTTTTACTTTCCTTAATTTATTACGACAGCATCCAAAACTATACCACGGTTTTAGGAGGAAACAAAATCGTACAATTAATTTTTGAAATATTTTCAGGATTATGAAATATTCTTTCCATATATTTCGGATCTAAAATTTCATATATTATTAGGGCTTATATATAATTATAATTTATTCAATTTAAAATATTATAATATAAGTGAAAAGACAATTTCGTCTATTGCATAAAATTTTAACAAAGGACAAAAAGTTCAAATCACTTTTCCAAGGATCTTCACACTTTTAATATTACATATATATATATATATTTAAAATCATTCCTTATTTTTAAAGTGAAATCTTTGCAAAATCATTGATTACATTCGTATTATACTTTAAACTTTTAAATTTTTGGTAATTCTTAAATTTTTCTTATTCTAAGCTTTTATATTTATTTCTAGATTTTTCAAATCATCTTAAAATCAAATTTAGTTGATTTAGAATTTTTAAACTAATGAAAAAGGTATTTAGTTATCATTAATTCTGATGACTTCTGTCACACCCTTTATTTTACCAAAAAAAATTATATTTTAAGTTCGAAAAGGATTTTTATTATTAAAGTGACAAAATAAAATAATTTGTTTCGAAAAAGAACTTTTAATCAAATATCAGATTCACCACTTGGCATAAATCTGGTGTGCCAAGTCACCTTTGAAAAATCCTTCTTCAAAACGATTTTGACTCTTTTAAAAACGGATCCGCGAATAGAGATTTCGACTAAGGAATTCTGTTGACCGAAGGAAAGGTGTTAGGCGCCCCTCGATCCCGTGGTTTGACCTCGATCGCTTCGTGGAGTATATTGGAAAGTAGACACTATGAGGTGAATAAACCACACAAAACACACAAAACAAGAAAACAAAATTAAAAATCAAAATAATATCCAGTCCGCATTATATAATCCCCAAAAAATAGAAAAATGCAAAAATGTAAATCCTATTCTAAACTAATCCTAGACTATGCTCTACCCGATGCCTTAGGCCTTCATCACGAACGTCCTCCAGGTACAAAATACTTCGGGACATTCCCGATGAATAAATACAAATGGCCTCGGGGCATTCTCCGACTAAATGAATACAATCTGAATCTTTGTGCGATAAAATAAAAAGAACCATTCACACACACATTCAAATATTCATCAAACCATAATCCCTAAAATTTCCTACCCAACCTACTATTTTTCTATCCATTTCGGCCTAGCATGATACTATCAAGTTTGAGAAAATTAACAATTATTAGAAATAAATCACTAATAGTGAATCAAAGCACAGTGATATTCACTTTTATCAATTTTTGATCCCTATCTCAAATGAGCCCACATCTTTTAATTATTCAATTCACACATTCGATCAATCGATATCAACAATCACTCATAGTCATCCAAGACATATCAAAGTCAACAAATATGAAATCCACACACAAAGTATAAAAAATTAGAATTAATCGAGAATGAGATGAGAAGTGGACCTTAATGCCGCTTTAAATCAAGTATTATTCAATTAAACGAGATGGAGTCCGCACCGAAAACCTCAATTCAAACCTCAGAAGTGAACAAACCAACTGGAGTCAAGAAGTACAACCCGAATAGATTTGACAATGATGGAAAAACTGTGATACACCCTTTTTGCACTATTTTTTTGCTAAATCGAATTGAGAATCGTACCTCGATGAGTAACCAAACCAGATTCACGCAAACCCAACCCTGTTTCACTCTTCTCAGGTGGATTTTTGCTAGAATTAGACAACAGTGTGTCGAGCTAAGCCGGTTTGGTTGGAATAGCGATGGGGTTTGCTCTTTTTGGCTCGTTGGAGCTCCGATAGTAACCAAAGATGAATAAGAAAGGACGACAATAGCGATTTTCGACGATTCTCTCTTTTTTTGGTGCGTCCTATTCTCTTTCTCGCTATTGTCGTCCTTTCTTATTGTGTGAAATTTATCATATGGGTGAAGGTACTTGGTAAGACGGGATTAAAAATGGTAAAAATGACTTTGGGGAAGGATACAATTACGTGTCTACATCATGCCCTTCTTTGGGTGTAAACACAAAGTGTTTTTTGATAAAGAAGTAGACAATGAGACCGAATTTTGTCCCGACCATTATTCAAAAGAATGAAATAAAAGAAAAGAGGGCAACCAAGTCTTTATTTTGGACATCATACCCATCCCAAGTTATGTGGGGATCAAGTCACATGTGGTTCAAGGATCGTAAAAGAAGAGGGGCTATACCAAGTTGGAGAGTCGAGTGAGGTCCCGTCGAGGTTCTGGTCCGCGGCTCTGTCATTACATCAAAAAATAAAAATTACAAGTTAAAAGATAACAAAAATTACAAAAGCCCTATCTATGCAGCTTCTCTAGACTCTTGACTTCAGTTTCTGATGCTTTCTAAATTGACAAAAGATCTAATTTTCTTTGGATTGAACTTGAGAATAGATTCTTTCTCCATACGAAATTTGATGTTGGAGATAAACTCAAAAACTTACCATGTTCTGTCAGTGGTGCTTCTAAACCTTGATCTTGAATTTGAAAATCTTCACCCTATTCTTTCAGGCAAGCTCCTGACTTACAATTTCTTCACCTTATTGCTAGACTTTCAATTTCATCACCCTGTTCTCCAAGCGGGCTCCTGACTTGCTATTTTTTAATCTTTGGATTTTCAATTTTATCACTTTATTCTTCAAGCGGGCTCTTAACTTTCAATTTCATCACCCTGTTCTCCGGGCGGGCTTCTGACTTTCAATTTTGTCACCCTATTCTTCAAGCGGGCTCCTAACTTGAAATTTCCACCACCCTGTTCTTCAGGTGGGCTCCTGACTTACAATTTTCATCACCCTCTTCTTCAGGCGGGCTCCTGACTTTCTATTTCATCACCCTGTTCTTCAGGCAGGTTCTAGACTTTTCATTTTATCACCATGTTCTTCAGCCAGGCTTCTAACTTACAATTTCATCACCATGTTCTTCAGGCGGGCTCCTGACTTGCAATTTCATCATCCTATTCTTCAGGTGGGCTCCTGACTTAAAATTTCATCACCCTATTCTTCAGGTGGGCTCCTGACTTACCATTTCACCACCCTGTTCTTCAAGCGAGATCCTAACTTGCAATTTTATCACTCGGTTTTTCAGGCGGGCTCCTGACTTTTAATTTCATCACCCTATTCTTCAGGCGGGCTCTTGACTTGCCATTTCATCACCCTATTCTTCAGGCGGGCTCCTGACCTGCGATGTCAAAACTAGAACAAGTGTTATCTCAAACAAAGATTATGATAAGGAAAGATTCCATTTTTCAAAAAAGTGAAGTTCAAAACAACAGGAATTAAATTTTTCCCTAGTTTACCATCAAGGGACTTTTGTGAAAGTCACATCATAACTACTTGAAAAACCTAAAAAAGGAAATGCATCTTCTATGGGTTAATTGGAATGATTCAACTAAAAAGTGCATTTTTTAGGAGTCAAAGGGAATGACTTGACTAAAAATTACATCTTTTAGGAATCAAGGAGAATGACTTGACTAGAAGGTATATCTTCTAGGAGTCAAAAAGAATGACTCGACTAGAAAGTACATCTTCTAAGAATCAAGGGGATTGACTCGACTAGGAGGTACATCTTCTAGGAGTCAAAGGGAATGACTCGACTAAAAAATACATCTTCTAGGAATCAAGGGGAATGACTCGACTAGGAGGTACATCTTCTAGGAGTTAAAGGGAATTACTCGACTCTAAAGTACATCTTCTAGGAATCAAGTAGAATGAATCGACTAGGAGATACCTCTTTTAGGAGTCAAAGGGAATGACTCGACTAGAAAGTACATCTTCTAGGAGTCAAGGAGAACTACTCGACCAAAAGGTACATCTTTTAGGTGTCAAGGAAAATGACTCGATCGAAAGGTATATTTTCTAGGAGTCAATGGAAATGACTCAACCAGAAGGTACATCTTCTTGGAGTTAAGGGGAATGAATCGATCGGAAGGTACATCTTCTAGGAGCCAAGGAGATTGACTCGATCGGAAGGTACATCTTCTAGGAGCCAAGGGGAATGACTCGACCGGAAGGTACATCTTCTAGGAGTCAAGGGGAATGACTCGACTAGAAGGTACATCTTCTAGGAGTCAAGGGGAATGATTTGACCAAAATGTACATCTTCTTCTAGGAGTCAAGGGGAATGACTCGACCGGAAGGTACATCTTCTAGGAGTCAAGGGGAGTGACTCAACTGGAAGGTACATCTTCTAGGAGTCAAGGGGAACGACTCGACCGAAATGTACTTTTTCTAGGAGTCAAGGAAAATGACTCGACCGAAAGGTACATCTTCTAAGAGTCAAAGGGAATGACTCGACTGGAAGGTACATCTTCCAAGATTCAGGGGGAATAACTCGATCGAAAGGTACATTTTCTAGAAGTCAAGGGGAATGACTCAACCAGAAGGTACATCTTCTAGGAGTCAAGGGGAACAACTCGACCAGAAGGTACATCTTCAAGGTGTCAAGGGGAATGAATCAACTAAAGAGTATATCTTCTAGGAGTGAAGGTTCAATTTAAGAAGTGTATCACCTAGCAATTGAAAGCTGAAATACCTAGACAAGGAAGTGCATCTCTGAGGGATATAGGATGAGGAATTTTTACCATAATTTGATTATCAAACCTATTCAGCAATATTATTTCCTACATTTGTAGAACTGAGGTACTGCAACCCTTGATATTTATGTTCTGAAGTCCTTGATTTGAAGGTAACATATTTTCTGTTTCATCAAAGAAAACTTGTGAGTTTAAAACATGGTGGCGGGTTTGTGGATTTGGCTTTCGAGGCAATTGCTCTTGTGCTGGTCACATTCAATCTTGCTTCTAACCATTGGCCTCGTCATTGACTTCCTACAGCATTGATCTAAACGTATATAATTAAGAGTGACTCTGAAACAAACACAGTATCTCTGCTTTGCCATGCTTTTCAGCTTTGAACCTTGGTATTTCCATGAGTTCCTAGACTTGTCTATTGACAAAAATTTTCTACAAGCCTTATTTTAGCTCACAATTATGTCTTTTTATGCACTGGCCATTTTGTCTTGCTTTGTGCAATTGAAGAAGTTGATAGCCAGTTTTGAAATCTTTTCTCACTTGTTTTGGCATTGATTTGACTCAAAGACACAAGAAAAATGACTTTTCATTTGAATAACTAACTCAAGAAAACAAAAACAAAAATTCAAAATATAAAGAAATAACAGACAATAAATGTCCCCATTAAAATAGAGAAGAGAAAAATTTATCTGAAAGTGACAGTCAACTCTAATGATTATGACATGCATTTTGGATTAAGTTTCCTGATCTTTCCATCCAAACTTTCAGCCACCGTTGTTGAGTTAATGACCCTAAAATTGAGTAACTTTCTTGGGTTAATCGCATTCAGAGACCTCATTCGTCTAGTGATGCCTTGAAGGGTTTTTGCCAACAAGCCTCTCTCATTTTCTCTCTCTCATCTCAGCCTTGACCTATGGTTTCCGTGAGGGTTTTCACTAATGAGACTCTCTTATTTTTATTTCTCTCAACTCAGAATCATCTTACGGTGTCCGTGAGGATTTTTACCAGTAAGATTCTCTCATTTTATCTCTCTCAACTTACCATCGCCTTACGATGCCCGTGAGGGTTTTCACTAATAAGACTCTCTTATTTTTATTTCTCTCAACTTAGAATTATCTTACAATGCCCGTGAGGGTTTTCACCGATAAGACTCTCTCATTTTATCTCTCTCAACTTACCATCGCCTTACGGTGCCCGTGTGAGTTTTCACCAATAAGACTCTCATTTTTATTTCTCTCCTAATTTCTTATGCTAAGGAAGACAAGTAGTTCACAAAATACATTATCATATGCATTACATGCTAAGCCTTATCATTATCAAAGATTGATTTGAAGGTCTTTCTTTGGTTGTAACTTCGCTTTTGCATAGAGTTAGAAAGCCCAAATGACACTTGAAGTGGGTGGGACTTACAATTTTTGGAATCGACTCCAACAATGAAGATTAACTTAGGTCCCAGTTTCTTTTGACTGGGTAATTCTCAATTATTTATTTGGTTGGACCGAGCCCAGAGTAGGGCAACCTATGTATCTCACCCCCGAGAGAGGAGAATCAGGTCACATGTAGTTCCGACAACTTGTTCTTTTGCTTGATTTTGATTTCTTCGGTCTTTTTTATTTTATTAATTCTTTTTCTCTTTGGGACCTTTACTAACTCTATTTTTCTCGACACTCTTCTCTTTTCTTTATTTCTGACACATTTTTCTCTCTTTTTTTTTTGAAACTTTTCTGACTTTATTTTTAATCAACACTTTGTTTTTTTAACTTTGCTGACTATATCTTGATTCCAAAAGATAGGTATGAAATAAAATAGAACTAAAGCTCAAATGGGGGTAAATGATGGATGGAACAATGTTTGGATAACAGAATGAAATGCCTTTGTCATATCAATCCTCGAAAATTCAAGTACACATCATGCAATGTGGAGTGAAATATGAAGATCATTTATGTCATTTTTACAGCATTAACTTTAACTCAGCCTATGCGTCACTACTTCTTCTGCAAAATCTGCCTTTGTTGTACATTCCTCACATCAAATGACTCAATGATTTTGTGGAGCTGATTTTCTTTCTGTTCCTCTTGATATAGGATCACGCATCCACTGTTTGACCTAATTAAGACATGTCTTTCAATTGATGACCAAGTTATTCTTGTCATTCTCAAAATAATTGCCTTAATTTTCAAAGAAGGCTTCAACTTGTCACCAAATATCTCAGCAATCTCCCTATTTCTCAGATGCCTTTTTTTCTAATTTTAGTCCTCTGATTCAAAGTTCATGCCTAAACTAGATTTTAAGATTTGGCTTAAAATTCTGCTAGTATGTCATATCACTAGAATCAACCTAAAATGTACTGTGTAAAGAAAACAAACCAATAACACATATTTAAAACATAAAGGTAAAGGGACACTTCATTTAGTTAAAATAAAAGATAGAAGGGTTTGGACATAAATGACAAAGGGACAAACCAAGATAGATCTTGAACTACAACCCTAAAATAATTCGGATAACAGAAAAGAAAATAAAACAAACTACCAGACCTCTTTCTAATAGAGAGAGGAGTGACTTCTTAATTGATAAGCCTAACATTTTAGCCACTGGCTTTCATATCAGTATGACAAGAGCTTCCACCACTGTCAGACACATTCTTTTCAACAAAGAAGTTCTGGATCTCCATGCTTAACTCATTGCTTCTCATATATTATCCATTACTGTGTGTTGATGAAGGATTCTGTGTGACCTTTTCTAACAACTCGGAACTACCCCTACTCTTTACACGGTGCTTACAGTCCCGAGGGAGCACAAGCTAACCCATGAGCTGGAACCTACTGTAAGCATTGGATAATATGATCATAAATGTGGAAGAATACTGACATGCCATAAGGTTTTAATAACTGAATTTAAAGCTAAAATATAAGTCTATAAAATAATTGACTAAATCTGATAAAATAAAGATAAACTAGATAACTATCTGTAATGTCTAAATACTGAATAACTGACTATGATGTCTGAAAAGCCTCAAAAATTGACTAACTGAATATGAGTAAATGAGACAGGCCCCCAACTAACTCTGCTAACTACTAAAATACAGACATGAAGTAAAATAATCTATCCTCGAATGATGAGGACTCACCACTACTACTGTACTGCTGATAGCCTAAAAAGTGAAGTCTAAGCGCGGTTTGGAAACTGAGTGTCAGCACCTATGATATAATACATCATAGCATAAAAGAAAGGTATAAGATCAGTACTTTGAATGTACTGGTATGCTAAATGAGGTAGGATGACATGCATGGTTTCATGAACAGGAATAATAAATAATCTGAATGTTCATTTAAAACGTAGGATACTGAATAGAGAACATGAAATCTGTAGGCACTGGAGATACATGAAGCATGTAAATACTGTGTATGCATAAAAATCTATAAATACTGAAAATGCAAGAAAATCTATAGACACTGAAGATGTATGACCAAGCATATAATATGAACTGAGTAAAATCTGTAAACTAAAATACTAAAATAACTTAAATTTGTATGCTTTTCTCAAACAACACTAAAACTGAATAACTAAATTGGGACTGTAACTGAGACTGTATCTGAGACTATATTTGAGACTGTGTCTGAGACTATATTTGAGATTATGTTTGAAACTGTATCTGAGACTGTGGGAAGTATCATCTAATCAATATGCCCCAATATGAGCTAATCGGGGTCCAACCTGTAACCTTAGTTGGAAGGTTGTCAATACCATGCAAAGGGTACTAACGATGGCTGTGTGGATCCACTAAACTGATATAATGTCCAAAGGACTAAGGGTGTCAAGCCTGAACTGACGGGTGACCCCTGCGCGATAGTCAAGCCTAATCTGACGGGTGACTTCTCATATCCTATGCTGGCTATGTTGTTCTGGAGTATAGGGACTACTACTAACAACTCTGCCTATCTGATGGGAAAGACGCCATCCCTACACTTGCTCGGTGCTAAATCCTACTCCCAACTGAAAGACACTGAAATACTAGACTGTTCTAAGTTTAACTGACTAATAGCTGACTATTCTGATAATGCTCATAGTATGTTCTGAAGATTATTCTATAATGTACTGAGACTAGACTACATAACAACTATGATTTTGGGTATTCAATACACCTTGGACTCAAAACAATGATAGTAAAAATGATACTAAAGCTTGGAGAGCAGAACATGAAGGCTTTTATCAAATCAATCACTCTTGTAGGCATTTTATCTAACACTTGCAGTTTGGGGTTTAAAACAATCATAGGAATGCCATGGAACTTATAAAAATAGTATGCATTCAACATAATAGTACTAAATCATGGTTTAATTCAATAAATAGTAATATTAAAACATGGAGAATTGTATAATAACAATAATTTCATAGTAACATAGTATAAAATCAATAGTACATAGAGATTCATGGATGAAATCATAATTTAAAACATAATAACTTGAAAAGATTATAACTTGGTGATTAAAATGGGTTACTTGGGCTCCATGGATGAAAGGAATCCATGGATAAACATCTAACATACCTGGGTTAGTGAATTTCTTGAAGTTCTGGGTGAGTTCTTGAGGATTGATCTTGAATTTGAGAGCTAGGGTTTCTTGTTCTTGAAAAGGCGATCCTTCATTGTGTGAGAAATTGAAATAATGATGACTTCTTAGGGTGTTTAGGGGTTAAATTTTGTGTTTTAGGTTATTTAGGGTCGTGGAAAAATACCCAAATACCCCTGAACAAATTTAAAAACGGAAGCTGAAAACTGAGGATCCCGATTTTTGGCCTTGGCACGACGTGCCACTATCACGCCAAGCCACTGGAAAAGGGACAACTGGGACTTGGACAAACACTGCGATGTGGAGCTATCGCGTTAATCCGTAGAAGTATTAATTTGGCCACCTTCACGATGCGCCATCATCGCGAAGGCCCACTAGAAATTGCCAAACGGGAAATTGGCCTACTCAGCGATGTGCCATGATCACGAAGTCACTCTGGAAATTAAAACTCTTCATTTGGACTATCTCCGCGACTCCCTAAGTGTTAAAATGATAATGTTTAACGACTGAAACTTAAAATCGCCATAACTTTTCACCCGATTATCGGATTTAGGTAAATTTTATATCTTCGAAAAGGTAATTGAATTTCCTATGAAATGGCAGGCTCTAAACTGAAAATTATCAGTGTTTCAAAAATTTTATATCCGAATACTCATGTATTAGGGCTTAGATTATACTAGGGAAATACGGGGTGTTACAATATCTCCCCCTTGGGATCATTCGTCCTCGAATAAAACTAGTTAAGCTGAGGAAAACAACTAGACTGAGCTTACACTCTGAACATGCATATCTGATGCATGGGTTACATGACTGAACTGGTTTGTAAATGCACGACTGACATGAACATAATGTGCAACTAAAATTGAGCATGATAGAGAGAAATTTTAAGAAGAATAGTACTTTATACTGAATCTGGATTCGCGGAAAAGAGATAAGGGTACTTGGTCTGCATATCTTCTTCTGCTTTCCAAGAGGCTCCCTCAACGGACTGATTCGGCCAAAGAACTTTGACTAGTGGAACTTCTTTGTTCCTTAGTCTAGGAACTTGATGATCAAGAATTTCAATTGGGACTTCCTCAAAGGAAAGACTATTCTGAATATCTGCACTTTTTAAGGGAATAACAATAACTGGATCACCAATACACTTTTTCAACATTGAGACATGGAACGCTAGGTGTACTGAGGCTAAAGCTGAAGGTAACTCAAGATCGTAAGCTAACTTTCTGAAATGACTGAGAATTCTGAAGGGACCGACATATCGGGGACTGAGTTTCCCTTTCTTTCCGTATCTCTTCACTCCCTTCATGGGAGAGATTTTCAAGTACATAAAATCATCGATCTCAAACTCGAGATCCTCCCTCCTCATATCAGTATATTATTTCTGACGGCTCTGGGCAACCCTAAGCCTTTCTCTGATCAATTGAGCCTTCTCTAAGGCATCAAACACCAAGTAAATCCCTACTACTGCGGACTCACCTACTTCAAACCAACCAATTGGAGATCTATATCTTCTACCATAGAGAGCCTCAAATGGAGCCATACGAATATTGGAATGATAGCTGTTATGGTATGAAAATTCAATCAAAGGCAAGTGGTCATCTCAACTACTTTTAAAAACAACTGCGTATGCTCTCAACATATCCTCAGGATTTTTAATAGTCCTTTCTACTTGACCGTCTGTCTGAGGGTGGAAGGCTGTACTGAGATAGACTTGGGTACCAAGACCCTTTTGGAAGGCTTTCCAGAAGTGACAGGTAAATTGTGTACCTCTATCTGAGATGATAGATAAATAAACACCGTGCAACCTGACCAACTCTCTAAGATAGAGTTTGTCATAGTCCTCGATAGAATAAGAGGTATGGACTGGCAAGAAATGAGCTGATTTGGTCATCCTGTCTACCATAACCCAAATAGAATCATACTGATGATGAGTACAAGGCAAATCTATCACAAAATCCATGTTTACTTCCTCCCACCTCCAAGTGGGAATGCTAAATTACTGGATCGACCCACTAGGTTTTTGGTGCTCAATCTTAACTTGCTGGCATGTAAATCACTTAGCTACAAACTCTGTAATATCTCTCTTCATCCCATCCACCAATAGTTCTCTCACAAATTACGATACATCTTAGTGGCCCCTGGATGAAATAGAGTAACATGCACCATGCGCCTCCGCAAGAATTCGTTGCCTCAAGTCATCTACACCAGACACACATGATCTACACTGACAACACAACACAACACACCATCTTCCCCTTGGGAGAAAACCTCTGCTTTCTGATCTTTAAATGATTCTTTTAACTTAACTAGACTGGGATCTCTATCCTGCTTTTCCTTCACCTCAAAAATTTTAGATGATTCTGAGCTACTCTGCTCCCACACACTACCCTCTATTGAGTCGACTAAGCAGACACCTAGTCGAGCAAGCCGATGGACTTCCTAAGCTAACTGCTTCTTAACATCCTCAACTTGAGCTACACTACCCATGGACTATCTACTGAGAGCATCAGCTACTACATTGGCCTTTCCCAAATGATACAGAACACTTATGTCATAATCCTTTAATAACTCTAATCACCTTATCTGACACATATTTAAATCTTTCTGATAGAACATATACTGAAGACTTTTATGATTTGCGAACACATCTACATACAACCTATACTAGTAATGCCTCCAAATCTTTAAGGAGAATACTATAGCTGCTAACTCAAGATCATGAGTAGAGTAATTCTTCTTATGAGGCTTAAGCTGTCTGGAGGCATAGGCTACAACTTTACCTCTCTGCATGAGGACACCACCCAAACCTACTCTTGATGCATCACAGTACACAATAAAACTATTTGAACCGTTTGGTAGAGTCAAGACTGGGGCTGAGGTGAGTCGAGTCTTCAACTCTTGAAAACTCTTTTCACATAAATCTGACCACTAAAACTTAACTTTCTTCTGAGTCAATCTGGATATAGGGGATGCAATAGAAGAAAACCCTTCAACAAACCAACGGTAATAGACAGCTAAACCCAAGAAACTCCTGATATTTGATGGAGAGATGGTTCTATGCCAATTTCTCACTGTCTTGGTCTTTTGAGGATCAACTCTAATGCCATCACCAGAAATAATATGGCCAAGGAAAGCTACTGATCTTAGCCAGAATTCATACTTACTGAATTTAGCAAATAACTGGTGAGCTCTAAGAGTCTGAAGTACTATTCTGAGGTGGTCTGCATGATCATTTTTGTTATAGGAGTAAATAAGAATGTCATCAATAAAGACTATGACGAACATGTCCAAGTACTGCCCTAACACTCAATTTAACAAGTTCATGAAAGCTACTGGGGCATTTGTAAGACCAAAGGACATGACTAGAAATTCAAATTGACCATACTGGGTTCGAAAAGCTATTTTCGGAATGTCACATTCTCTTACCCTGAGTTTATGATAGCCTGATCTGAGGTCTGTCTTGGAAAAGTAGCTAGGACCCTGAAGTTGGTCAAACAAGTCGTCGATTCTAGGAAGTGGATATTTATTCTTGACTGTGACCTTGTTTAACTGACGGTAATCAATACACATTCTAAGAGAACCGGCTTTCTTACGCACAAATAGGACTGGTATGCCTTATGGGGAGACGCTAGGTCTGATGAATCCCTTATCTAAGAGATCCTTCAACTGTTCTTTCAATTCTTTGAGTTCAACTAAAGCCATTCTATATAGTAAAATAGATATAGGTTGAGTATCTGGGAGAAGGTCTATTCTGAAGTCGATTTCCCCTTCGAGAGAAACTCCGGGGAGATCTTCAGGGAACACATATGGAAATTACCTCAATACTGAAACTGATTCAAGAGTTAGAGTTTCTGAGTTAGAGTCTTTGACTCGCACAAGATGGTAAATACACCCCTTCAATATAATCTTTTTAGCTCTAAGGTACGAGATCAACTGACCCCTAAGAGCTGTAGTACTACTCCTCTATTCAAGGATTGGTTCATTTGGGAACTTAAAATGAACTATACTATTTCTACAGGAAACATAGGTATAGCATGAGTGGAGCCAATCCATGCCAAGAATGATGTTAAAATCCATTATCTCTAACTCCACGAGATCAACTGAGGTAAATTTTTGAGATATTATGATCAAATAGTTCCTGTATACCTGTCTGGCTATAGTGGAAATGCCAACTGGGTAGACACAAAAAAGGGATCTTCTAGAGTTTTAGGACTGACTCCAAAATTGACAACTATATATAGAGTTACAAAAGAAAGAAAATCTCCAGGGTCTAGTAAATCATATATATTTAAGTGAAAGACCTACAACGTACCAGTAACTACGTTAGGAGAATTTTCCTGATCTTGGCGGGACTAAAGAGAATATAATCTATTTGGATGCTGGCCACTGGTAGCAGTGAAAGCGGCAACCTGCTAAGTCGGGCGACCGAATGGAACTGACGACTGATAGGGCTGGCCTTGTTGGCGCACATCCTTACCTTTCTGAGCAATTACTCGATACTCCAGAATCCGATGGCTTGGCTTGCCACACCCGAAGCACACATCACTACCCACTCTACACTCACCTTGATAGTGTCTGCCATACTTCTGACATAAAAGATTGGTATGGACACTGCTAACACTGACCTAGTACTTAGAGCCTGTTGCTTTATCCCAATTGTCATTTCTGAATTTAGGTATTAGGGCACTGATTGAAGAAGGTGCTGGGGCTGAAGACCTCTAATGAAACTGAGGACGGTTACCATCTTCTGACTTTGGCTGATTGAAATTAAAACTACTTATCCTAGCTCTCTTATTTCCACTCTCTCTCCTTAATCTTTTACTCTTCTATCTATTGAGCATGGACCATCATCCTAGACAACTCCATCTCACTAATCAACATTGCATTCCTACACTCCTTGACCATACTATCAGATATGGCAGACACAAACTTACTTATCTTAGACCTACTGTCAGCTATCACATGAGGAGCATATCTAGCTAACTGAGTGAACATGAGAGAATACTCCCTAAAACTCATGCTGGCTTGCCTCATATTAATAAATTCTAACACTTTGGCCTCCCTAAACTCTAATGGAAAGAATCTGTCCAAGAAAGCCGTGGCAAACTCTTCCCATTTTATAGGCCCTGCTTCAACACCCCTATCAATTTTCCACTGATTAAACCAAGTATGGGCTACATCTTGCAATTGATATGCAGCCAACGCCGCACTCTGACTAGATGTCACCCCTATAGTATCTGTGACCTTCTGAACCATATCTAAGAATTTCTGTGGATCTTCTTCAGACTTAGATTTTATGAAAGAAGGAGGATTCATCCAGGTGAAATCCCAAATTCTAGTTACAGCAGTATTGGCCACTGGGTTGGCTGGAACAGAAGCTGACCGTTCATTTTATGCTGCTACGAAATTAGCTAGACTAGTGAACACAACCCTAAATTCTGCATGAGAGACGTGCTCGTCCAGAGGATCTGCCTGGATGGGCTGAGGGGCTGACTGATTTTCTATTTTTCTTTCATTCTTCTTGGGAGGCATATTCTATAAACAGAAGGAAGAAATAGATTATACAGAGAGTTTAACTTAAGCTCATGCTTACTCACATGACATAAATACTGAAGGAAGGGAAACTTTTCATAAACGCCTTGTAGCCTCTCATCCATAAGTGTGGTGCGCTACACACCCATGCACAAGACTATACTTGATATGGCTTTCAGACTTCCTAGGACACTTTAAGACCTTAGGTTCTAATACCAAGTTTGTAACAACCCGGGACTATCTCCTAGTCATCACACGGTGCTTATAATCTCAAGGGACCATAAACTAACCCATGAGTTGGTACCTATTGTGAGCACTGGATAACATGATCATAAATATAGAAAAATACTAACATGCCATAAGGTTTTAATAACTAAATCTAAAACGGAAATATGAGTCTATAGAAACAACTCACTGAATCTGATAAAATAAAGATAAACTGGATAACTAACTATAATGTCTGAATACTAAATAACTGACTCTATTATCTGAAAAGCCTCTAAAATTGACTGATTGAATATGAGTTGATGGGATAAGCCCCCAACTAACTCAGCTAACTACTGAAATAGATACATAAAGCAAAATAATCCATCCTTAAATGATGAGGACTCACCACTGCTACAGTACTGCTGATAGCTTGAGAAGTAAAGTCTAAGCGCAGTCTGGGAACTGGGCGTCAACACCTATGATATAATATATCATAGCGCTAAAGAAAGGTATGCGATCAGTACTTTAAATGTACTGGTATGCTGAAAGAAGTAGACTGATATGCATGGTTCCATGAATAGGAATAATAAATAATCTGAATGTTCATGTAAAGCATCGGATACTGAATAGAGAACATAAAATCTGTAGGCACTGGAGATACATGAAGCATATAAATAATGTGTATGCATAAGAATCTGTAAATACTAAAAAGACATGAAAATCTGTAGACACTGAAGATGTATGACCAATCATATAACATAAACTGAGTAAAATTTGTAAACTAAAATACTGAAATAACTAAAATATGTATGCTTTGGTCAAATAATATTGACTAAATAAATGAACTGGGACTGTAACTGAGATTGTATCTGAGACTGTATCTGAGATTGTATCTGAGACTGTGTCTGAGACTGTGTCTAAGACTGTGTCTGAGACTATGTATGAGACTGTATTTGAAACTGTGGGAGGTATCATCTAATCGACATGCCCCAATCTAAGCTAATCGGGGTCCAACCTGTAACCCCAGTTGGAAGGGTGTTAATACCATACCACAGGCACTAACGATGGTTATATGGATCCACTAAACTAAAAAAATGTCTAAAGGATAAAGGTTGTCAAGCCTGAACTGACGGGTGACCCCTGCGTGATATTAAAGCCTAATCTGATGGGTGACTTCTCATATTCTACGCTGGCTACATAGTTCTAGAGTATAGGGACTGCTACTTATGACTCTGCCTATCTGATGGGAAGCCACCATCCCTATACTTGCTCAGTCTCCCAACTGAAAGACACTGAAATACTAGACTATTCTAAGTTTAACTGACTGATAGCTGACTATTCTGATAATGCTCATAGTGTATTCTGAAGACTATTCTATAATGTACTGATACTAGACTACATAATAGCTATGGTTTTCGAGTATTCAATACCCCCAAGTCTCAAAATAATAATAGTAAAAATGATGCGTCACTATCGTGCCAAGCCACTGGAATTGAACAACTAGGAAATTGGTTTGTGGCGCTATGCAGAGGAATCAACTTTCATTGATAAAAGCCTTCATGTTTTGTTCTTAAAGATTTAGTATCATTTTTACTATCATTTTTTTGAGTCCTGGGGGTATTGAATACCCGAAAACCATAGCTGTTATGTAGTCTAGTCTCAGTACATTATAAAATAGTCTTTAGAACATACTATGGGCATTATCAGAATAGTCAGATATCAATCAATTAAACTCAAAATAGTCTAGTAGTAGTCCCTATACTCCAGAACTACGTAGCCAGCGTAGCATATGAGTAGTCACCCTTCAGACTAGGCTTGACTATCTCGCAGCGGTCACCTATTAGTTCAAGCTTTACAACCTTAGTCCTTTGGATATTATATCAGTTTAGTAGATCCACACAACCATTATTAGTACCTGTTGTATTGTATTAACACCCTTCCAACTGGGGTTACGGGTTGGACCCCGATTAGCTCAAATTAGGGAATGTCGGTTAGATGATACCTCCCACAATCTCATATATAGTCTCAGTTACAGTCCCAGCTCAGTTATCCAGTCTTAGTATTAGTTGACCAAAGCATACAGATTTTAGTTATCTCAGTATATTAGTTTATAGATTTTATGCAGTTCATGTCATGTGCTTGGTCATGCATCTACAGTATTTACAAATTTTTATGCATTATCAGTATCTACAGATTCCATGTTTTCGATTTAGTACTCCATGCTATACATGTATGTCCAGTTAATTCTTACGATTCCTATTCATGAGACCATGAATATCAGCCTACCTCATTTAGCATACTAGTACACTTAAAGTACTAATCGTATAACTTTTCTTTTGCGCTATGATGTCTCATATCATAGGTTTCGACGCTCAGTTCCTGGATCGTACCTAGATTGTCAAATTATCAGCAGTACAGTAGTAGTGGTGAGTCCTCATCATCCTAGGACAGATTATATTACTTCATGTCTTTATCTTAGTAGTTAGTAGAGTTAGTTGGGGCATGTCCCATCAACTCACAGTATCCAGTTTAGAGGTTTTTCAGACACTACAATTAGCTATTCAGACTATTCAAATTTTAGTATTTTTATTAGATTCATAATTCAGTAGTTATTTTATTATTAAAACCTTATGGTATTTCAGTTATTCTTCCATATTTATGATTATATTATTTAGTGCTTACAGCAGATACCAGCTTGTGGGCTAGTTTATGGTCTCTCGGGATCGTAAGCACCATGTAACGACTAGGGGGTAGTCTCGGGTTGCTACAAACATAATATTAGAGACTAAGGTTTAAAAGTGTCCTAGGAAGTCTGAATGCCACGTCAAGTAGATTCTTGTGCATGGTTGTGTAGCGCGCCATACTTATGGATGAGAGGATACAAGGTATTTGGGAAAAGTTTTTGTTCTTCAGGTGTTCATGTCATGTGAGTGAGCATGAGCTCAAGTTAAACTCTCAATCAAATCTATTTTTTCCTTTCATTTATAGAACATACCTCCTAAGAAGAATAAAAGAAGAACAGGAACTCAGCTAGCCCCTCAGCCCATCTTGGCAAGTCCTCTAGATGAGCATGTCTCTCATACAGAATTTAAGGCAGCATTCACTACTCTATCAAACTTCGTAGCAGCACAGAATGAATGGTCACCCGTTGTTTTGGCCAACCCAGTGGCCAATTCTGCTACATCTAGAATTTAGGATTTTACCTAAATGAATCCTCCTTCTTTCATGGGATCCAAGTCTAAAGAGGATCCATAGAAATTCTTAGATATGGTTCAAAAGGTAATGGATGCTATGGGGGTGACGCCTAGCCAAAGTGTTGAGTTGGCTGCATATCAATTGCAGGATGTAGCCCATAATTGTTTTTATCAGTGAAAAGTTGATAGAGGTGTTGATGCAGGGCCTATAAAATAGGAGTAGTTTGCCTCGACTTTCTTGGACAGATTCTTTCCATTAGAGTTGAGGGAGTCCAAAATATTAGAATTTATTAATATGAGGCAAGGCAGCATGAGTGTGAGGGAGTATTCTCTCATGTTCACTTAGTTAGCTAGATATGTTCCTCATGTGATAGATGAGAGTAGGTCCAAGATGAGTAAGTTTGTATCTGTCGTGTCTGATAGTGTGATCAAGGAGTGTAGAAATTCAATGCTGATTAGTGAGATGGATTTGTCTAGGCTGATGGTCTATGCTCAATAGATAGATGAGCAAAATATTAAGGGGAGAGAGAGATAAAATAAGAGAGCTAGGACAGGTTGTTTTAATTTCAATCATCTAAAGTCAGAAGGTGGTAACCGTCCCTAGTTTCATTAGAGATCTTCAGCCCCAACACCTTTTTCAGCCAGTGCCCCCGTACCCAAATTCAGAAACGATAATAGGGATAGAGCAATAGGCTCTAAGTCCTAAGTTAGTGTTAGTAGTGTCCATACCAATTCTTTATGTCAGAAGTATGGCAGACACCATCAGGGTGAGTGTAGATTGGGTAGTGATGTGTGCTTTGGGTATGGCAAGCCAAGCCATCGGATTCTGGAGTATAGAGTAATTTCTCAGAAAGGTAAGGATGTGCGCCAACAAGGCTAGTCCCATCAGTCGTCAGTTCCATCCAGTCGCCTGACTCAGCAGGGTGCCGCTTCCAGTGCTACCAGTGGTTAGCGTTCGAACATATTATATTCTCTTCAATCCCGCCAAGATTAATAAAATTCTCCTGACATAGTTACTAGTACGTTTTAGGTCTTTTACTTACATGTTTATGATTTACTAGACCCTGAAGCTTCTCTTTCTTTTGTAACTCCATATATAGTTGTTAATTTTGGAGTCAGTCCCAAAACTCTAGTAGGTCGCTTTTCTGTGTCTACCCAATTGGCATTTTCATTGTAGCCAGATAGGTATACAGGAACTGTTAAGTCATAATATCTCAAAAATTTACCTTAGTTGATCTCGTGAAATTAGAGATAACGGATTTCGACGTCATTCTTGGCATGGATTGGCTCCACTCATGCTACGCCTCAGTTGATTATAGAAATAGAATAGTTCATTTTCAGTTCCCAATTAAACCAGTCCTTGAATGGAGGGGTAGTACTACAACTCTTAGGAGTTAGTTGATTTCATACCTTAGAGCCAGAAAAATGATATCGAAGGGGTGTATTTACCATCTTGTGCAAGTTAAAGATTTTAACTCAGAAACTCTAACTCTTGAGTCGGTTCCAGTAGTAAATGAATTCTTAGATATATTTCTTGAAGATCTTCTTGGGGTTCCTCCCAAGAGGGAAATTGACTTTGGAATCGACCTTCTCCCAGATACTCAGCCTATATCTATTCTGCCATACAGAATGGCTCTAGCTAAACTGAAAGAACTGAAAGAACAGTTAAAGGATCTCTTAGATAAGGGATTCATCAGACCTAGTGTCTCCCCGTGGGGCACACTTGTTCTATTCGTGCGTAAGAAAAATAGTTCTCTCAAAATGTGTAGAGACTACCGTCAGTTGAATAAGGTCACAGTCAAGAATAAATAGCCACTTCCTAGAATCAATGATTTGTTCAACCAACTTCAGTGTGCTAGTTACTTTTCCAAGATAAACCTTAGATCAGGCTATCATTAGCTTAGAGTCAGAGAATGTGATATTTTGAAAATAGCTTTCCAAACTCGGTATGGTCACTTTGAATTTCTAGTTATGTCCTTTGGTCTTACAAATTCCCCTGAAGCCTTCATGGACTTGATGAACCGATTTTTAAAGTAGTACTTGGATGTGTTCACCATAGTATTCATTGAGGACATTCTTATTTACTCCCATAGAGAAAACAATTATATAGACCATCTCAGAATAGTGTTGCAAACTCTTAGAGCCCATCAGTTGTTCTCTAAATTCAGTAAGTGCGAATTCTGGCTAAGATCAGTAGATTTTCTTGGCCATATTATTTCTGGTGATGGCATTAGATTTGATCCTCAAAAGATTGAAACGGTGAGAAACTGGCCTAGACCCATCTCTCTATCAGATATCAGAAGTTTCTTGGGTTTAGCTAGCTATTACTGTCGGTTTGTTAAAGGGCTCTCTTCCATTGCATCCCCCATGTCCAGATTGACTCAGAAGAAAGTTAAGTTTCATGGTCAAATTCATGTGAGGAGAGTTTTCAGGAGTTGAAGACTCGACTCACCTCAACCTTATTTCTTACTCTACTAGACGGTTTAGATGGTTTTGTTATGTACTTTAATGCATCTAGAGTTGTGTGTGCCTAGTGTAGATGAGTTGAGGCAATGAATTCTTGCAAAAGCACATAGTGTGCGTTACTCTATTCATCCCGGGGCCACTAAGATGTACCACGATTTGTGGGAGATCTATTGGTGGAGTGGGATAAAGAGAAATTTTCAGAGTTTGTAGCTAAGTACTTTACATGCTAGCATGTTAAGGTTGAGAACCAGAAACCTAGTGAGTCTATGTAGGAGTTCAATATTCCTATGGGGAAATGGGAGAGAGTGAACATGGACTTTGTGATAGGTTTTCCTAGTTCCCATCATCAATATGACTCTATTTGGTTTATCGTAGACAGGATGACCAAATCATCTTATTTCTTGCCAGTCCATACCTCTTACTCAGCCGAGGACTATGACAATCTCTATCTTAGAGAGTTGGTTAGTTTGCACGGTGTTCCCTTATCTATCATCTCAGATAGAGGTACCATTTTACCTCTTATTTCTGGAAACTATTGCAAAAGGGTCTTGGTACCCAAGTCCACCTCAGTACAACCTTTCACCCTCAGACAGACTGTTAAGAAGAAAGGATAATTCAGACTCTTGAGGATATGCTAAGGGCATGCACTGTTGATTTCAAGGGTAGTTGGGATGACCATTTTCCTTTGATTGAATTCGCATACAATAACAACCATCATTCCAGTATCCGCATGGCTCCATTTGAGGCTCTCTATGGTAGGAGATGTAGATCTTTAATTGGTTGTTTTGAAGTAGGTGAGGCCATAGTAGTTGGGCCTGACTTGGTGTTTGATGTGTTAGAGAAGGTTCAGTTGATTAGAGAAAGGCTTAGGTCTTCCCAGAGCTGACAAAAATTATATGCAGATGTGAGGAGAAAGGATCTCGAGTTTTAGATCGGTGATCTTGTGTTCTTGAAAATCTCTCCCATGAAGGAAGTGAGAATATTCGGCTAGAAAGGGAAACTCAGTCCCCGATATGTCAGTCCTTTCAGAATTCTTAGTCGTTTCAGAAAGGTAGGTTACGAGATAAAGTTTCCTTCAGATTTAGCCACAGTACACCCAGTGTTCCATGTCTCATTGTTGAAAAGGTGTATTGGTGATCCAGCGTAGTTGTTCCCTTAGAAAGGGTAGATATTCAGAATAGTCTTTCCTTTGAGGAAGTTCTAGTTGAAATTCTTGATCATCAAGTTCGTAGACTAAGGAACAAAGAAGTTCCACTAGTTAAAGTTCTTTGGCAGAATCAGTCTGTTTGGAAAATGAGGCAGATATGCGGATCAAGTACCCTCATCTCTCCTCCGTGAATCCAAATTCAGTAGAACGTACCTAATTTTTTTAAAGATTTTTCTCTATCATATTCAGTTTCTGTTGCACATCATGTTCATGTTAGTCGTGCATTCATGAATTAGTTCAGTCATGCATTCCATGCATCAGACATGCATAATCAGTGTGTAAGCTCAGTCCATCTATTCCCTCAGTTTGACCAGTTTCATTCGGGGATGAATGATCCCAAGGGGGAGATATTGTAACATCCCGTATCTCTATAGCATAATCTAAGTCCTAATGCATGAGTATTAGTATATGAAATTTTTGAAACATTCATCATTTTTTATTTTAGAGCCTGCCATTGCGTAGGAAATTCAATTTGCTTTCCAAGGATATAAAATTTGCCCAAATTCGATAACTGCATAAGAGGTTATCACGATTTTAAGTTTTAGTCACAAAACCCCATCATTTTAACCCTTAGTGCATCGTGGAGCTAGCATAAATGACGATTGTCAATTTCCAGTGAAGCTTCACGAAAACCACCGCATTGCGCCGTCAGGCAAAATCCCAATTGTCCCTTTTCCAGTGTCCTGTTGCGATAATGGCGCGTCGCGCCAAGGGTGAATTTCAGAATCAAAAGGGCACGATAATTCCTCCACATCACGCCACATACCAGTTTCCTAGTTGTCCAATTCCAGTAGGTTAGCGTGATAGTGGCGCATCACGCCAAGGCTAAAAATTGGGATCTTTAGCTTTCAGCTTCCATTTTTAAATTTGTTTAGGGGTATTTGGGTCTTTTTCCATGACCCTAATTAACCTAAAACATGAAATTTAACCCCTAAACACCCTAAGTAGTCATCATTATTTCAATTCCTCTCACAATCAAAAGTCCCTCTTTCAAGAACAAGAAACCCTAGCTCTCAAGAATCAAGGTCAAATCTCAAGAACTCTCCATCAATCCTTCCAAATTCATCATCCCAGGTATGTTAGATGTTCATCCATGGATCCCTTTTATCCATAGAGTCCAAGCAACCTTTTTAAATTATAAAATTGTGATCTTTTTAAGTTATTATATTTTAAATTGGGATTTCACCCATGAATCTCCATGAACTCTAATTCTATACTATTTTACCATGAAATTATTATTATTATTCAATCCTCTATATTGAATTAAACCATGATTTAATGTTATTGTGATGAATTCATGCTATTTCTACAAGTTCCATGACATTCCTATGATTGTTTTAAAACCATGAACTACAAGTGTTTGATAAAATGCCTACAAGAGTGATTTATTTAAAAAAAAAGCCTTCAGGTTTTGGCCTTCAAACTTTAGTGTCTTTTTAGTACTATTGTTTTGAGTCCTGAGGGTATTGAATACCCAAAAACCATAGCTGTTTATTTAGTCTAGCCTTAGTACATTACAAAATAGTCTTCAGATTATATTATGAGCATTACCAGAATAGTAAGATATCAGTTATTCAAATCAGAACAGTCTAGTATCTCAGTGTCTTTTAGTTGGGAATAGGATTTAGTACCGAGCAAGTGTAGGGATGGCAGCTTCCCTGTTTGATAGGCAGAGTCGTTAGTAGCAGTCCCTATACTCTAGAACTACGTAGCCAGCGTAGGATATGAGTAGTCACCCGTCAGACTAGGCTTGACTATCTCGCAGGGGTCACCCGTTAGTTCAGGTTTAACACCCTTAGTCCTTTGGACATTATATCAGTTTAGTGGATCTACACAACCATCATTAGTACCCGTGGCTCGGAATTAACACCCTTCCAATTGGGGTTATAGATGACCCCGATTAGCTCAAATTGGGGAATATCGGTTAGATGATACCTCCCAGAGTCTCAGATATAGTCTCAATTACAGTCCCAATTCAGTTATCCAGTCTTAATGTTGTTTGACCAAAGCATACAGATTTCAGTTATCTCAGTATATCAGTTAATAGATTTTACTCAGGTTATGTCGTGTGCTTAGTCATACATCCATAGTATTTACAGATTTTCATGCATTACTAGTATCTACAGATTCCATGCTTTCTATTCAGTACTTCATGTTTGACATGTATGTCCAGTTAATTCTTATCATTCCTATTCATGAGACCATGCATATCAGCCTACCACATTTAGCATACTAGTATATTCAAAGTACTGATCGCATACCTTTTTTTGTGCTATGATGTCTCATATCATAGGTGCTGACTCTCTGTTCTCGGATCACACCTAGATTCTCAGATTATCAGCAGTATAGTAGCAGTGGTGAGTCCTTATTATTCGAGGACAGATTATATTAGTTCATGTCTTTATCTCAGTAGTTAGTAAAGTTAGTTAGGGCCTATCCTATCAACTCACAGTATCCATTTTAGTGGTTTTTCAGATATTACAGTTAGCTATTTAGACTATTCAGATTTCAGTATTTTTATCAGATTCATAATTCAGTAGTTATTTCATTATTAAAACCTTATGGCATTTCAGTTATTCTTCCGCATTCATGATTATATTATTCAGTTCTCACAGCAGGTACTAGCTCATGGGTTAGCTTGTGGTCTCTCGGGACCGTAAGCACAGTGTAATGACTTGGGAGTAGTCTCGGGTCGTTACAATAAGCTAGCAAGGTATTCTAGATTATTAGTGGGAAATGGAGGAGGCAACAACCCATTAGTCTAAGCTCGATGCATTTCTATCATTTGCTGCCTTAATTTTTGAATCTCTTTATTAGCTCCTAAATTCTCATTCCCCGAACTCTCTATCTGATTAGTGACAACAACCTCGGTATCTTTGTTGGCCATAATTTTCTCTTCAACTTGGTGCAATATGGAGGACCAGTCAAAATACCACAAACTAACCACCAAAAAACTAACTGAACAACAGATAACAAATGCGTTAGAGTTCAATATTTCCTCAAACTCTTTCTCTCTTGTTTTGAAAAAATCACCGAACCCAAGAAGGGCGCCTACATATCTCACTCCCAAAAAAGGAGAATCAGGTGTGCGTAGTTCGTGAAGTTTTGGCACAACATCGCCGATCAAACTCTCTTTCTTTTTCTTTTTCTTGAAACTTTGAGAAGAAAAGAAAATAACAAATTGTCAAAAGAATTAACAAAAATCTTTTAAATTTTTCAGCTTTAAAATCCTATATGAAATGAAACCTATGATTACTAAAGAAAATTTTTTTGTGCTCTCGATTTTTAATTTCATATGAAAATGAAACTTGAAGCTATTATAGAAAAATCTTTTTTTGGTTTTCTTTTGAAGATGTATATGAAACACCTACTCTAAATAAAGAGTGAAGAGAATTTTTTTGAATTTTTTAAAGAAGATCACCAAACCCTAGAAGGGCTTTCTACGTATCTCACTCCCGAGAGAGGAGAATCAGGTGTGTAGTTCCTCCTGATTGGACAGTTAAGGATTAAATAACAAGCTGAACCCTAACTTGATAGACACATCTAAAGACAGACGATAAAAAATGTTATATTTTTTTTGAGTTTTTAATTTGACACTTCATATAAAAATAACACCAACAACTATGAAATAAAAATCTTTTTAGGTATTTTCGTTATACGAAATGTACAAAACTTCTACCATTTTAAATTTTTTCTTTTATAAAAAGCTTCTATAAAGGAAAAATCTTTTGACAATTTTCGAATTGTGAATGCTTACTAAAGAAACAAAAGGAAAATCTTTTAGATGTTTTTGTTTTTTGACAAATGAATTCAAATGGTACAAATCTTTTTGAATTTTTTTTGAATTGTGAAAGACAAAAGTCATAAAGAACTCTAAAAACTACAAAGCTCATTTTTTTGACTTACTTTTTTCTTTTTTCCTTTTTTTCAGTTTTTTTTCTTGCCTACACACTGTTCTATCATACTAGCATATGCTTTCACCAAATCAGTTCATTGAATGATCTTGTTACCCTCAAAGATGCAACAATTAGCATGTAGGGATACTTTAGGGGTGAGTCTCCTACAAAGGACCAAGTGGGTCCCGCTAAATCTCAATATGATGCAGATAAGTATGACCTAAAGGCTGACCTAGGCTGAGATCTACTAACAACGCTATTCGGGGGAGCATATGGTTGATAGTGGCTGCGAGAGCTTTCCACCCACTCCATACGTCCGACGGCTCCGCCTCCTAAAATAAGGGTGACTCAACTAGAGTTCGTGTACACGATATATACTTCAGGACTTTTTGCGAAAGAAACGACTCGAGTTATGCAAATGATGCCAGATATAAAGCGATAATAGATAAAAGAAAGACTGTAAATAAAGAGCATGTATTCATCCAACAATGATAAAATAATAACACAAAGAAAATATCAATACACCTATAGTGTCAAACTAAGGTGATACAACTCGAAAATAAGCTCGAATTCTAAAAAAATCCACAACAGAGTCGCCAGGGATGTCACACCCCTTTTTTTACCAAAAAGAATTACTCCCTCTGTTCTATTTTATGTGTCGCCATTTGACCGGACACTGAGTTTAAGAAATAAATGATAACTTTTTAAAGTTTACAAAATTACCCCTCTTAAAGTTTGATTTTTAATTATCTTTATTTATAAAGTGGGACCCACTAAGGATAAAATAGGTATTATGCCATTAAATAGTTACCAAATAAGGAAAGATGACATTGTTTTTGGGACGGACCAAAAAGAAAATAGTGATATATAACATGGGACGAAGGGAGTATATTTTAAGTTCGAAAAGGATTTTATTATTTAAGTGACAAATAAAATAATTTGTTTCAAAAAAGGACTTTTAATCAAAACTCAAAAGTTGCCACTTGGCATAAATCTGGTGTGCTAAGTCACCTTTGAAAATACTTATTCAAAATGATTTTTACTCTTTTAAAAACTAATCCACGAACATAGATTCCGACTAAGAAATTATGTTGACCGAAGGGAAGGTGTTAGGCGCCCCTCGATCCCATGGTTTGACCACGATCACTTCTTGGAGTATATCGACTAGTAGACACTATGAGGTGGATAAACCACATAAACCACATAAAACACACAAAACAAGCAAACAAACAAATCAAACAAAATTCAAAATCAAAATAATGTCCAGTCCGCATTATACAATCGCAAAAAATAGAAAAATACAGAAATATAAATCCTATTCTAAACTAATCCTAGACTATGCTCTACCCGACACACTGGGCCTTCATCACGAACGTTCTTCGGGTACAAAATACTTCGGGACATTTCCCGATGAATAAATACAAATGGCTCAGGGCATTCCCCGGCTAAATGAATACAATTTCAATCTTTGTGGGATAAAGTAAAAAAGAACCATCACACACACATTCGAAAATTCATCAAACCATAATCCCTAAATTTTCCTACCCAACCTACCGTTTACCTATCCATTTCGGCCTAGCATGATACTATCAAGTTTGATCAAATTAACAATTAATCAAAAATAAATCACTAATAGCGAATCAAAGCACAATGATATTCACTTTTAACGATTTTTTATCCCCACCTCAAATGAGCCCACATCTTTTAATTATTCCATTCACACATTCAATTAATCGATATCAACAATCACTCACAGCGATCCAAGACATATCAAAGTCAACAAATATGAAATCCATACATAATAAATTTAACACACAAAGTATCAAACAATTAGAGTCAATCGAGAATAAGATGATAAGTGGACCTTAATGTCACTTTAAATCGAGTATTATTCAATTAAACGAGATGGAGTCCTCGCCGAGAACCTCAATTCGAACCTCAAAGTGAATAAACCAACTCGGGTCGAGCAGTACAATCCGAACAGATTTGACAACGATGGAAAAAACTCGATACACCCCTTTTGCTCTACTTTTTCTCCAAACCAAACTGATAATTGTACCTCGACGAATAACCAAACCAAATTCATACCCGACCCTGTTTCACTCGTCTCCGACATATTTTTACTGAGATTAGACGGATGTGTTAGGCTAAGCCGATTTGGTAGGAATAGAGATAGGGTTTGTTATTTTTGGTTTGTCATAGCTCCGGCGAGCTTCGAAAGTAACCAAAAATAAAGAAGAAAGGACGACAGTAGTGATTTCTGGTGATTCTCTTTTTTTCTGGCGAGTCCTATTCTCTCTCTCTATTTTCTTCACTATTTTATCTTAATTCCCTCTCTCCCATCTCTGTTTCCCCTCTATTCTCTCTTGATTCTCTCTATTTTAGCTCTCTTTATGTGTCTCTCGAACTCTCACTCTCACTGTTCCTCTCTCCTCCTCACTATGTGTACTTTGATGGTGGGTGTATGTGTGGAGTGTGAAAGACCTCTCCCCCTCCTCCAATTGTGTAGCTGTGTATGTGTATATATTATATTCTGTGAGAGGTGAGTATTGAGAATTATATACTGTGAGAGTGATCGTGTGCGCATATTATTATGTTATTGTGCCAAAGGGAAAAACCTGTCAGGATTGGGGGGAGCTAGGGGGTATATGGGATGGGTAGGGTATGTGGGGTAAGAGTGTAGGGTAGGGGTGGTGAGGTGGTGAGGATAGGATGAGATAAAATTTGTTATGAATTTATTGAGAGTTGGTTGTTATTTTTTATTAGGATGAGGTGTTGAAAGTTGTTAAGAATTTGTTGGATTTATTATTGTGTGGAACTTATCACATGGGTGAAGGCACATGGTAAAACGGGATAAAAAAAATAGTAAACATGACTTTGGGGAGGGACAAAATTACGTATCTACATCTTCTAATAAGGAAAGGTTTTACCATAAATATATTTAATTAGTTTTTAACTCTTAAATATTAGGAAAATAGAAAAAGACGATTTTGTTTAAAACAAAGACTTTTAATGAAGGGCAAAAAGTTCAAACGACATTTATAAGATCCTTCACACTTTTAATGTATAGTATAAATATAAGGGAGAATCTCCCTTTTTGGTAGTCCTCACCAATATTTAAGTGCAATTAGATAGTCACATGTTTTTATTGTTTTTTTTTCATACATATTACTACATTCATCCTCATATAATTTTTTTAGTCCATTTTAACCCTAATTAAATTTTAATGATTTTGCAAGCTTTCACCCATTTTAGTAAATTTGAACAATTATGCGAACTTATTAAATGCCATATAAAAAGTGATGAGTCATAAAATAAGTGAAAGTGACACCATGAAAGATCTTTATGTAACCAATTAAAACTTAATTCAAAATTTGTGGTCTTTTTTATGTGTAAATAATAATAATAATAATAATTAAAAAAAAAAATAATAATAATAATAATAATAATAATAAGAGAGACCTAATTTGTTTAGTCCTCACAAGGAAATTTTATTTATTTTATCCCTAATTGAAGTTTTAATAACCTTCTAAAATTTCACCCATCGAAGGAACACCTTTCAACATATTTTCTGAATCGGACCTGTTAATTATTTTATTTATTTAAATTCTATTTAAAATTATATATTAACTTGATTGACGGAACTATACAATGATTCATAGGATCAAATATTTGTATATCATTTAAATATTTTAATTTTATAAAAAAAAAATGGGTAGTCAATTTATGTTTAGTTGAAAAAAATTAATGAAGTTAATTCAACATAAGGCAAAAAGTTAATTTAGATCGTTAAAGACTTCAATTTAAGAACTTCCAATAAAATAAAAAGGAGACGAGTTTTAGTGCATGCATTGGCTTGAAAAGTTAAAAGAAAGTCTATAATATACTCTTAAAAAATAGTTTTTAACCTTACAAAAACTTTTACTCCCTTTCATTCAATTTGTTTGTCTAATTTTAACTTAGCTCAAAATTTTAATAAGTAATGGAAATTTTTGAATTTTGTGATCTTACACTAAAGATATATAACAAGGATAACAATTAGGGTTATTCAAAATCAAACCGTAATCGATAACTCAATTGAAAAATTAGCTTTAGATTATTCATAATGAGTTATTAGATTAATGGTTGGTGAATAAATTTAAATTTATAGTTAATGACTTATCGATGCGGGCAGAATACTCAATTTTTTAATCGGACAAATTGTTAACATATTAATAATTGTTATATTTACATGTTTTCCCATAGATATATAAAGTATCTCTTGTATAAACTCAAAAATTAGAACCTCAATCTGTATTTTATTTACTTTTTAGATTAGGAAATAAAAAACTTCTTGTGACTTCTAACCATAAAGTGTAGTCGGTCTCCCTAAAAAATAAATGAAACCTGAAATTAGTTCTTAATTGAAAAGAGAAATTATTCTTGATAGCATGAAGGACCACAACAAAAATGAAACAACTCCAATATGTTCTTCAAAAAGTTTAATACTCCATCTGTTTCAAAAAGAATGACCTACTTTCCTTTTAGCCCATTTCAAAAAGAATGATCCCATTTCTTTTTTAGCAATACTTTAATTTCAACTTTCCACATGACATATTTAGGACCACGTGATTAAAGGGCATTTTGATACATTTGACATAACTTTAATTTAAGGCCACAAGATTCAAAAGTCTTCTTTATTTTCTTAAACTTTGTGCCAAGTCAAAGTAGGTCATTCTTTTTGAAATGGAAGGAGTATAAAATTAAAAAATTCAAATCATATCAAATATTTAATTTTTATAGTCGATCCAATAATTTTAAAATATTTCTACATACATTTTAGTTTTGAAGAAAATTCGCATTTGATTTTATGTTATAACCTATTAAAAATATTGCACAAGCAAAACTCAACAAGCCTAAACGGTTGATAAATAGATGAACACTATATACAAACAATTTAGTCAGTGAATAAATAGAGGACTGATAAATGGAGGACATATTGATAACCTCTCAATATTTCATTTTCACTTAATTTATTTAATACACTGCCCAATAAATCGTCCGTTCATTACTAATTAATCTGATATCAAACCAAGCGTTATCTTATCAGTTGGCTAGGGAATTAGTATATTTAAAAGTCAATAACCAATAAGTCAAATCAATAAGCATAATTATTTACCCGATCCATTGATAAGTAATCTAACCAAAAATATTTTAATCTATGGTTTTAAACATGCCATGAAAAAAAGTCAAAATTAAGGGGTTCCCAATAAAGGAAAGAGATATTCTCTAAAACAAACTAAAGAAAAAATAGGACAAAAAAATTAAAATTGATATATAATTTAAAATTTTAAAAATATTTAAAAATTGTTAAACTATCTTTAACTGATACAAAAATCAAGAGTAACAAAAAGTAGAAACAAATTACTAATATAAATATTAATATAGGTTGAGCTCGAGCTCAGCAAAGGCCAAATAACACTAGTATAATTAGACATTTTGTGGAGAAAAAAAGGTTTTTTTTGTTCTTCCTTACCGTAAAAGGTTTCTTCTTTTTCCTTGCCTTTATGATTAGAAATTTTATGGAGAAAAAAAGATTTATTTCTTCCTCCTTGCTTTTATGCCATTAGTTCCTTCACTACACTACCAATAAGCCATCGTCGCCACTATACACCTTCTTCTTTCCTCCTCTATCATCATCATTACTTTTTTTGGCCTATTGCCTTTTGTTTCATAGTTGATATATGTGAGAGACAAATAATGAAAGAGACGAGTGCAAGAGTGGGGGAATGGGATAAGAGTTTGTCAGTGGTGAACCATTTTGAATTCGACTGCGAGAGAATCAAGAGGATCGAAATTAATCCTATCGAATTCTATAATATCATTCTGATAAACTTGTGAGTTTACATTATAATATGAGTGACGATGTTTACTTGGAAGTGGCAGAAAATGAAGAAGAACAGACGTTGACCAACATTTTTAACTCCATGCTCGAAAATATGTTTTCTTCTTCTTCTTGCAGATTTAATTAAACGATTCAAAAATATTTTTACTTTTACAAAAATTAAAAAGAAATAAACTAGTAGTAAAGAACTATTTTTTGAACAAAAAAAAGCATGAAAATCAAGAGAAGGTGAAGAAGGTGATGACCAGTTTTGCTCCTGCAATTGGAATATTGAAAACCCCTAATTGGTGCATCATTATACCTTAAGTTGTATCCTTTTCCCATTTTCGTTATACGAGGTTTGATTACTCATAATGTTTTCCATTACCACTAGCTTCTTATCGTTGTTGTGTATATAAAAAAAAAAAGGGAAGAAGGTAGTGGCCGCCTATGTGCTCCAATGGGATTTGAGGGGTTTTAGATGGTGGGTCAGTTACATATCGCTTATGTTTTTTTATTTAAAAATAATTTTCTTTTTTAAATTAGATACTCTCTCCATTTCAAAAAGAATGACCTACTTTCCTTTTTAGTCCGTTTAAAAAATAATGGCTTTTTCTCTTTTTGGCAATACTTTAATTTCAACTTTCCACATGGCATGTTTAGGACCACAAGATTAAAGGGCATTTTGGTACATTTGACACAACTTTAATTTAAGGCCACAAAATTCAAAAGTCTTCTTTATTTTCTTAAACTTTGTGTCAAGTCAAAGTAGGTCATTTTTTTTTAAACGGAGGGAGTAATACATTTTAAACTATTTTTTTGCAAATAACATATGTCAGCATCTTATTCGTTAAATTACTATGTCACCCACGAGTGTATTGCACACGTTTTATACTTTTGGTTGATTGTGAAAAAAATGTTCAGACGGCTCAAATTCATGAGACTGAAAGTGTTCAATAAGTACAAATGTCTGTTAAGGGGTTCAAGTGAAATCTCAAAACAAGTTTAAGGAGTCGTCGATGACTTATTTAACCAACTGTACATGTTATGGAATCTGAAAACAATGAAAATGCTTTGATATAGCATTATGGGGTCTTTTGTTATGTAATGACCCTTCCGGTCATTTTTTATATTTTCATTTATATTTGCCGCTAGGGCTTTCTCATAGCTACCACAAGTCATTTATGACTATTAGAATTTTTGCCCTAATTTTCTTACCAAATTTAAGTTTTACCTTTCTTAGAAGAAAAATAAAAGTAATACTATAATTACTTTTACTTTTCCTGAAAGGAAAATATAAAACTTTTCTATATTTGGCAAACCTCTTTCTAAGAGGAAAGATTTTGGATATCTATAAATAGAAAACCCATCTTCTCGTACCATAACACAACAGTATCCACAATGTAGTCATTAGAGAGTCTTGTTAAGGGATAGATTTCTCCCAATAAGTTTTATGTTTTTCATTTTCTCCCAATAGGTTTTCTGTTTTTCATTATTAGTTTTTCAAATGTAGGTCGTTTGACCGAATCATATTGATAATATGTCTTTTTGGTATATTTTATTTTTCATCTGAATTATCACCATCTTGATTTGCAAAATAATAGCTTCTGCATGACGCCCTCTCGATTTTGAACCCAACAAGTGGTATCAGAGCCTACGGTTCAAAAGTTCAGTGGTTTGGTGAAACGAGGTTGAAGACAAGTTCATGGCGGTTCTAGCCAATTTGTAACCAATTTGATGATAATGAGGATATTTGTCGAACTACATGTGAAGAACAAGTTTCAACCATATTTTCAACATTCCTACTGCTGCATCTTTAAAAATAAAAATAAAATATTAATTTTAAACTAATTTTTAATCATGATATTTTAAACCTTATTTTTAACCATGGAAAGTAGTAATGATGAAGATTTTGTGAAGAACAAAGTTCATACATGTGACGAAGGCAGATCAAGAGAAGAAAATCAAGACAAAAAGGGGAGATTTGTTAGGATTTTGCCTTGATTTTCTTTTCAAATTTAAGTTTTAGTTTTCTTAGAAGAAAAATAAAAGTAATACAATAATTACTTTTAGTTTTCCTGAAAGAAAAATATAAAACTTTTCCATATTTGGTAAACCTCTTTCTAAGAGGAAATGTTTTGGATATCTTTAAATAGAAGACCCATCTTCTCATACCATAACACAACAGTAGCCACAATGTAGTCATTAAACAGTCTTGTTTAGGGAGAGATTTCTCCCAATAGTTTTTATGTTTTTCATTATTAGTTTTCATATGTAGGCTGTTTGACCGAATCATATTGATAATATGTCTGTTTAGTATATTTTTATTTGTTATTTGAATTATCACCATTGTGGTTTGCAAAATAATAGCTTCCGCATGGAGCCCTCTTGATTTTGAACCCAACAATGACTTGATGGGATCGACGGTTCAATTATCGGACTGTTCGTTTGGTTTTAGAACTAATTTCCTATTTTGAAGTATTCGCTGGTCCCAAATGGCCACCGGGCAAAAACCTCAGTGAAACAATCTCGAATATAAATTTTAATTGCGCCAACAGATTCGAAATATCAATTCTAGGCTAGGTAGACCTTTAGTTTGGATCTCAATGAACCTGAGCTCATTTCGACCTATTGGTTGGAAAGTGGAAAAATCAGAAATATGGGTCTAGGACCCCCATTTAGTCAAATTACCTCAGATGAAAAATTGGAATGTCTATTTTAGGCTACGAAAATTCTTGGTTCAGATCCCAAGGATCCTAGACTTATTTTGAGCTATTGAGCGGATTTTATGAAAAACAAAACTATAGGTGTGCGACCCATGTTTTGCCAAAACGATCTCAGATAAAAGTTTTGATGATTTAAAGTGATTTGAAATGTGGTTTACACTCAAATTTCACTATTGAATCATGTTATTTGGGCTCCAAATGAATTTCGAGGGTCAAAACAAGTTCTTGACTTTGTTGTCAGGGGGATACCGCATCTCTTTGTCGGGGGATGTATAAATAGATCCCAAGGTTGTGAATTTGGGCATTTTCCCTTCATCTTTGAGAGACTATAATCCTAAATGGGTATCATAACTCAAAATTGAGTTGTGTGGGTGGATTAGGAGCTTGATTATCATCTATTATCGCGATTATTATCCGAATTACGGTAAGATTTCATCACTTTATTGATGAATTTCTTAGTTCTTCACCCAAAATCTCAAATTCACTTATGTCTTGATTTTAGCCCAAAATTAGATTTGTTTGCACCCATTTCTTGAGGGTTATGATTCCCTAATGATGTGTGAGTGTTGGGTTGGTCTCGAAAATGCATTTTTTGTAAATGGGATCCATTTAGAGTTTTCGATGCCGTTTTTGGATCCGAAGCACAGTAGTGCAATATGAGTATTGTTAGACTCATATTGATGAGTATATTATGTTTTTGATAGCATGATGGTATTTTAGGGATTGTGAAGTGAAGACGAGCATGGTGGTGAGTGATGTAAGATTTTATGGTTCGGCTTTGAGGTAGGCTTCTACCTACTCTTCTTCGGAGATGGTGTGTGTTATGTATGGCATGTGAATATCAATGTTAGGCTTGATTATGAATAAAATAAATTAGTATAGGTTATTGATGTTTGGAGAATTAGATGATGGTTTTGGACCCGTAAGGTGGAATGTTTATGACCCTTTTAGAACCCTATTGCTTTTTTCCTAGGTTAAGCTAATTTATAGCATGGATATGATAGTATGTTAGGTTTGGGATGTGGTTTGTATGTTAGAATCATAGTTAGTATTTGTTTTATCCCTTTTCGGTTCAAAGGGTTGGAAAACACTTGATTTTGACTATTTAAACATTTTTCTAAATTTTAAAGGAAATTTTGAAACAATTTAAAAAATTACAGAGTCGCCACTTAATTTATTTGAAAAGAAATTAAGAAAACTTTTTAAAGAAAATTCTAAGCCTTAAAACAAAAAAAGACTTAGACTTTTCAAGAAAATTCCAAGTCGGAGGTTCTTATTAATGTTTTAGGAAGGTTTTTATGATACCTAAAATGTCCGCTAACTTGCGGTTATCCGAGCTATTTGAGAACCACCTTTGACTAACTTTGAAAAAGAGAAGTTGATTTTTGAAAAAAGAAAGCGATTAAGGAAAAAACTTGTGTAAAATCATTGACGACTTAGTATTGAATTTAACTAGGCCCGAAGGAATAGCTAACAAATAAACATAAAAATGGGAAGGGAGGAAATAACGAGATTTAGTCTTTTAGACCCAAACTCACGAGAACCTGTCCTAAACTAATCATTGGGGTTTTTAGCCCATCTTCACCTGTCCTAGTCTAAATATTTGGGCTTTTGGCCCATAACCTGTCCTAAACTAATTTTCCGGTCTCTTGGCCCAAAATCTGTTTCACCTTTATTGGATTATAACTTTGGCTTCGAGGCCCCAAATGAATAAATACACAAATAACTAAATAAATAAAATATAAAACAAGGCAATAAAAAATTGAGACTTTTGAGTCTCTTAGCAACTTCGTCAATAGATTTTGACCCATTTTTCTTCTTCTTCCATCTTCTTGCACCGGTACACCATATGATCGAATTTTGGACTTTCATTTGGACTTGACTAGAAAAGATGAGCCTCATCGACCCATTATTAAATGCAAGGAGAAAGAGTCCATTTGGACTCCAAGGAGGGTTCATGCAAAGGAAAAAGATAAAGAAATTAATATCCATTCGAGACACAAAGTGACATACTTCAAAGCAAAATAAAATATCAAGAATCAATTTTTGAATGAACTGATAAACATACATGCGCATGTTTAACAAGAATTAGAGTCAAGGACACACACTTACATGTGTCATGATTTATGTTCATATTAAGAATGAATAAAGGTAAAAGGAAAAAGGTCACATTCAATGGGTTAATGTGAGAACAAACCACCTAAGATTTTGAAAGTAAAGAGCTAAGGCAATAAGAAAAATACTCATGACTTTTAAAATTTGAAAAGCAAGATATCGCAAACACGGATACCAATTGATATAACAAAGAAAGAAATAAAGACTAACTTTTAAAAAGGGAATCTTTAAATTTCAATTAAGGCACCATTAACGAAGATTCATACATCTAAATTATGGCCAACATTTTAGGGAAAAACATATGATGACCCATAGTTTATCCTTTTAAGGTGTGATAGTTTTTTTTTGACATTATGAATCAAATAGAGCCACGAGTCAAACCATTACACACAAATAACATATGACAATCCAAACGCAATAATAAAGCAAGGATGAGATTTTAGCATCCCTAAAAAGTAAAAAAAAAACATATTATGCATGATTCAAAAATATCTAAATAATTCCATTTAGCCACAAAAAAATCAAACTTGAATAAGCAGTAAGCCCTTAAGGAACACAAAAGGGAAGAAGGGAAGAATGGATGTTTAACAGAGAAAAGGTAGAAAAGAAGAACATAAATGAATGACACTTATGAATTTTGAATCAATAGAAACTTCTTTCTTTGACAACGGCTTTACAAAATCCTTAGAGGTTTTAGGCCATGAGCGTGAAACTAAAATCAAGAGACAAGGATATTATCCAAATAACTATATTCGAACAAGAAAAACCTAAAGTCTATTAATCATAGCCAAAACAAGGTACAAACCCATTAACCAAGTAATTCGAGTGAAATAACGACATAAAGACTACACTTAGCAGTTGTATCAGACAATCAATAACAAAAATATTTCCAATATCGCAAATACCATAAGACACAAACATCTATACTACAAAAACTTAAAACACAAAGTTACTTGATGTTCTGTGTCAAAATAAAAATTATACAGTAAACAAAGAGTAATTCCACCACTAGTGCATATACTTATTATTGCACACGCAGAAGAGGCTAATCCGAAAGTTTATGAACTCAACTAAACGTTCCAAAAAAGTACCACTACTCAAATAAAAATCTACCGTAGGAAAACAAATGAACACCTAAAAAAGAAAGAACAAACTAATAAAAGACGTATGATAGGAAAACATAAGCAACAATTTCGACATCAATATATGTTCAAGCAAGAAACTGGATGACAGGTACGAAGTATAATAACACTAATTAAGGATTTAAATGCAAGATACTCGTCTAAAGCAATGATTCAGAACAATATTCAAGCTTAAATAGAATAAAAGAGTCAAAAAGCTAAGCACCATCAACAGAGGATCAACATGAGCACAAGACTAGAACAACGAAGTATCAATACATGTCAATAACATGATCTTCAACACATAACCTATGGTCTTCAAGGACTTCTACAGAAGTTAATCCTAGCAAATAAAATTACGACTATGATACTATGAAGAAAGAGATGAAAAAGAGAACGATAACAAAACTAAGGGGAAAGGTGTATTTACATTTTTTGGAGAAACAAAATGGGGATCGAGCCTCCAACGGAATCTCGACCACCACAGAAAAGCTTCGCTGTGATTCTGAGAACTTCGAGTAGTTGACGACTTTTCATGAAAAACTTTTTACTAAAAAATGAGATATTTTTTTTGCTCAATAGATTTTTCAACCTTCAATACCTCACTTCAATTTGCTCCATAGTGAGATCTTTATAGAAGGGGTTAAGTATTGAGTTTTGAGAATTTGACGATGTGGGAGAGGGAATCTCGAGGGTGTTTTTTAGGATTTTGCCAAGAGGATAAGGGGATAAGCTGTATTGTACGAATTTGTACTAATTAGTAAAAAAATTAAATTTTGAATTTCAAATTAACAATTAGATAAGGTTGAGCTATTGGAAATAGCGGTTGGGGTTGGGTAAGCGAGTTCTAATGTCGGGTCAGTTTTGTCGGGTTGGTTGTTACTAGTTGTTTCTTTTATGCCGTCAGTTGAAGTTGTTCTTAGCTATTATTGTTTCATTAGGATTAGGTGTTGTAGATGAAGTTGTTGCTATTGCTGCTGAGGAAATTGGGTTTTTGTTGTCGATGTTAAAATCAATTAAGGAAAAGAGTGGATCAGGTCGGGTTTTGGCGGTTGTGGGCTGGGTGGTTGATATGGTGTTGGGATGGTGTTGAATTGTTGAAAGAAAAGGGAATGGGCTGCTGGGTATATTAGTTTTAGGCTATTTATTTATTAAATAAATAAATAAATAAATAAATAGCCTAATTGTTAAGGTTTTAGTCAATAGGGCTTAAATATTAACCTAACCAAAAATCAATTGGTCAATTGCATTGCAATTATGGCCAAGTTGATTTCAATTAAGGTCAAATTTAATAAATTGACTATATTTAATAAAAATTTGAAACAAATTAACAATCAATTTAATCCCGAACATCTTAATTTAATAAAATCGAATAAATATTCTTTCAAATAAATTATTTCTAGAACAAACTACATTTTAATCAAAATTTTAATCATTTGAATTATTTTACAAGATAACCTTAAACAAATCTGATATTTCGTAAAACTAATATTTAAGTAACAAAATTACACGATTTCATATAATTGAATATGAAAATATATAATCGTTGCTTAAAATGGTAAAATTACCTAGATAAATATTTTAGAAATTTTTTATCCGAACAAAATAAATATTGTAATTTTATTTAAAATCAAAGAAAATCCAAAATAAATTCAGTCGAAGAGGGCAAAAATTAGGTGTCAACAACTGCCCCCTCCCTTTAGGTAGGGTGGATGCAAGTAACCCTGGGTAAAGAGAGTTTGACGTTCCAAATTTTTGTCTGACCACAAATTCATTGTTGACACCTAATTTTTGCTCTCCACAACTAAATCTAACTCTGGGTTTCTTTAATTTTTAATAAAAATAAAATATTTATTTCATCTGGATAAATGCGCTCTAAAATATTTATTTGGATTAATTTTGTCATTTAATTGACGATTATACATTTTCATAGTTACATATGCAAAATTGTATAAATTTTGTTACTTAAATGAACATTTTTATCAAAATTGAACTTTTACTGATTAAGCTTAAAAATTAATCCAAATAGATAAAGTCTGAATTTAAATAAATTTTATTCTCAAAATTAATTTATTTGGAGAAATATTTATTTGATTTTATTAAATCAAGAAGCTCAGGATTAAAGGAAGTATTAATTCGTATTTAATTTAGCCAATCTATTAAATTTGGCCATATTTGGAACCAAATTGGTCATAATTGCAATGAAATTGGATAATTAATTTTTAATTTGGTCAAGATTAAATAAATTTGGCTAAATATTATATCCCAATTGGGGTTATATTTTAAATAACCCTAAATTTCCAAAAACTCTCATAATTTCTATACAATTCCCACCAAATCAAATTCAAATCTCAAAATTTAAATTTTGAAATTCAAATGTTGTTCTACATTGTACAATTTCCCCTCAACCTTGTCCTTTTTTTTAATTTTAATATTTAAAATTTGTACTACATTGTACAATTCCCCCCTCAACCTTGTCCTTTTTTCTTTTTTAATTTTGAAATTCAAAAATTGCACTACATTGTACAATTCTCCCTCAACCATATTCTTTTTTCAAATTCAAAAATTGTACTACATTGTACCATTCCCCCTCAACCTTATCCTTTTTCCAAATTCAAATTTTAAAATTCAAAAGTTGTACTACATTGTACAATTTCCCCCTCAACCTTGTCCTTTTTTGAATTTTGAAATTCAAAAATTATACTATATTGTACAATTTTTTCCCACCTTATCTTCCACATCACCTTATCTTCAATTTTTAAAATTCTTAAAATACCCCTAATTACTTTCTCCCACATTTGTGGATTAATAAAAATAGATCTCCATCTTTTCCTATAAATACTACCACTATTTTCGCAGAAAGGGAAAATTAAAAAGTCTCAAAGAGTGGAAAATTTTTTGAGTAAATAGTTAAATTTCTTTGCTTTGGTAAAAACTTTCAAGAAGTAGTCTAATCGGGGTTCTTGAAAGATTGCTTTCCGGTGGTGATCAAGACTCTGAAGCCCGTTTTGTTGCCCCAAAAAAGGTAAACACACCTTTACCCTTTTAGTTTTATTGTCGTTTTCTTGTTCTTCTCCTTCTTCTTCTTCTTCTTCTTCTTCTTCTTCATAGTTGTAATTTTGTTTGTTGGTATTATTTGTTATAGATGGTCTTGAAGGTCATAGGACATTGTGGAATCGATATTACGTTTATTTTCATGTTCATGATATAAAAATGAGCTAGTAATGGTTGAACGTGTTTCTTTGGTTGTATTCTTTGATTAATATGGATAAAGTTTTGATCTTGGCTTAAAATATTTACTCATGCTTTTTGTTAAAATTCATTGTTGGCGGATATGTTTGTTTTTAGCATGTAAAGTTGTTTCTTTATGTTGAAAAGAATAATTAATATTTATTGTTTTGCCTTTTGGCTTTATTCCTTCATTATTATGGATAAAGTTTTGATCTTTGCTTAAAATATGTGGTCATTCTTTGTTTAAATTCATTATTGGCGTATATGTTTGTTTTTAGCTTGTAAAGTTGTTTCCTTTATGTTGAAAAGTATAGTTAATACTGATTGTTTCACCTTTTGTATTTATTCTTTAATTATTAAGGGTAAAGTTTTTATCTTTGTTTGAAATATGTACCCAAACGTTGTTCGTTATTGGTGGATATGTTTGCTTTTTGTATGTAAAGTTGTTTCCTTTATGTCGAAAAGGAATGGTTACTATTGTTAAGGATCTATGAAATTGTTTCTCAATTTGAAGTAGTGAGTTACTTGTTTTCGTGGTCAAAACTATCTTATTTTTTCTTGTTTAGATTGAAGAGTTGTCAGGGTTATAGATTTTGTTGAAATGGTGTAGAACTAAAATAGGAGTTGGCATAATTGGACACCTTTTCTTAGAATTAATCTTTCACTATTTCTCCTATCTTGTCTTCGAATATCATTTCGCAAATATCTTAATATACGTTATTTGCTTCACTTCGCTTATTGGTTTACTTCTTAAAGTATTTTTAGTCATTTAGACAACCCATTGTTATTCACATGCTATAGTGAATTTCTCTTCTAAGTTATAGATATGTTGATTGACTCCACTTTGTATTGAAAAAGTGTTGTTGCATTAGTATGTTTTGTATTTCATATTTGAGGTGTTATGAAATATTTCATCATCTCTTGCTCATTTTCTTTTTCTTTGTTTAATGAAAACCTGCCTTAGACCATATCATATAATAGTATCTGGTTCAAATATGTGTTAATCTATAGGGAATAATTGTCCAAATCTTAAGCACTATGTTTGTGGATCCATGTCTTTCTTTTCAAGGGCTAGTTGATTATATTGTGCTAGATTCAATTTTTTGTAAGATTATTTAAGAGATGGTTTAATTTCTTTTTTGTTGTATAATTTGGTTTGCTTTGATCATAGTTTTCTATTTTTTTATGCCTGAGAATGTTATCTTTTTCATCTCATCATTAATCTATTACGTGTAGGATTTTCAAACACATATTAATTCTTTTCTTTTATCTTTTTCATTGCATGAATCTATTTTGGAGTCCAAATGGACTCCTTTCCTCTTGCATTTCGTAATGGTCCAATGAGGCCTACCTCTCTGAGTCAAGTCGAAAGTTTAAATTCAAAGTTGATTATATAACGTGCGGGTGCAAGAAGATAGAAGACGAAGGAAAATGGGCCAAACTCATTGATGAGGTCGCTAAGAGACTTGAAATGTCTCAATTTTTATTACTGTCTTATTTTTATTTATTAATCTATTTGTTCATTCATTTGGGCCTCGGAGCCAAAGTTGTAATTTAATACAGGTGAAGCGGATTTAAGGTCCGAGAATTAGACTAGGACGGGTGAAGATGTCTCAAAAGCCCAAATTAGCTTAGGACAGGGTTTATGGATTTGGGCCTAATGGCCTAAGCCATTTAGTTTCCCCCTTTCCCCTTTATATGTCAATTGTTCTTAGTTTTCTTTAACTTAGTTAAAAATTTCCTCTAAGTCTTCAAATTTGTTTTGCAAAAATCTTGAAGACAATTTTTTTTAATCATTTTCGTTTCAAAAAAATAATTTTCCTTTTAAAGTTAGTCAAAAAAGTTATTTTCAAATAATACGGATAAACTTATTTTCAAATAATACGGATAAACGCAAATTAGCGGACATTTTAGGTTCCTTTAAAACCTTCCTAAGATGTTAATAAGAACTTCTTACCCAGAATTTTCTTAAAAGCCTAAGTCTTTTTTTATTTTAAGACTTAAAATTTTCCTTAAAAGTTTTCTTAATTTCTTTTTAAATAATTAAGTGGCGACTCTATAATTTCTTAGATTGTTTTGAAATTTTCTTTAAAGTTTTGAAATAGTTTAAAAAGTTCAAATCAATGTTTTCCAACCCTTTGAGTTAAAAGGGGAAAAAGGACGAATTTGTTGGAGATTTTAACTAGGTTCTAACCAAATGTTTGAATTTACCTTTTGACTAAATGTTATAGTATTTAAACTGTTAATGTGTTTATATGTTTAAATTCTGAGAAATTTAACTGTTGAATTTCATGGCATAATCCCGCATGATGATTATTAAACTATTTTGGGGGTTTCGTGGATGTCCCAACCCCTATTGATCAACTCCAAATCAAGTATTGGGAATGCGATAATTTACTGGCACGTTAGGCGATTGGACGTTGTTCGTATTTCCAAACCCGAGTTGTTTGCTTGGAAACCTGTGTCCAAACCCACTCTAGACACCCAAGATAGAGCTAAACCAAAATGCTATTTTAGGCATGAGACTAGGACAACCCAATACCCGAGGGGGTATTGGGTACATTAGAAAACTTGCACTGCGTCTATTGGCCATGAGTCAATTAAAGACGAAGCATATTTATGACTGAAGAAATACATATTATTTAATCCAAACCACTATCCTTTGGGATAAGAGAAGGCTTACTTTGCTTACTTTCGTGTAAGAATGCCTCAATCATACACCAAATGAGGGAGGGATTAAAGCGAGCTAGGCAAGAGGTTGATCGATTTGGATGATTACATGATTTCCCAGACTCGTGATCTAGAGAACAGTTATACGGGAATCGCTTGATCATCAACAGATGTCGCCTATTACAAAAAGTGGACAAATCTAAGAGGGAAAAGGTTGATAGAAGAGCACCTAGGAACTAGTATTTCATATCCCCTACGCGAGATGTTGTTCCTTTTCTCTTGTTATTGTCCCTTTCCCTAAAGATTGTATCCCTTTTGTGCAACTTTTGTAAGTATTTATGCCCTTTATTTATACACATGAAGGTTGTTAGGGGATAATGGATTGGTTTTAAAAAGCATATACTTCCTTCAAATACATTAGGCCAACCCTTGGCTCAAAAAGGTCACCCAACTAGGATATGCAATTATTATTTGACATAACTGTCTCATGTGTTTATATGCGTTTTGTTTGAATCAAAGACAAATTTATCCACTATGCTCCTGTGGATCATTTTACCTATGAATCAAACAACTCTATGTGGTTAGTTCTTGTCAAATATCTTGCATTATTTATCACATATGGGAACTAACACATCTGCCTTTGAATTATTTTACTTTACGGATAACAGAAAACTATTCCGTGTTGAAAAAAATTGGCAGAACATCCTTACTTCACCTGGTCAAAAGTTCATAAAATCTCATCCCCTAACCATCATTCAAACATTACTGGAAGCGACAAAGATAATGCATTGGCCATCATAGACAATGTGATAGCAGAACAAAGCGAGATGATTGTTGAACTTGCGAGAAAATTGGAAATGCTTCAAGAGAAGATGAACCGTACTAGGGATCTAGCTAATCTAGCCATCACCATCAACACTCCTACCCCAGGAGAACATGAGCCTCCACTCCAAATTCCTTTCCTCAGTACGCCTGTTCTCAGGAACCATCCAAATAATATATCGTTCCCCTCTGCTTCCCAATTACCCCAAGATCCCATAGTCAATAATCCTCTAATACACGTTGTCCAAAACATTAATTGAGAAAATAATCCAGATGCTTACAATCCATAAAACCCATCCCTAAACCTACAAAATTCACTCCCGAATCCATAAAATCCATCCCCGAATCCACAAAACTCGTTTTGAAATCCATAAAATCCCTCTCGAATTCCAAACTACTCTCAAATTCAACAAAATATTCTCAATTTCCAAAATATCATCCCCACCTACCACCCAACCTCCACTTATTCTCAAAATTAAGTTACCCTTCCAAATCCTTCTCATGTCATCATATCCCCTGACATCTACAATCTCTTTACCAATTTCGAGGTAGACCATTACAAAGAGAAGGAAAATGAGTGGAAGACTGAGCATGAAAAGAAGTTGCTGGCCATGAATAAAGAGATTATGAGGATCAAGGAATCCCATGGGGGAGGCAATAATGATGCTTTGGGGTACGATGATCTGTGTGTGCACCCCAGAGTAGATCTATCAGAAGGGTACAAGGTCCCTAAATTTAAAGTGTTCAACAGTACCGGGGATCTAATGTCCCATCTAAAAAGGTATTGTGATCAAATGGTTGGGCTAGGAAGAAATAAGGCATTATTGATGCGTTTATTTAGCCGAAGCTTAAGCAGCGAATCCTTAGATTGATTCACATCTCAAGAACTTAAAAAATGGTATAGCTGAAGGGCGTTGGCTAAAATTTTTCTCGATAGATTTTCATCCTTAATCGATAATCACTAGATCGGATCAAGCAGAAGAATGATGAGTGTTTCCGAGACTGTGCCTTCCATTGGATAAAGGAAGTTGCTAAAGTACAACCTCCCATGTTTGAGAAAGAAATGGTATCGGTTTTCTCTCACGCTCAGGAGGGAGAATTTTATACTAGGATGGTATATGCGGTCCGGGAAACTTTCATAGATTTGGTAAAAATTAGAGAATCATTAGAGGAAGGCGTCCAAACAGGAAAATTATCAAAACTCCAACATCATCTGGATCTTCTATGTTCCTAAAGAAGAAAAGAGGGGATGTGACTGCGGTCTCTACTAATTCTTTTGATAAATTGAAGAAGAAATTCAAGCCTAGGAATGTTCGTTCCTTTCCACCGTCACCAAGTTTTCAGCCTGTATTCTAGGCCCAATCCTTATACCAAGCTCCACTTATAAATTTCCAATCCCAATACCAAGCTCTACTTCTAAATATTTTACCCCAGTACCAAGTTCTAATGCCAAATTATCAGTCTCGTGTTCAAGATACCCTTGAAAACAACCAAATAAACGTCTAAGCATAGCCAAACTATCATTAAGTACTTCTTCCCGCTAATCAAAACCAGTATAACCCCCACCTCTAAACCTTAAAAAAAAACTCCTAGAAATTCATTCTATTGGCTGAAAGTCGTACCCAACTCTTCAAAAGATTAATAAAAGCTGGTTATCTACAGCCTATTTAATCAAAACCTACCAATCCCAATTCTCGATTATTTTAGGCTGATCAAGTCTGTATTTATAATTCAGGAGCGGCCGAGCATAATAGTGAAGATTGCATCCACCTAAAACATAAGATCCAAGACTTGAGTGATCAGAAGATCATCACTCTTCAATCACCGACACCAAATATCACCATTAATTCATTGCCTAATCATATAGGAGCCACAGTTAGCATGATCAGAATATAAGGTGAATGGGTATCTAGTAATACTATAACTAAAGTGGATTCAGAAAATCCCAAAAAGATAGAAGGAGTGGAGAAGACAAATAAAGTCTTGGTTGTCTTAAGTATCTTGGGTAAGAATTTGGAAGGAATTATTGATCCCATTATGGTCCCAAAAAAAAACATCTAATCATGGGTTAGGATACCATCAAAGAAAGGAAGATGAGATTGAAGATAAGTCAAAGATGAGTTTGTCTAAATCATTGCCACTCTTTGCCCGTTATTTTCTGTGCCTGAGATGTCAAAAGATGATAGTTTTGGGTATGGGATAGGAAATCTATTAGAGGGATGCAATGCTATACTAGAGCATTTCCTGAAGTCTTGTGGGTGATGAAGGTTGCACCAGGAGAGGCTTTGCAAAATTAGACCTCCACTCTAGTTATAACTCATCGCCCGTCGTGGTAGATAAAAGGGCAACAACTAGTAGCTTTAAAAATCGGTGATGATCTGGAGGAGGATCCATGATCCACCCTTTCATGTCTCAAATTCTCTTTTCATGTTTTACTGCTTTTAAAAAGGCATGGGCCCGTATTTGAGCGTCAAGAGCCATGGTTTGTATTTATTTCTCAAATTTCAATGAATAAGCCTCCCTTTATTTAAGACTTTATTTTGAAATATGATTATTTTATTGTATTTTATTATTTTGTTATCATCTACAATAGTTTATTTTGGTAATTTAAAACCAGTCAATGTCATGTTATGTCAAGGGTTATACGAACAAAGCAATGGGAATGATGATGAATGGAAAGAAGGTGATAAGGAGCAGTTAGTGAAAGATATAAAGGAACTTGAAAATCGAGAGAAGCCCAACCCGAAGAAAATTAGATAGTCAACCTGGGCGATCATAATGAAATCAGAGAGACAAGTATTAGTGTTCACTTAGCAGAAGCACAAAAAAGAGAACTTATTCTCTTGTTGCGGGAGTGCATCGACATATTTGTATGGTCCTATGATGATATGTCGAGATTGAGCACCAATATCGTGTCACATGAGTTACTAATCATTCCCTAGATTGACCTAAGTTAAGCAAAGAAAATAAATAAATAAAATATGAAGATTCAAGCCAGACTTAAGTTTGAATAACAATGAAGAAGTGATGAAGCGAATTCAGTCTAAGGTTGTGCATGTCAAAACATATCCAACATGGCTAGTTAATATTGTCCAGTGCCCAAAAAGGATGGCAAGATTCGAATCTATGTTGACTACAGATCTTTGAACAGAGCCAGTACTAAAGATGATTTTTCTCCTCCCAACATCTATATCCTCATCGATAACTGTGCGAAGCATGAAATCCAGTCCTTTGTATATTTCTTCATCGGGTATCATCGGATATTAATCGATGAGGAAGATGCAGAAAAGATGGCTTTTATTATGCCCTGGGATGTTTATCATTGTAGGGTAATGACGTCTACTATCAAGAACAATAGGGAAAATCCTTACCTACTTGTTTATGGGATGGGGTGGTGATACCTGCTGAGGTTAAAATACCTTCCTTAAGGATTATTCAAAAAGCCAGATTAAGTACTGAAGAATGGATTTGTGCTCGCTATGAATAACTATTGTCGATTGATGAGAAGATAATGGTTGTCATGTGTCATGGCCAATTGTACCTACACAGGATGATCCGTACCTTCAACAAGAAAGTAAGAGCTCAAACATTTGAAGTTGGGCAATCGGTCCTCAAATGCATATTCCCTCACCAAGAAGAGTACAAAGACAAGTTTGCTATAAATTTTCAAAGACCATACATAGTTCGTAAGGTACTATCTGGAGGAGCACTGATCCTATCTGATAGGGATAGTCAAGAGTGGACCAGACTACTGAATTCTAATACGGTGAAGAGATTCTATGTTGGAGTGGTGTTTTTAGTTTTTATCCCTTGGTTTATTGGTAATCGTCTTTATAATAATATTTTTTTATGATGTGTAATTGCCTATAATCTTTTTTCTTTTGTGTACGAACTACATTTGACCTGAATTCCCAAGAAAGTGATACATAGGCGGCCTATGTCGGCTTAGGTCAACCCCTTAGGATAATTTATCCTTTCCTTTTATGTATGAACTATGTGGTAAACTGAATTCTCAAGAGTGATATACGTAGGTGGCCTATGTCGGCTTCGGTCAACCCATTCGAATTTTATATATATCCTTAGAATAGTCCTAAACTAGGTTTGACCTGATTCCTGCTTCAACGGGATACGTAGGTGCCCTAACGGCTCAGTCATACTACCCCAGAAAATGGAAACTAGGGCAGAATTTTTTAGAAGAAATCTCAGAAATTCAAGAGGAAGATCATTATCCAATAAAGAAGATGACGACCCACGAAGACTTCAGATCCTCTCAAGCCAAGACCATTTCCAATAGTAGTAAATTGGGGTAGAAATTTTTAGGAGGTCCTCAAAATGTCCACTAATATATTAGAATATATCTCAAATTCCCCAGCACCAGAGGCAAAAAGGCAAGTTCTGGATATCACCAGCTACGACAAAGTCTAGGTAGACTAAATCTTTGGCTATGACAGAACTTTTGATAGAAACCCTCAACAAAGATGATGAATCCCTGGAAGCCCTCTATCAAACGTCGGATGCAGTTAGAACCAAGATAAAGATGTTTGTTGGGCTAGTACATGACATGACTGATAGAGATTTTCTAAATCTTTTATAGAAGTTTTCAAACAAGTTTTAAAAATTAAGACTACTTTTGAAAATCTATGCAAATATTTGTACTTAGTGATTTCCTAGGATCTATTAGAACGAGGAGTTGGGGTGGAAGTCCCAACATGATGAAGCACCCAAAAGATGGCAAGGAGCAAACCAAGGATCGAAGTAGGCCAACACGGAGTAGTTTCAATTACAACTAATGAGTTTTCTATGGATGTTGGGATCAATATACAAAAATGGGAATCTTTTTCAAAAATTCCAAAGCGAGTTGGGAGCCACAACAAAGCATACAATGCTCAAGGACGGTATTTTTGGTTAGCCCCAAATACAGGTTTAATACCCATTTATCGAAGACCTTTCGAATTGTCCATCTCATTTCCTGAAACGAAGAAGGATAAACAAAGACGCCTTATCTTTATTATGAATATTGTATTTAGTATCTTTCTAAAACTAGTCCTTAGAAAAAGTAACTTTGTGTCTACTAAATATTTACCTTGAGCGCAGGTACAGCCAATGTAGATGGTCCTATAAGGCCACAATCAAAGGATTTGCCAAGAGAAGGAAGAGCAAGAAAGTCATCTACCAATTTTTCCTTGAAGCAAAGCAAACGGTATGTGTAGAAAGCAAAATTGCAGACAAACAGACTCATGTGAAATTATTCATTGCCAAGAGGGCCGATGCATATCATCGCCTAGAGGCCCATTTCATGCCATTGTCGAGAGAGTCATTTCATATCATCGCCAAGAGGGCTATTTTTTGCCATTGTCGAGAGGACCATTTCATGCCATTATTGAGAGGGCCATTTCATATCATTGCCTAAAGGACCATTTTATATCATCGTCGAAAGGGCCATTTCATGCCATCGGCAAGAGAATCATTTCATGCCATTACCGAGAGGGCCATTTTATATCATAGCCAAGAGGGCTATTTCATGCCATTGTCGAGAGGGCCATTTCATGCCATAGCTGAAAGGGTCATTTCATGCCATTGATGAGAGAGTCATTTCATACCATTATCGAGAGGGCCATTTCATTTCATTCTATTGGTCATGCCAAAAGGGCCATTTCATATTATTTCATTGCCAAGAGGGCTATCATGCCATTCAACTAAGTCTCCATAATTGCTCGCTATACAAGATGATTTGGTCTGGCCTTGGAGGATGCTTTGGAGCACCAATATCCACTGATCGGGTGAAGATAGCATACATTGATGTCGAGGATAACATTAGCATTTAATATCTATTGATATGCTATATAGCATACGCTGGCGTCAAGGATATCATCAATATTTAATATCTGTTAACACACGAGATGGCATCCACTGGCATCGAGGATATCTCAACATTTATTACATATTGACACGTGGAGATAGAATACTCTGGTATCGAGGATATCTCATCATTTCATGAATCAGCATCTAAATACATCAAAATCATGTGATTCAAAGGGATGTTTTTAAGTCGCTATCTGAATACGAACGACATAGGAGATTTCCTAGAAAATGACAATCTAAGAGTCATCTATAAGTCATATTATTTGAAATAGGATAGCGTGCAAGATTACCTATAAGTTGATAGTCCATAGGTCATCTGTAACCCACAGCAACATCCTAACCAAATAGTGTGCAAGGTTACCCAAAGATCGATAGTTTGAAGGTTATCCATAAGTCACAACTAAATCCTTACCAGAGAATATTTGAGATTATCAAATTGATACGTCCAAGGGTTATCTATAAGATGCATCATATCCAAGATCAATTATATGAAGGATTATCAAAAGACTAGAAATTTGAGAGATATCTATAAGTCATATTGTATCCAAGGTCGGATGATGTGCAGGAATACCTGAGAACTAGCGATTGATGGGATATCTGTAAGCCACCAATTATCCAAGGTTGGATAAAGTGCAAGATTACCTAAAATATAGCAATTCAAAGGATATCTGTAAGTCACCTCATATCCGACATAAAAAAATATGCAAGATTATCCAAAGATTGATAATTCAAGAGAAATTTATAAGTTGTATCAATACCAAAGATATGCAAGACTTACCTGAGGTCACATGGAATGAATCATTATCAATAAATAGAGAGGTTATAATTCCACATACAATAAGAATTATAGGTTACCAAAAGGGTTTTCACATCAGCATAAGATTATACGGTTGCAGGGACTGTTCTGCATAAAGTATCGTCGGTGTCCAAAAGGACCACCCCACTTTGAAGACATATCTAATCAACAAATGAGATAATTATACAACAACCAAGAAGGTTGTTGTGTCTATTATTGCAAGATATTTCCTTCCAAATAGGTACATGAGAGGATGACTTTGCTTTTTAGGCAACAACTCACGTAGAGATATAGTAAAAGACTATATATCCCTTTCATGAATTATGTTTAGCACTAATGATTTTTGAGACATCACTGAGAGCATCCGAGAGGATAAAAATATCAAATCAAAACCACAGGTGTGGACGACTCCAGATAGGATGCAACACAATGTGGAACTCTTTCTTAGCAGCAAAATAGAACACAGTCTAGAAAGGGACATCAAATTCTTTGGATGCGAGCTAAAGGATGATAGACACCACCATCCAACCACATACCTATTAGAAGGCATGTGGGTATTCTGGGATATTCGGGTCTTAGCTTCACCTTCGGGATATTTCTAACTAATACCGAGGGGTAACCTTCTCTTTCTTTCAAATTTGGGTGACAACATACTTAGAGTTTTGGAAATTATGTCCCGGTAAGTTCTTTCCTATGGATGTGAAGGATCCCACATTCATGGTTAAGAGGTTACAAGTCTCTTTTCAACAACTTGTCACTCATCCCGAACCAATGATTTCCTAAAATAAAAGACTATCTTTTCTACCAATTGAGTCGAACAACAATCAGTCTGATTCCTTGAGTCTCGAGGATATATAGGTTGGTCTCTATGTTGAAAACTTGACTACATTCCAACCTCCCCCCCCCCCCAAATTCTTTTATTCCCCAGCTTTTTAGTATTATCAAAAATTCAAAAATCGAGATAGCTTATGAATTTTTTGAAAATCATGCTTCAAAATCAAGATTTTTGAACTAAAAATGACCTGAATTCTCATGCTACCTAAGATATGTAAGAAACCCGATACTGGGTTCGGCCATAACTCTATAAAACTCGTGCTAAAATCAATCTCTTTCAAAAATAAAGTTGTGGTCGAACAAAAATTAGGAATGTCAAACTCCCTTTGCCCAGGGCTACTTGCTTCTACCCTATCCAAAGGGAGGGGCAGTTGTTGACACCTAATTTTTGCCTTCCACGACTAAATTTAATCCTGGGTTTCTTCAATTTTTAATAAAATTAAAATATTTATTTCATCTAGATAAATGCGCTCTAAAATATTTATTTGGGTTAATTTTATCATTTAATTGACGATTACACATTTTTGTATTTATATATGTGAAATTATATAAATTTTGTCACTTAAATGAATATTTTTATAAAAATTTAACTTTTACTGATTAAGCCTTAAAATTAATTCAAATGGACAAAGTCTAAATTTAAATAAAATTTGTTCTCAAAATTAATTTATTCATAGAAATAATTATTTGATTTTATTAAATCAAGAAGCTCATGATTAAAGGAAGTATTAATTTGTATTGAATTTTAATTTAATTTAGCCAATATATTGGATTTGACCATAATTTGAATCAAATTGGCCATAATTGCAATGCAATCGGTCAATTGATTTTCAATTTGATCAAAATTAAATAAATCTGGCTAAATTTTATATCCCAATTGGGGTTATATTTTAAATAACCTTAAATTCTCAAAAACTCTCATAATTTCTATCCAATTCCCACCAAATCAAATTAAATTCCAAAAATCAGATGTTGAAATTCAAAAATTGTATTATATTGTACAATTCCCCCTCAACCTTGTAATTTTTTCAAGTTAAAAATTTAAAAATTGTACTACATTGTACAATTTTTCCCTCAACCTTGTCCTTTTTCTAATTTTGAAATTCAAAAATTGAACTACTTTGCTATAAAAATTTCCTCATCTCTTGCTCATTCTCCTTTGCTTTGTTTAATGAAAACATGTCTTAGACCATATCATATCATAGTATTTGGTTAAAATATGTGTTAATCTATAGGAAATATTTGTCCAAATCTTCAGCAACTATACTTGTGGATCCATGTCTTTCTTTTCAAGGTCTAGCTGATTATATTATGCTAGATTCAATTTTTGTAAAATTGTTTAAGGGATGGTTTAATTTCTTTTTCGTTGTATAATTTAGTTTTCTTTGATATCATAGTTTTTTATTTTTTTATGATTAAGAATGTTATCTTTTTCATCTCATTATTTATCTATCACGTGTAGGATTTTTTAACACATATTAATTCTTTTCCTTTATCCTTTTATTTGCATAAATAGTCTTTGGAGTCCACATGGACTCCTTTCCTCTTGTATTTTGTAACTGTCCAATGAGGCCCACCTCTCCAAGTCAAGTTCGAAGTTTAAACTCAAAGTCGATTATATGGCATGCGGGTGCAAAAAGATGGAAGAAGAAGCAAAATGGGTCAAACTCATTGATGAGGTCGCTAAGAGACTTGAAAAATCTCAATTTTTATTATTTCCTTATTATTTATTTATTTATCTATTTGTTCATTCATTTGGGCCTCGAAGCCAAACCTGTAATTTAATATAGGTGAAGTGGATTTAAGGTCTTAGAATTAGACCAGGACAAGTGAAGATGGGCTAAAAGCCAAAATTATCATAGGACGGGGTTTATGGATTTGGGCCTAATAGCCTAAGTCATTTAGTTTTCCCCTTTCCCCTTTATATGTTAATTGTTCTTAATTTTCTTAATTCCCGCAAAGTTGTCAAATTTTTTTTGCACAAATCTTGAACACAACTTTTTCTTAATCATTTTCCTTTTAAAAATAACAATTTCCCTTTTAAAGTTAATTAAAAAAAGTTATTTTGAAATAATACGGATAAACGCAAGTTAGCGGACATTTTAGGTGCCTGAAAAACCTTCCTATGATGTTAATAAGAACCTCTTACCCGGAATTTTCTTAAAATCCTAAGTCTTTTTCTGTTTTAAGACTTAGGATTTTCCTTAAAAGTTTTCTTAATTTCTTTTTAAATAAATTAAGTGGCGACTCTGTAATTTCTTAGATTGTTTCAAAATTTTCGTTAACGTTTCAAAATAGTTTAAAAAGTTGAAATCAATGATTTCAAACCCTTCGAGTTAAAAAGGGGACAAAATATTCATATCTCAAAAGGTTGGTTTTCGCACGAGTTTCATGAAGTTATGGCCGGACCCAGTATCGGGTTTCCTACATATCTCAAGTTACATGAGAATTCAGGCCGCTTGTATTCAGAACACTTAATTTTAAGCACGATTTTCAAAAAATTGACAAGCTATTCTGATTTTTGAATTTTGGTGAAACCAAAAGGCTGGGGAATAAGAGGTTTGGGGAGGTTGGAATTTAGTCGAATTTTCAACAAAGAGCCCAACCTTTATATCCCAACGTTCAGGGAATCAGACTACTTGTAGTTTGACTCAATCAATAGAAAATATAGTTGTTTAATTCAGATAATTTTTGGTTCAAGATGAGAGACAAGTTGATTAAGTTGCGGAAAAGAAGATTGTAACCTCTTAACCATGAATGTGGAGCTCTTCACAATCATAGGTAAGAATTTGACCAGACATGATTTCCATAACTCTAGGTGTCCTATCTCTCGGATTTGAAGGAAAAAAAGGATACCCTCGGTATGAGTTTAGAAATATCATGAAAGTGAAGTTGAAACCAGAATATCCCAAAATACCCATCACATTCAAACAATGGTATGGTTTGATGGTGATGGAGTTCATCCTTTAGCTCGTGTCTAAAAGTTTGACGTGACTCTTTAGACTATGTCCCATTTTGCTACTAAGAAAAAGTTTCACGTTTGCTGCGTGAGTCATCCGCACCTGTGGTTTTGATTTGAGATTTTCATCCTCTCATATTCTCTCAATAATATCTTAAACAATAATTGTTAGTAATAAACATAATTCATGAAAGAGGTATATAGTTTTTACCATATCTCCATGTGAATTGTTATTAGAAAAAAGAAGTTGTCCCTTTAGAAACCGATTTTGAGGGAAATAAAAATATAACAACCCTCTTTGTTATTGAATAAAATAGATCTTTTACTAATTGAATATGTCTTAAAAGTGGAGTGGCCCTTTTGGACATTGACGACACTCTATGTAAAACGGTCTCTGCAATTATGTAATTTTATGCTGATGCGGCAACCCTTTTGGTCACATATAATGATTGTTACATGCGGAAAGATAACCTCTTCTTTTATTGACAATGATTTTTTGCATGTGACCTCGGGTAAGTCTTGCTCATCTTTCGCATCGATACGACTTATAGATTTCCTTTGAATAATCTTGCGCATCATTAATGTTGGATACGAGACAACTTACAGATATCCTTTGAGTTTCTATCTTTTTAGATAATCCTTTATATTATCCAACTTTGATAAGACATGAGTTACAAATATCCCTCCAATAGCTATCTCTTAGGTATTCTTGCACATCATCCGACCTTGGATACAATATGACTTATTGATATCTCTTAAATTAGTAGTCTTTAGGGTAATCCTATGCCTAATCGATCTTGGATATTACACGACTTATAGAGAATCCTTGGACCTATCAAGTTGATAATCTCGCATATTCTCCGGTAAGGATTTGGATTTAGTTGTGACTTATGGATAACCTTTGGACTATCGATTTTTGCAGTAACCTTGCACACTATCTAGTTAGGATGTTGTTGTATCTTACGGATGACCTATGGACTATCAACTCATAGGTAATCTCGCACACTATCCTATTTTAAATAATGTGACTTATGGATGACCTTTAGTTTGTCAATTTCTAGTAAATCTTATATGTCATCCTCTTTCAAATAACAGCTTAAAGATGTCCCCTCAAATCACGCTTTTCAACTTGACATGTTGATGCATACTAATTTCTAAAATGCTAAAATATTATTAACGCAGGGTGCCCCTCCTTTTGCATAGTCAACTCATATAAAATGCTGAGATATCCTCGACACTAGCTCATGTTATCTTTGATGATCGCGTAGTCAATAGATATTAGTGCTCCAAAGCATTTTCTGAGGCTAGAACTCATCATCTTGTATGGAGAGCGATTATGGAGACTTGATTGAATGACATGATGGACCTCTTAGTGATTAAATAAAATGGCCCTCTAGGCAATGGCATAAAATTACCCTCTCTACATGGCATGAAATGACCCTCTTGACAATGAAATGACCCTCTTGGTATGGAATAAAATGGCCCTCTCAGCAATGGCATGAAATAGTCCTCTCGACATGGCATTAAATAGCCCTCTCAGTATAGCATAAAGTAACCCTCTCGGTATGGAATGAAATGTCCCTCTCAGCAATGGAATGAAATGGACCTCTCGACATGGCATGAAATGGCCCTCTCGGTAATGAAATGAAATAAATTAGCTCTTTTGGCAATTTGAAAATGGTTTCACCTGAGTCTATTTGTCTGCATTTTGCTTTCTACATGTACCTGTGCTCAAGGTAGATAGTTAGTAAACATAATATCGCTCTTTCTAGTGACCATAGTCAAACTTTATATGAGTTTAAGTGACAAATACTCAACATCGTATTCTGAAGAACTTAGTCCTCTATTAATCTTCTCTTTTGAAGAAATAATTAAATAGCAGATCCACTAGATGTAATTAAATAGGATAAAATCCTTTTACGACGATTATTCAAATACCATTTGTTTCGCTTTAAGGTGAGTTTTGAGGATTAATTTCTATTTTATAATTCTTTTGATTGTTGTATTTACTGTGCCGACTCATTTGAATGCACTTGTGCTCAACGTAAGTATTTATAGACATAAAGTCGCTTTTGCTAGTGACTGTTTTTTTAAGAGATAAATTCTAAATAAAATATTCATAAGGAGGATAAGGCATCTTTGTTTGTCATTCACGATCTCTTGAAATGAGATAGACAACTTAAAAGGTACTTAATGGATGGATGTTGAGCATGTCTTTAGGGCCACCCAAAAATACCATTCTTGAGCAAAATATGCTTGGTGTGGTTCTGATTCGCTTGGGATTTTCGAAGAAGATCCCCATTTTTGTGTATTGATCCCTGTATCCACAGAAAAATGGTTAGTTTTGAGTGAAACTGCTCTATGTTGACTTCATTCAATCCTTAGTTTGCTCCGTTTCATCTTTCAGGTGCTCCGTCATGTTGGCACTTCCACCCTGACTCCCCATTCCAAAAAATGCCTATGCAATCACTAAGTAAAAAGATTTGTATGGATTATCAAAAGAAGTCTTAATTTTAAAAACTAGTTTTAAAATCTTTTGCAAAAGCTTTTAGAAAGCTCTACCAGTCATGTCATGTACTAGCCCAATGAACGTCTTCCTCTTGATTCTGACTATATCTGGCGTTTGACATTTCCAAGGATTCATCATCGTCGTTGAGGTTTTCTACTAGAAGTTCTATCATAGATAGAGCTTTAGTCCACCTAGACTTTATCACAGCTAGTGATTTCTAAAACTTGACTTTGACCTCTGGTGTTGGAGAATTTGAAATATACTCCAGTATCATGGTGGAAATTTTGAGGACCTCCTTAAAATTTCTACCCCAATTTAATACTATGCGAGATGATCTTGGCTTGAGAGGATCTGAAGTCTTCGCGGGTCTTCATCTTTATTATCGGATGATGATCTTCCTCTTGTGAATTTTTGAAATTACTTCTCGAAAAGTCTGCCCTAGTTTCCATTTTCTAGAATTATATGACCAAGCCGTTAAGGCGCCTACATATCCCGTTAAAGCAGGAATCGGGTCAAACATAGTTCAGGACTACGCTAGGGATATATAGAAAAATCTAATGGGTTGATCGAAGCCGACATAGGTCGCCTACGTATATCATTCTTGAGAATTCAGGTCATCGCGTAGTTCATACATAAAAGAAAAGGATAAATTCTCCTAAGGGGTTGACCAATGCCGACATAGGCCACCTACATATCCCTTTTTGGGAATTTAGATCAAACATAGTTCATACATAAATAGAAAGGATAAATTTTCCTAAAGGGTTGACCAAAGCTGACATAGGCTGCGTACGTATCCCTTTCTTGAGAATTCAGGTCAAAAGTAGTTCATAAAAAAAGGAAAGGGATTCTAGGCAATTACATATCAAATACCATCATAAAGGCGGTTACAAATAAACCATGTAATAAAAACAAAAACATTCTTCAATCATAGTATCTCTTTACCGCATTGGAATTGATTGGTTTGGTCCACTCTTGACCATCTATCTCAGATAGAATCAAAGCCCCTCCGGATAGTACCTTGCGATCTATGTATGGTCCTTTCCAATTCAGAACGAACTTGCTTTTGTACACCTCTTTGTTAGGGAATATGCGCTTGAGAATCAATTGCCCAACTTAAAATGTTTAAGCTCTTACTTTTGTGTTGAAGGCATGGATCATCCTATGTTGGTACAACTGACCATTACACATGACAACTATTCTCTTCTCATCAATCAACATAAGTTGTTAAGAACGAGCGTGAACCCATTCTTTGTTACTTAATTTGGCTTCTTAAATAATCCTTAAGGAAGGTATTTCAACCTCAGCAGGTATCACAACATCATTCTCATAAACAAGTAGATAAGAGGTTGCCCCTGTTGAGGTTTGAACTATTGTGTGATACCCTAGTAGAGCATAAGGCAACATATCATGTCATGATCTGTCATTTTTGACCATTTTTCTCAAGATCTTCTTGATATTCTTAATGGCTGTTTCCACGGCTCCATTTATCTGTGGATGATATGTGGTCGAGTTACGATGATAAATCTTGAACTGTTCATAAATCTCATTCATCAAGTGACTGTTCAAGTTAGCCCCATTATCAATAATGATTGATTCGGGCACTCTAAATTGGCAAATTAAGTTATTCTTGAAAAAATCTACAGTTACCTTCTTGGTAATGGCTCCATATGAAGCAACTTTGACCCACTTAGAGAAGTAATCAATAGCAACCAAAATGAATCTATACCCATTTGACATCGGTGGCTCTATTGGTTCGACAACAGCCATACCCCAAGCTACAAAAAGAAAAGGTGAACTCATCACATAATGCTTATGTGGAGGCATTCGAATCAAATCACCGTGTATCTGGCATTTTGGGCACTTCTGCACATACTTGCTACAATTATTTTTGTAGTCAGTAACCAGTTCTTAGAATATTTCTAGCAAGGGAAAACCCATTCTGATGGGGCCCGTAAACTCCTGCATTGATGGGGCCCGTAAACTCCTGCATGTGCTTCTTTTATTATTTTCGTAGCTTTTACAACATCAACACATCTTAGGAGTCCTAAGTCAGAAGTTCTTCGAAAAAGAATTTACCCGCTTGGAAAATAATTCTTTCCCAAACACCGGATTGTCTTTTTTTATTGTTGCTGGCCTTCTCAGGATATGTTCCAGATTCTAAATTCCTTTTAATATCATAGTACCATGACTTTCAATTGACTTCCTCTTCGGCGTAGGCACAATGTGCGGGTTGTTTCTTCAAGCTTATTTCCAAAGAATTGATGTAACTCTAATCTGGATGTTGACTAATGGAGGATGTAGTAGTCAAAGCATCAGCAAACTCATTCTGTGTCCTCAAGATATATCTAAAATGAACTTCCTTGAATCTTCCACACAAATCCTGCACAAGGTCTACATAAGAGGTAATCTTGGAGCTTTTTACCGCCCATTCTCCCTGTACTTAGTGAATTAGTAAATCTGAGTCTCCAATGACTAGAAATTCATGAACACCCATGTCGAGTGTTAACTAGGGACCTAGGATTCAAGACTTATATTCAGTCATGTTATAGGCGCACGGGAAGAATAATTTAGAAGTTAGTGGATAGAGTTGGATAGTTTCTGACACCAAAACTACTTCAATTCCTAAACCTTTGAAGTTGACCACTCCATCAAAAAACAATCTGTATCCAGGGTATGTTTCTGCAATGTCTTCTAACACAAATAAAATCTCTTCATCTGGAAAGTAAGTTCAAAGTGGCTCATATTCATTATAAACTAAATTCTCAACTAAATGATCCACTAAATCTTGCCCCTTGATTGCCTTTTGAGTTACATACACGATGTCGAACTCACTCAGCAACATTTTCCACTTGTCTAACTTTCCTGTAGGCATGGCTTTCTAAAATATATACTTCAATGGATCTATTTTGGAAATGAGATACGTTATGTACGAGGATAGATATTGTCTAAACTTTTGTGTGACCCAGGTCAAACCACAGCGCATCTCTACTACAAGAGTGTAGCGAGCCTCGTATAGTGTGAACTTTTTACTCAAGTAGTAGATTGCTTTATTTTTCTTATCAGTCTCATCATGATGCCCAAGGAAAAATCCGAAAGAATTTTCTGAGACTGACAGGTAAAGTAAGAATGGACTTCCTTCCCTTGGTGGAACCAAAATCGGCGGAGCGGACCGATAATCCTTGATTCTTTCAAAATACTTCTGACATTCTTCTGTCTACTCATTCAACACATATTTCTTCAACGTTTTAAGAATTGGTTCGCCTATGACAGTCGATTGGGCAATGAACCTGCTAATGTAATTCAAACAACCCAGAAAACTCATAACCTCTTTTTTAGTCCTTAGCAATGGTAAATTGTGAATTGCATTGATCTTGAATGGGTATAGCTCAATAATCCTTTTACTGACTTTGAACCCTAGTAATTTCACAACTGGTACCCCAAAAGTACACTTAGCAGGATTCAACATCAAGTTGTACTTTCTTAGTCAGTTGAATAACTTTTTCAGATGTGTCAGATGATCAGAACTCTTGCAAGATTTGATAATTGATAATGCTTAAATTACACTCTTGAATGGGTGTAAGCGATCGTTTTCAATATAATAACCCAAATTAGGTTGGGGTCGAATCCACAAGCAGTGAAAGCATGGAATTCAAAACTCAAGAGTATTAATATTCTACTAAAAGATGACCCGTAGTGCGAATAAAGCAAGCATAAATATAAAATGGGGGATTTAGTTTGAATGTGTTTATAAATGGCAACTACTTCAATTTTAGTGCACTAGCTTGACGTTAAAGAATGCTAAGAGTGAATTCAATTGAGAATAAACCTTGGGATTATGAAATTATAGGTATGGGATCATGCATGGGTATTTGGCCATTTATTCAATTTTTAGCTAAAAGTCATGGGGAGGCTAGATGTCAATGTATTGGTGTCAATCTTTCAATTACAACACCAAATTTTACAAATGGGTTATTTCGAACACCTCACAAGTGTGATAATTTTCTACATCTATTGCCCCAATGGACATCCTTAAGTCTAAGAGATATCATTAAATGAAATGAATCAAGTTATTGGTTGCATTTATTCCTCACCTATGTCATCTCTTTCAAGAATGACATGGGTTCTAGGGTGGTTGGAGTTTACAACCCTGAACTCTCAATTAATTCATGAAATAAATACAACACCCATCACAACTAACTAACTAGAAAAATAATTAGCTAAAACCCATGCACTACCACTACCTAAGCAAGCATAACTCCAAGAGTGGAAATTAGCTACTCATAGATAAAAGGGATAAGAATATACCAAAGTTATAATTAACTTCATCCATGAGAAATAGAAATAATGTGATTCCACACTTGGGGTTTCAATAATTCTTCAAAGGAAAATCACTACCATGTATTTTTCATTCAAGTTTAGTACAAATTTCTCAAAAGATGAAAAGATAGATACTAGCAGAGAAGAGAGAAGCAAAGAGCTAAAGGGGAGGCTATCTTCAAACGATGAAAATAACTAGGTCTTGAAAAAGGAGCTAAAACCCTTCTTTTAAACTTCACTCTACATTTGATGAAAATTACAAAACTTCCACCTTATCCTTGATCTTCTTGAGCGGATCCAAAGCGGATGATGAGCAGACAGAGAGCAGATGGCTAGCAGCTCCAAAGCAGATGTGAAGCGGATGCAAAGTAGATGTGAAGCGGATGACTCATTTATTTCACATTTGGCCTCTTGAATGACTTTCCTAATCTTTTTTTTTTAATTTTACCTACATAAATGGGCATTACGTGAGAGAGTACCATCAAATCAATGGAAAACCATGATAATTTAAGCTTAAAAGGTGCTAGCAATTCGTCAAATTGATGACTTTTCAACCCCCCAAACTTAAACTATTGCTTGTCCTCAATCTCTTAAGAATAACTCAATAAGATAGGGTATTTAACTCAAATCCACCTAGAAGAAAGCTATAATAAAGGAATAGGCTAACAAAATTCTACAAACACCTTCTACACATGTCATGGCAACAAGTAAACCAAAACTTTTCAATAAGCGCATATTTATGAAGCAATGATGCAAGTGTATGTCAAATGAATTTTCTAAATCAAAAAACATCTTAAGGTAAGACACAAAATCATCAAAGATTGTCTCAATCTTTACAACGCAACTTACTTCACTCATTTACCCAAATCGGTAGTAAATCAGCACCATCTACCCACAAGTACCGATGTCTCTTACATGAAAGAGTTAGCTCCACACACCAAAGATATTTCAATTCTTAAGGGAGCTCAAATAAAGAAAGATTCACACTCACCCTCACAAAGAAATTCAAGTACATTGAATAGAACCATAGGCTTGCCTTTGTGTTTTTCGCCACTAATGTAGACTTACTTAGTTTGGAATCACCAAGGTCTTGTGGGTCAAGATGAAGGTTTAAGATGCGGGAAGAAATAAATATGGCTCAAGTGACTAAAAGACCTTCTTCAATGCAATCGCTCAATCCTTTCTACCTCCAAAATTTTAAAACCACCCACCTATTCTTTTTCAAATCATTTCCCATATTTTCCTAACTTTTTGTTTAGCATTTACCAAAACATTCAAAGCCACCATTTTCTTTTTTTCACTTTTTTGACTTTTTCAAGAGATATTCTACCTATAAGATTTTTTTAGCCCCTCACTCATTCAATTTTTCTCTTTTTTTTTAATTCTAAGGGCTCGGCTATTCAATTTTATCATCAAGCACATCTCTTGTTTTTTAAGCACATGTATTGACAACCTTACATACACATTTCTTATCTTTTCTTTGATCATCTTCTCTCAAATACACAACCCCCAAACTTAGGCTTTTGCCTATAATCCATTATCTAGAATCATGTAGTGCATCAAAGGAGGTTAAGTGCTAAAAAGGAGGTTTTCAAAAGGGTTTAGGTGTTTTAGCATGGTTATCATTACAATAAGAAAGAACGAAGGGAAAAAAGGTTCAAATGGGTTAACTAGGGAACAATGTTAAGGTGGGAATTTGGCTATGTGATGGGTCAAAAAGGGCCTCGGGTCGTCGTCCAAACCAAGCATGCCTAGAATTTCATTTTGAATACACTCGGGGTAAGTTCTAGACTACACAAATGCACAAGAATTATTCAAAAATCTCACCACTCATGGCATCGTACTCATAGAGAAAAAAGTTAGTCTCTCAACCAATTTGAGCTTCAAAAGTTACTCCAAGTCAACGACTCATCCTTGTAAAGAGAGAGCCAAAAATTGAGTTTAATGGTCTCACTCAAAAGAAAACTCAAGACATCCTTGATCTTAAAACTAGATTTTTGGTTTTCCTCAAAAACATTTTATTCCTTGCTAAGGACATTTTGGAAGTATTTTCAAATTTTTGCTTCTTACTAGTTATCCAAAATAATTATAATAAAATAAAATAATATTAATAAAAAAAATAAATGCCATTAACATCAAAGTAATCACATAGCGTTTGTCCCTACAATTTTTTCACAAAATGCTATAAAGTGAAAACACTTCATAAAACTGTCCCACCCCCCACTAAAGATATTGCATTGTCCCTAATGTAAAAGTAAAAGAGAGTAGAGGAGGGTAGAGACTCCCCATAGCGCACTAGGCACTTGGATCCCTATCGGTGAATGATCCCACTATCACAATATGAGCCTCGTCAGACTGGGCTTCTCTCATCAAATATGCTATGAAGAGTGACTCATCATCATGTTGAGTACTAGAACTAGCCCCAACCATCCATGCATGCTCCTCATCCCATGATAACTGCATGGCGAGTTCAACCTGTCAAGCCTCAGGTAGCCCCTCTATAAGATCAACCTTGGCCTAATCATCAATGTTCTCATGACCCTCTTCGAACAAATCATCAAATGGTAGCACTGGGCCTGAAGTCTTAGGTGGAAAAGAAAACTCTGCCTCATCAAGACCGAAGGAGGGCTATCCGAAGTGAATCTCCACCTGTAAACTCTCAAGGTCTGCCCTCACAGATGTCACCCCCTCACAATGTCCCCTCACCTCAAGCATGGTTACCCTCTGCTCTAACTTCGCTACACAGACACGAAGAGGTGCTATAGCAGCCTGAATAAATTGGGGAATGTCTGCCACCAATCAGGTAAGAGTGGCATTGTTCGCCAAAGCCATGGAAGCAACCTTGGCAAACGTCACTGTAGAAGACCATGTCGATTGTGTGGACCGAGGTGGTGGTGCAGTGCTCGATGATGGAGAAGTATCGGCAGAATCCTGGTGGGCCTCAGTAGCAAGTGTAGAATCTAAAGGAATCTCCACCCCCTCTGAGCTCGGCAATCCTTCTGCACCCGACTCTACCAAAACCAAAGCTTTCCTTTTTAAGACCGTAGCGTTATCCTCATCCTTACACTATGTGATGTCAATGAAACCAGTGCATATAGCATGATGATCAATCTTAGAGAGTATCAGGACTTTGAATTTAAGATAAAGCATGGATATAAGTGTCAGAAAGGACAATAAAGTACCCAGTTGCTTTGACCTCAATTTAATCATCTTCGCTATCAACTCTCTTGAATTGATAGCAATTTTATCCATGATGCAACTGACAGTGATAGCCTAATCAACCGTTACATCTTGTTTATTAGTTGAGGAAAGTAGATGGTTACCCATAAATCCAAGCCAATATTGGGCTTGAACTAAAAGATCTCTCCTCTTAATTTGACCTACACCATTAGCCCATGGAGGAAGACTCTTAGCAATCACCCTAGAAAGCCATGGATAACTTTGACGTCCAGCAAAT